>NC_141694.1:1296036196-1296466196 GCF_964263255.1 Lissotriton vulgaris
CTGTTTCAGTGCGCTCCGCGCTATTTCTCCTTCAGTCTTTCTCAGAGAGTCTCGGTCTTAAATCTTTCTCGGACTTCAAAGATGGCGACTGTTCGCCGTGGAATAATTAATGGCAGAGATGCTAACGGCTAGCTGCCGCCTACGAACTAACTCTCGACTGTCTAACACCTTCGCTAATATCAAAGCCTGTTCCTTCATGGAAAGCTACGGCCAGTAACCTGCCGCCCACCAAATTCTTGTACCTCCCTGTACCAAGGACACGTTCCCAGCCGGCCGGCCTGAAGTTGTGTCTTCGGAGTGGAGAAAAATACATTCCTTCGATAAGGGCCAGCCTGAGCCGGTTCTCTCCAAGCGAACAACAGCTTGAAACTAAAACATTACACTTGACCTAGAAGGCCTCTCGAGCTACCAGGCAGAGGGCAAGATGGAGTCTGTCCCGTTTAAGGCCTACAGGGCCCACAATACGCATAACTCCATGGAAAATATCCTAACAAGCTAGCAAAAGGACGGATCATGACTAATACTTATATATTTATCCTCTAGCTTGAATTCATAAGCCCTACTCTAAAGAAAAGGGGCACGAAAATACCCTACTGTGTTTCATAAAGAGGTCCTACTTATAGTCCTAATCCCTACGCTATAAGGCTGATAGACTGGAGTCACTCTCCATCATTCTCCCTCTAACAGGGCCAGAAAAAGCCAGCCATTACACATCCGTCTTCAGCCCGGCTTGCTTGAATCCTGATGGTGCAATGAGCTAGGGACTCACATCTGAGTATACCCTTCCACGCTTATGGTGGACAAAAATGATTCAGAAAAGGAGGTGGTGATGAACAGAGTGTCTGAATAAAGCAGACCACTCTTACCCAGTCCAAAGATCAGGGCTTGATCCATCACCGTTTTTTAGCTCACTGCACCATCCTAGCTCAGAACTTGGCTATATGCAAATTAGTCTGACCCTGGCCCAGTGCATCATGGGAACAGGGCAGACCAACTACCAAGCCAATTCTTATACTGGGAAGGAAACAAGCTACCGGGGACCGGTTTCTGGCATTTCAGCCGTCTTCGGCCCGGCTTGCTTGAATCCTGATGGTGCAATGAGCTAGGGACTCACATCTGAGTATACCCTTCCACGCTTATGGTGGACAAAAATGATTCAGAAAAGGGGGTGGTGATGAACAGAGTGTCTGAATTAAGCAGACCACTCTTACCCAGTCCAAAGATCAGGGCTTGATCCATCACCATTTTTTAGCTCACTGCACCATCCCAGCTCAGAACTTGGCTATATGCAAATTAGTCTGACCCTGGCCCAGTGCATCATGGGAACAGGGCAGACCAAACTACCAAGCCAATTCTTATACTGGGAAGGAAACAAGCTACCGGGGACCGGTTTCTGGCATTTCAGCCGTCTTCGGCCCGGCTTGCTTGAATCCTGATGGTGCAATGAGCTAGGGGCTCACATCTGAGTATACCCTTCCACGCTTATGGTGGACAAAAATGATTCAGAATAGGGGGTGGTGATGAACAGAGTGTCTGAATTAAGCAGACCACTCTTACCCAGTCCAAAGATCAGGGCTTGATCCATCACCGTTTTTTAGCTCACTGCACCATCCCAGCTCAGAACTTGGCTATATGCAAATTAGTCTGACCCTGGCCCAGTGCATCATGGGAACAGGGCAGACCAAACTACCAAGCCAATTCTTATACTGGGAAGGAAACAAGCTACCGGGGACCGGTTTCTGGCATTTCAGCCGTCTTCGGCCCGGCTTGCTTGAATCCTGATGGTGCAATGAGCTAGGGACTCACGTCTGAGTATACCCTTCCACGCTTATGGTGGACAAAAATGATTCAGAATAGGGGGTGGTGATGAACAGAGTGTCTGAATTAAGCAGACCACTCTTACCCAGTCCAAAGATCAGGGCTTGATCCATCACTGTTTTTTAGCTCACTGCACCATCCCAGCTCAGAACTTGGCTATATGCAAATTAGTCTGACCCTGGCTCAGTGCATCATGGGAACAGGGCAGACCAAACTACCAAGCCAATTCTTATACTGGGAAGGAAACAAGCTACCGGGGACCGGTTTCTGGCATTTCAGCCGTCTATGGCCCGGCTTGCTTGAATCCTGATGGTGCAATGAGCTAGGGACTCACATCTGAGTATACCCTTCCACGCTTATGGTGGAGAAAAATGATTCAGAAAAGGGGGTGGTGATGAACAGAGTGTCTGAATTAAGCAGACCACTCCTACCCAGTCCAAAGATCAGGGCTTGATCCATCACCGTTTTTTAGCTCACTGCACCATCCCAGCTCAGAACTTGGCTATATACAAATTAGTCTGACCCTGGCCCAGTGCATCATGGGAACAGGGCAGACCAAACTACCAAGCCAATTCTTATACTGGGAAGGAAACAAGCTACCGGGGACCGGTTTCTGGCATTTCAGCCATCTTCGGCCCGGCTTGCTTGAATCCTGATGGTGCAATGAGCTAGGGACTCACATCTGAGTATACCCTTCCAGGCTTATGGTGGACAAAAATGATTCAGAAAAGGGGGTGGTGATGAACAGAGTGTCTGAATTAAGCAGACCACTCTTACCCAGTCCAAAGATCAGGGCTTGATCCATCACCATTTTTTAGCTCACTGCACCATCCCAGCTCAGAACTTTGCTATATGCAAATTAGTCTGACCCTGGCCCAGTGCATCATGGGAACAGGGCAGACCAAACTACCAAGCCAATTCTTATACTGGGAAGGAAACAAGCTACCGGGGACCAGTTTCTGGCATTTCAGCCGTCTTCGGCCCGGCTTGCTTGAATCCTGATGGTGCAATGAGCTAGGGACTCACATCTGAGTATACCCTTCCACGCTTATGGTGGACAAACAGTATTCAGAAAAGGGGGTGGTGATGAACATGATGCACTGGGCCAGGGACAGACTGATTTGCATATCGCCAAGTTCTGAGCTGGGATGGTGCAGTGAGATAAATAACGGTGATGGATCAAGCCCTGATCTTTGGACTGGGTAAGAGTGGTCTGCTTAATTCAGACACTCGGTTCATCACCACCCCCTTTTCTGAATGATGGTTGCAAGGGGGCCATGTAGATCTTGAAGAGGATGGGGCTCAGGGAGGAACCCTGGGGTACTCCACAGCTGATCTCGGTGGGTTCTGAGATGAGCGGTTGTAGTCTGACTCACTGGGTACAACCGGTGAGGAAGGAGTGGTCCCAGTCCAAAGCCTTGTCGCGGATGCCAGCATCATGGAGTCTTGTGATTAAGGTGTGGTGGAGAAAGTGTCAAAAGCGGCATAGAAGGATGAAGGCTGTGGTCTCACCCCGATGAAGGAGGGAGCGGATGTCATCTGTGGCAGCGAGGAGTGCAGTCTCTGTGCTGAGGTTGTTTCAGAAGCTGGATTGGGGAGTGTCCAAGGCGCAGTTAACGTTGATGAATTCAGATTTGGGCATTGATAGCCTTCTCTATGACTTGGGCTGGGAGGGGAAGGAATTAGATCTGTCTGAAGTTCTTGAGGTCTGTCTGGTCTGAGGATGGCTTCTTCATCATGGGTTTGATCTCAGCATTGGAAGGGATAGAGGACTGCACTTTCAGCGCACAGCAGTTACCAGAAAGTAGTGGAGCGGGGGGCTGGACAGCTGGGAGGCGGGAAATGCAGGAGTGGGAATGGACACTGGAGGGGGCGGGGCTGTTGGGGATTGCAGATGTGCTGTGGAAGGAGCAAGTCCGCTAAGATAGCTATTGAGGTAAGATTTACAGACCATATTTAGGGCATGGCAGAGACATAACATTAGTTGTAAACCAGAAAATGCCCTGTTCCTCTATTCGCTTGAGCCTATATTTTCTAACACACTTTCCCATAGGCACAAAGTGGCAAAAACCCTTCCTTACATCTGGCCCTTGGTTACTTTCCATTATGAAGAGACGATGGAAGTGCCTGGTTTCTGACGGTGTAGCAAGTTTAACTCAAGCCCTTGGGGAACTTTAGAAAGTAGAATATAGAAAGAAAAGTCCAGTCCTTTAACTCCCAGGAGAAGTAGTAGCAAGCTGCAGGCCAACACAGCAAAGCAAATAGAAAAGTGGCAATCTCTCCTGACAGTAACACATCTCTTCTACCTGGTATAACAGCTTTTAGTCCAGAAGTGTTCTGAGTATATGGTGTCAGAGGTCAAGTACTTATTCCCCATTCAGCCTTTGAAGTGAGCAAACTTCAAATAATGGTCTTTGTAGTGCACAAGACCCTGCCCTTCCTTTCCCTGGCTCCAGACCACTAGTAGCAGGATTTATAGGTCATGTTCACACCTGGTGCACTGTAATAGGGAATTTCTAGTAAATCAAATAGGTCAATCATGGAGAAACCAAACAAAATTACATTTTAGATAGGGAGCACTTGCACTTTAGCAGTTATCAGCAGTGGTAAAGCGTAAAGTGCCTAGAGACCTATATGTGTGTGTGTGTGTGTGTTTGTGTGTGTGTGAGTGTGTGTGTGTGTGGGTGTGTGTGTGTGTGTGTGTGTATATATATATATATATATATATATATATATATATATATATATATATATATATATATATATATATATATATATTGTCCAAGTTATTGGGAGACCCGGATCACGCCACACAGCACAGACATCACAAGGGCAGCTGTAACAAGTCCGTGACTGCACGGAGGGGAGATCGAACTGTCATATCTTCCCCAACCCTGTGGACACTGAACGCTGGATGGCAGGAACGTTTGGGGACCGGAGGAAGCTTTCTTTGATCTACAGTCACGGGAAATGGATTGTCAGCATATCACAAACTGCCTGAACTTTGCCTAACCACATGGAATTGTCCCCGTGCAACACGAACCAGAGAAGGGGATTCTGGGACTCGTAGTCATTACCGGCGGCGAGTGGTGAGCACATGACCAAATTAAGGGGGCAGGGCGAACTCTGACCAATAAGGGCCAGCAGGACATTTAAGTAGTGTTTGTTGCAGTCGCCTGAACATTGCTAGGCATCTGAGGAAGGCCGCCAGGCCGAAATGCATAATGCCGCAGATTAATTAAAGAGAGCTTCCACTGTCTCCCCTGTGTGGCCTCTGCTTCTTTGTGAAAGGAGGAGATTCGGTGAGATATTACGCGCGGATGCCAGGAACGCGCTACAGAGGTCCCGTTCTTCAAGGTTGGCCATGGTCATACTGGTGATAAAACATGCTCCGGCAAGTTTTTCTCTTTGTCCAAGTTATTGGGAGACCCGGATCACGCCACACAGCACAGACATCACAAGGGCAGCTGTAACAAGTCCGTGACTGCACGGAGGGGAGATGGAACTGTCATATCTTCCCCAACCCTGTGGACACTGAACGCTGGATGGCAGGAACGTTTGGGGACCGGAGGAAGCTTTCTTTGATCTACAGTCACGGGAAATGGATTGTCAGCATATCACAAACTGCCTGAACTTTGCCTAACCACATGGAATTGTCCCCGTGCAACACGAACCAGAGAAGGGGATTCTGGGACTCGTAGTCATTACCGGCGGCGAGTGGTGAGCACATGACCAAATTAAGGGGGCAGGGCGAACTCTGACCAATAAGGGCCAGCAGGACATTTAAGTAGTGTTTGTAGCAGTCGCCTGAACATTGCTAGGCATCTGAGGAAGGCCGCCAGGCCGAAATGCATGCATAATGCCGCAGATTAATTAAAGAGAGCTTCCACTGTCTCCCCTGTGTGGCCTCTGCTTCTTTGTGAAAGGAGGAGATTCGGTGATATATATATATATATTCACTGAAAAAAGACAAAGGTTAGAGGGATGTTTTGGTTGGGAAATGGAGTTAAAAAGAACCTTAGAAATTCACTACAAAAACAAAGGTTATAGGGACACTAAACTTAGGGTCAGACTTTCCTCATACAAAACCAGAGAAATTCAGCTAAGATAACTATAACTTATGCCCCACAATGCACTGCTTATGACCTCACATTATTACTTTCCTCATGAGATGGTCAGTGACATCACTGATGACATCTCAAATTACGTCACTAATGCCTCCACTGATGACACCATCTAGTGAGTGTAAGTATTTTGTAAAAGTTTATGATTGTTAAACATATCTACTAAGCTACTACAAAATTTTAAGTAGTATACTAGGTATACTACTAATCAGTGATACTACTTTTAATATATAGCATGTGAGTGGCTGTATGACTGTATGTATCCTTGTGTTTATCGGTGTGCTGGTGGCTGTATGGGTGTATAAGTGGTTATGTAAGCAGCTGTGTGAAAGATTGAGATGCTGTGTGAGTGGCTGTATTGGCGAGTGAGTCAGTGTGTCAGTAGATGTATGGGTGGGTGAGTGATGGTGTAAGCGGTCTATCAGTAGGTAAATGGGTGTGTAGTAACTATATTTGTGAGTAAATGGGTGTCTGAATTGCTGTATGAGTAAGTGACCTGGTATGTAGGTGACTGTATCGGTGATTGAGTGGCTGTTTGAATAGGTGTTTCATTAAGTGTCTTTGTATGTGTGTGACTATTTTGGACAGTGGGTGTCTGTGTGAATGGCTGCATGTGTGAGTACAGGAATGCTTGTATGGATATGTGAATGGGTATCTAAGTGGTTGTGTAAGTGAGTGTATGAGAGCTTTTATGGGTGAGTGAGCAGCTGTGTTGAGAGGCTGATTACGGGGAGTGAGGAGGTATGTGACTTTGCAAGTAAATAAGTGGATGTGTGAGTAGCTCTATGAATGAGTGTGTGTTTATGTAGCTGGTTGTATGGGTGAGTAACTGGTTTTATGAGTGGCTATATGGGTGAGTGAATAGTTGCCTAAGTGGGTGTATGAGTGAGGGAGTGGGTGAGTGAGTGGCTCTATGGAAGACTGAGTGGGTGTGTGAATAGGTGTGTACAAGATGTTTTATGAGGGTGTGACTAGGTTTGTGAGTGCTTCTGTGGATGATGTCATCAGTGATGTCATTTGAGATGACATCGGCAATGTCATCAGTGATATCGCTGACCATGTCATGAGCAATTAACTATGTGTGGTCATAAGCAGTGCATTGCTGGGTCGTAAGTTATAGTTAGCTTAGCGAAATATAATTGCTGAATTTCTTTGGTTTTGCATGAGTGAGATTTGACTCTAACTATAACGTCCCTGTAACCTTTGGTTTTTCAGTGAATTTCAAGGATTTTTCAAATTTGATTTGTCAACTATAATGTCCCTGTAACATTTGTTTTTTTCAGTGAATTTATATTTTAACTAGTAGAGTGGTGGAGAAAGAGGGTATGGACCTCTGACTACCTCTCAGCAATCCAGCTGTGTGGAGTTAAAGGAGTTGGCTGGAGGGATACTTGGCACCCAAGGACCCTCAAGAGCCTTCATTCCCCAACTAGAAGTGCAAAGTGCACCAGGAGGTGCATTTGCAGAGGAATGGAGAAAGGGGGCTGCCTGGGTTATGCTCTGTAAATGTGTATAGAAGAAACTGCAAGAATGACTTTCTGCTAATTATACACGGCATCCAGGTATTGACCTGCATCTTCAAGTGCTTCCAAGATGTCTGCATAGCTAAGAGATCTGTGCTTCTGGCACTTAACATTCAAGTACCTCTGAGAATATTTGTGAAGAGAAATGTTAAACTGTATAGTTTTTAAATTAGGGTCATGAGCTGCAGCACGTATGCCACACTACATGTACGAAAACAAAGATACCTGCAACATGATACCAGTCACACATTGAAAGATAACAAAATATGCTATAGTTTTTCAAGCACACATATCCCTATCTGCAGCCTACTTGCAGTGTAACTTTGTGGAGACTTATATCTACTAGGTTAGAGGTTAATAGACTTAGGGACATGTTTTAAATCTCCAATTTCTGTACCAGTTTCATTAGAGAGACACGGCTGACAGTGTAGGCCTAAATCAGAACGGAAGGCTGACTCCTGTCATATCACTTTTATTAGTGTCAGCAACTATCCAGAGATGTCAATGAGCGTATCAGTGACTTTTGAGGGTGAATTGACACATGTAAAGTAGCCGAGACTGAAAGGTAAAATCGCTCTGTTAATATGTGACGTGGGATATGATAGAGTATATAGTTTTCAAATTAGAATAATCAGTTGCACCACACATCAGAGTACATATACAAGTGTAAACATAGCTAAAAGATGAAAGAGATCATATAATATCAGAGTACACATACAAGTGTAAACATAGCTAAAAGATGAAAGAGATCATATATTGAAATTTGAAAAAAAATGTTTTCATGTTTCAAGTACAGAAATCAGTATCAATGGCCTGCTTGCAATATACCTTTGCAGAGAGTTATGTAGAGCAGTATAGAAGTTAATACATTGGGTGATATGTTTTAGAACTCTCATGTATCTACCAATTTAATTAGAAATGCATGGCTCTCAATGCCAGGTCTATGACAATATGAAAGGCCGACTCCTGTCATGCCACTCTTTCGAGTGCCAGCATCTTTCTACAGACTTCACTGAGTGTGTCAGTGCCTTTTAAGGAGCAGCATGACACACTTCAAGAAGCCTATATGTAGTAGACTATCTAGTTTCACACCTTATGCTTTCTAAATATTTGTAGAAGAAGCAGCATGAATCACTTTCTGCTCATTATACAATGCAGCTGGATATGAAGGTGTGTGTTCAAGTGATTTTGTTATGTCTGCCTAGCCAAAACATCTGTGCTTCTGGGACTAAATTGTGAAGTAAGTCTCACAAGATTTGTGCTGGGGTATGATAGCCTGTATTTTAAGTTAGGCTCATCAGCTGCACTACACGTATCTGACTACACGTTGTACCTGAGACATGGTAGTACTCAGACATTCAAACTTGACAGAGCACGCTTTCAGTTTAAAGCACACACTTCACTATCTGTGGACTACTCCCAGTGTACCTATGCTGAAATTTATATGGACTAGGATAGAGGCTAATACATCTAGGAACATGCTTTAAACCTCATTTTTCTCTACCAGGTTTATTAGAGAGGCAAAATTCACAATGCCAGGGCTAAGCCAAAATGAAACACTAACTCCCGTCATGCTACTCTTGTGAATGTCAGCATACTTCTAGAGATCTCAATGACTGCATCAGTGCCTTTTTAGAGGAAAGATAATAGATTCCAGCAGGCCTATACGTACTATGCTATCCCTGTTTTACACTGTCTGCTTTCAAAATGTCTTTAGAAGAAACTGAATAAATCACTGTCTTCTCATTACAGAGGCCAGCCGGGTATGATGGTGTGTGTTCAAGTGATTTTGTGATACCAGCCTAGCTAAGAGATCTGTGCTTCTCGGACTGAATGCTGAAGTAGCTCTGCCAAGATTTGTGCTGGAGTAAGATAGGCTGTACAGTTTTTAAGTTAGGCTTGTCAGCTGCACCACACATATCGGACTACACGTTGAAGGGCAGATATACCTAAAACATGGTAGCAGTCAAACAACCAAACTTGACAGAGTAAGCTTTCAGTTTAAAGCACACACCTCACTATCTGAGGCCTACTCCCACTGTATCTCTGCAGAGACTTATGTGGACAGGATAGAGGTTATTACATCTGTGGAAATGCTTTAAACCTCACATTTTTCTACCTCTTTCAATAGAGAGGCATAAGTTGCAATGCCAGGGCTAAGCCAAAATAAAACACCATCCCCTGCCATGCTACACTTGTGAATATCAGCATATTTATAGAGACCTCAATGATTGTGTCAGTGCCATTTTAGAGGAAAGATGATATATACAAGCAAGCTTATATGTACTGGACTACCTCTGTTTCACACCTTATTCTTTTTAAATGTCTCCAGAAGAAAATCACTTCCTGCTCATTACACAGGACAGCAGGGTATGAAGGTGTGTGTGTTCAAATCAATTTGTGATGCCTACCAAGATAAGATATATGAGCTTCTCTGACTCAATGCGGAAGTAGCTCTAACAATATTTGTGCAGGAATATGATAGGCTGTATAGTTTTTAAGTTAGTCTCGAGAACTGCACCACTTGTATCAGACTACATGTAGAAGTGCAGACATACCTGAGACATGGTAGCAGTCAAACATTCAAACTTGACAGAGTTTAAGGTTTAAAGCACACACCTCATTATCTGTGGCCTACTCCCAATGGACCTATGCCGACCATATATGGGTTAGGATAGAGCTTAATACATCTAGGAACATGCTTTAAACCTCATTTCCTCTACCAGCTTCATTATATAGCCAGAGGTCGCAATGTCAAGGCTAAGCCAGAATGAAAGTCCAACTACTGTCATGACACTATTGTAAATATCAGCATCTTTCTAGAGACCTTAATGTCTGTGTCAGTGCCTTTTCAGAGGAAAGATAATACATACAAATAAGCCTGTACATACTAGACTATTTGTATTTCACACCCTATCCTGTTAAAGTATTTGTGTAGAAGAAACTGCATGGATCTCTTTTTACTTACTATACAGAGCAGTCAGAGCTCAAACCCTCTGTTGAAGTCCTTTCACAAGACCTGCCTGCCTAACTTATCTTTGCTTGTGAAACAGAATTCTGAAGTAGCTCTAACGATATGTTTAGGGTTATCATAGACCATATATGTTTTAGGTTATGATCATTAGCTGCATCACATGTGTCTAAGAACACATAGAAGTACAAACGCACTTGAGACATGGTACCACTCAGACATTCAAATTTGACAGAATTCGCTTTTAATTGCAAGCACACATATCAGTATGTATGACCTATTTGCAATCTACATTTTTGTATAATTAAATAGAGTAGAATACAGGTTCCTATATTTGATAACATGTTTTAAACCTCACATTTCTCTAATGCTTCTCAACTTTTATAAATATTTCATTTCAAAGTAAAACATTTAATTACAATCTGTGAAGCATTCAAACCCTATATATCACACACCTTACAAATATGTAACTTAACTCTGAAATCCTGTTGTAGAGTATGAAAATATCAGAAATTCTTAAAAAAAAAAATCCACACTATAAACCTAATGTACCGCTCTCAATAGGAAAGAACCAGTAATGGCACATTTTCCCTATCATTTTCCAAAGAAATGAATGTTAGTAACACATCTAAATATACCATTTATGTTTTCAAAATGTAAAACAAAATCCTAATTTGTAGTTATATCATACATGCCAACATTTCAGAAGAGCAAAGTGGGAGATTTACAAAAACAAATCGGGAGAATGGGGCCTTGAATCGGGTTACTGGCATGTATGGGCTTTGTTACTGTGCTGCTGCAGGATCGGACATTGAAACGCAAATGCGTGTTTTTTTTCTTACCTTTCAGAAGCATAGGGCGCAATGGCAGGCAGAGAGAGGGTGATGCAAGTGCTGTGCACTGGCCTGGCAGGTTGCTGGCAGTGCATGCACCCCACCCCACACCCGTGGGCTTCCAGGGCACAGACACAGCCCCCCCACCCCAGTACTTCACAGGTCTTTAAAAGACCATTCCTTTGTTAATGACGCCTTGTTTGTTTTTCAACCCTTCTAGAGCGCCTGCATCTATTGCTGGAAGAATTAACATGTTACACAATAAATACCAAGCCCTGTCAGCTGAAACCCCTGAGGAATCGGATTTTTGCTTGCAGGAATCGGGAGGCGGGAGACTAGCCTTGAAATCGGTAGTCTCACGCCTGAATCGGGAGGGTTGGCATGTCTGGTTATATGAACCCATTACTAGTCTGTTCTAACCAAGCCTAATATGGTTGTATAATTTGCTGGAGTCGCGACTCCGCCGTGGTGCCCAGTGCGACCCTCACCCATGTAATGTCGCAACGGAGTCGCGATCCCTCACCGAAATTAAAAAACTCATTTACAATACTACTACTATTATTTGTTAACAACATATCACTTCTTAACATACTTCTAATTTGGAAAAACTTACATTTCAAAAATATACCCTATATATAACACTTAATTTTGTCATTTTAAAAGTACACTTTATTCAAACCCTTCCCCCACACCTTTTCTAGTTTCCATAGTAACAGTTTCTGCAACATTGAACTGTACCAGTATGTCAAAAGTTTGTCTTATATTTAAATGCAGCATACTTGCTTTCAAATCCACAATAACAGGTGTGGTTGACTACTGCAAAATATTAGCCTATCTAGTCTACTCTACCTTTATAACTTTTCACCATAACCAATCACAAAGATACTTGTCTTGCAAACTAATATGCTACCTATTTTTAACTTCACAATGCTTATAAACACCCAATGATGTATCTGCTTTTTGTTAAACCACATTCTGCCCACCATTTTAGGTACCTTTCATTATACCAACTGACTTAATTAGCTACTGACATCTTTTGATTCCTTGCACATTTCCATTTAAAATGCTTACAATATGGACTGTAGGTAAAAGCTATGTTTTCCGAGATAAAAAGTATGCTGGGGTCTAAGGTATTGACAAAGACCTGGGTTTGTATAATATGGATATTAAATGGATTGCGTAGAGAGGATTAAAGTAGCACCAATTGCTGCTTTTGGTTAAAACCTTTTTTGCATTTCCAACCCCCTGAGCTCATGTTTGTGCACTGTGGTAGCAATGACCTAGGTACATTGACATGGGGTAGGATTGGAAATGCTAATGAAGGAAACCTTTGCACAGCTAATGTTCCCTTTCCCTCTCACTGTCTTTGTGTATTCTAATATTCTAATATATGCAGAAGACAGAAACGGAAGTGGTCAAATTAGTTCTGTCCACAGATTCAAAAATCCAGGAAGCATGTTAATTAAGCTGTTTCTACATACCTCAGAGTCCATAACATAAGCTCTATCTATAACAAGAACCTGCATTTTGACATGGATAATGTCAGAAGGATAGGCAGAAACTGAATATAGGAGGACTGATGAGGTTGGCAATTTTGACTAGTGTATTGAACAGTACACCAATAGGACAGGTTTGTATTTTCGAACTGTTTGCTTTTTTTTCTTTGCTATAATGATACTTTGTTGCTGTGATGACTTGTTTCTTTTCTTTGTAGTAATGATGCATGGATGCAATGATGAGTTGTTTCTTCATCTTTTCCTTTCACAGGGTGGGCCACAGATGAAGGACGTGTATCCAGGTGGCTCAAAAGAATGAAGAGAGGGCGGTAGGTATTTTGGACTACCATACTATGTTTATTAGAAAAGGCCTCCAAAACACCGGGAAGAAAAGTGATCCAGGACTAATTTTGTTGTGATTGATGGAGAGAAGGAAGTGGGAAGACTGAAATAGGTATTCTCCTAGGATTTTTCCTTACTTTAAGCTCTTTCATGGGAGAATACCTAACCCTCATAAAAGGAAACAGGGATAAGTGAGAAAAAAATGGAGGAAAAAAAATCAGTTCTTTCCTATTATGCGGAATATTTAACATATGGAGGGTTCAAGCTAGCACTCCTATTTTTTTGTGCATAGGTGGCTCTTTCTAGGTATTTCATTAATTCAAATTCAAATTTCTTTATTTCGGCTTAAATGCCATAAAAGAGTCACAACACAGTTCGTTAAAATATGCATTTTGTCACTTTTTTGAATAAATTTTAGATTAATAAAACATTTATAAATTTAAAAAGAAGAAATACATGAATAAAGATACATTTCCCAATAAAACTTCCTCTAAGCACAAACGATTCTAAAATACCAAAGGTCCTTAAGAAATTTCTAAGACTCATTTGATCTTGTGGACTTATTTCATTTATATTACAGTTTTTGCCCTTTTTTTCCGTAGAAAAAAAATTGAATGTAGCAATCGACTGACACTAAATATTATTGTTTGAGTTGTATCTGTTTTAATTATTCTTAGGGCCTGGTTACAGGATCTTATTCCTAATAATAGGCCATCTTCTTCTGGCCAGTACATAGGCGGGGCAGAAGAAAAGGATATGGAGCTCGTTTTCTATCTGATTACATTCACACATAGTATAGGTTTCATCTGCCACTGGAGTTGGACCATTAGTCCCCCTAGTCCAGCATGCCAAAGTTGTTTTAGTCATAAGATTCCCATATCTTAATTTTAAAAATAGGGTTTTGGCAATTGGGGGCTCGATCTCATCAAGAAAAGACTCGAAAAGAGGCTCGTCCTTGAAACTGAGAAAGTTGGTTACTAGAGTTCCAGCATTAGATACATTTGTTACCATGTTGACTACAAAGCTCCAAAAAGCCCTTTTTACAATCAGTTTTGGGTTAGGCGGTAAACATTCTGGAGTAAAAGTATTTTAGACCTATTTTGGTGAGCCAGGTTTTAACATGTTTTAACCAGGGAATGGTATTCGAATTATCCAACCCCATTATCTCTTTTAAACCATCTCTATAATCATACAGTTCAGGCACCCGCCAAAGTCTAACCCATAACATTAGTGGCTGAATTATAGTGTAATGATCTGTTCTTTTAACATTTAGATCCAACTGAAGTGGCACTAAAGGAGTGCCTCTTGGAGCCCTTACGAGACTTCTCATAAAGTTGTTATCCATGACGCAGAAGGAGTCCTTTGACATCAGCCACCAGATTTCTGCGCCATATGATGCTGCTGGTTGGACCTTACATTTGAATAGCTCAACTACTGGAGACACAGCTTTGCTAGTACTCAGGCTTTGTTTCCTAAGGATAGGCTTTACATTCTGTATGAATGCCTACGTACTTTTTTCAATCAGGGCCCGCCAGGAGAAGTTAGAGTCTAGCATAACCCCTAGATATGAAAAATTTGGGACCGATTCTAATTTCTCACCATTCAGAGTTAAACAGCCTTTATCTGGTTTTGTTGGGTTAAGGGACATATATTTTGTTTTTTCCCATTAATTTCCAGTCCTTTCTTACTACAATATTCACTAAAGGAATTGAGTAGTGCCTGGAGGCCTTTCTTAGTTTGGGAAATCAAAATGGTATCATCTGCAAATAACAGTGATGTTACCTTTTCTCCATTCAATTTCGGTGAATCATTTATACATCCCTCTAGATGTGCAGGGATGTCATTCACAAAAAGGGAGAAAAGTGTGGGGGCCAGTTCGCAGCCTTGGCGAACGCCACGCTCGATGGGTATTTTTTGGGTCAGTTCCCCGTTTGGGCCCCATCGGACTTTCGCAAAGTTCCCTTCATGCAGCTCTTTTATCTGGACCAACAGGCTATTTGGCAGCCCTGCTACACTCAGTGTTCTCCATAAAAGGTTGTGTGGCACTAAATCAAACGCTGCTCTCAAATCAACGAAAGCAACGTATAAATGTCCCTTTTTGATATGTACATATTGCCAGTATAGGCAGCAAAATCTGAATACTTGATCGATTGTGCTAACTTTACATCGGAAGCCAGCTTGATATTTGGTTAAAATTGCATTCTCCTCCATCCAGTCGTTGACACGAGTTAAGATGTGTCTCGAGTAGATTTTCTGGAGAATGTCCATCAGGCTGATTGGCCGATAATTAGAAGGATCCAACCGATCCCCTTTTTTGAAAATTAAAACAATTTCTGCTCCCCTCCAACTTTCAGGGAAATCTAGACTAAGGGATAACTTGTTACACAGGTAGTTTATGTATGGTGCCCATACTTTTAGGTCATGCTTGTACATGTCCCCTGGAATCTTGTCTAGGCCTGGCGCTTTCCCATTTTTTACTGAATTTATTGCCGCCTCGGTTTCTCCTAGTGTGAAGCCCAGGCAATCAGTGGGGTATTCAAGGCACGTGGCATCGTCGTCATGCACTCTTGGGGCAGTGTCATACTTTTTGTAAAGGTTAGTGAAATGGTTGACCCATGTTAGCTCGTCCAGATAGACGTCCTTTACCACTCTCCCTACATGGTTACCATTAGCAACTAACCTCCAGAAGCCAACACTATCATTTGATTTGACAGCTATCAACATATCTGCCCACTTTTCTTCCTCCCAGGCTTTTTTTGAAGCCTTTTGTGCTAATTTATCATTATTCCTTGCTATTTTTATATCTACTACTGATTTAGATTTAATAGCAAGTAAAAGCGCCCCTTTAGATTCCCTACAGAGTCTATCATACCATGGTTTGCTATGGGACAGATTCTGTGTTTTTTGTTGGTTTTTCTTGGGCATTTTAGTGACTAACATTTTCAGGTCTGAATTTTTTTTTTTGTGAAGTGACATAAAACAAGCAGTGTTTTCTTCCTCTACCGGGGAGCCTATGAATGATCCAAAGGTCCCTGCAAAAAGTGCATAAATTTTGGCGAGAATCTCACCATGGTCCAGTATAAAGGGCCATTTAAGTACTCGTCTGTTGTTACTAATGTGGATCTCGTCATTCATTCCGCCATTTACATCAATTGGTAACGAGTGCGCAGCTCCCTGAAACAAGGAAGCTTCTATCAATAGACTCAAGGGAAAGTGATCACTTTCTAACCTCTCCTTTACCTCAAAGTCTATAATGCTCGACCAGATGGGCATAGAAATAATTACAAAATCTTAATTGCTCTTACAGTTATTTCTGTTAAATGTTGTTTTTTTCAAACTGTCTGACGAGAACCGTCCATTACAGGCCCTGAGGCCATGCTCCGCACACAATTTCATTAATTGAACTGCCAAGACTGAACATTTGACAGGTTTGATACTCTCCAGTGCTGGAATTTTATTGGCTTGGTCTTCTTCTTCAAAAATGTCACTGAGCCCTAGGACTGGTTCATAAGTACAATTTAAGTCACCAGCCATAATGACATATTCCTCTTTTCCAACTATTCTACCTAGGAAGGAATCTAGTTTAGCTAAGGTGGGAGATTCTTTGGATGCAGTGGCCGGTCTATTGTAGACATTTATTAGATAACATTTTTACCCTTCACATGTGGTGATTTTTAATGCTAATATGTCGGGTGATTTTGTGTCTACTACCTCTATCTGTATCCTCAAGGTTACTTTTACCCAGGTTATTAAGCCACCTGAGGACCTTCCACTTTTAGATGGAATGGCACCTATTCCAAAGGACTTGAACCCTACCCTATGTGGTGTTACCACCATCCCAGGATTCTTGTAACATACAAAAATCATTGGTATCAATGAACTTTGACCATTCTGGGTCCCTCAAAATTTTAGACACTCCGGCCATGTTCCAAGAGACTAATTTCAGTGGCTCGCCCTTTGTATTTAATACGTCGGATGGCTCCACAAGTGCAACTTCCACATTTGTTGGCATCCCTATTGACAGTTCTTCTGCTAATAATACCATGTTTTCACACGTCCAACTATTGTCAGCCGCGATTATGCTATTATTTGTGTTCATATGTTCTGGTATGTTAACGCCTTGTTGGCTCTCCCCCTGGTCACTGTCTCCCACCACTACCGTATTGCCTGTTGATGAGTTGGCTGCAACTAGATGTTTCATATTAATATATGGAGGATTGTCCTTTTTATAGCCCCTGCCCTTAAAAACCACTAGGTTTGTTTCTATGTTGCTTTCTCTTGGTTTTGCCATACTAAGAGGATTCTTCATGTTTGATATAGCATTGGCCAGGTATGGACATTCTACTGGGAGATTCAGTCAGTCAACTGCTTCTAAGCAGCTGAATGAATTGTGAGTTGGTAATTCCATCCATTGACCTGGGTTTCCCAGATTCCCACCACGCAATCTCCCTGAAGCATTATGATTCACCATAGTCCACCCTTCATCACCCTTAAAGTGCACTTTGGGAGGGTAGAAGTAGGACAGCGGTCTAGTTTGGATCGCATTGCTACCGCCAAACGTGTATGGTTCCAGGAGCACAGGTGGTGCACGGTACAAGGATCTTCAAATGTGACCACCACGCAATCACCTGGTATAATCTTTCTTGTTGGGCCTATCCACGGAACCCTACGAACCATTAATATTTTACTTTTTATGTGTTGCGGTAGGGGCCTTTGCACATTTAACCAGTGTAGGACTTTGTTTTTTAATGACCAATAATTCTCGTCAACTTGGTTAGTCAATTCCGGGACCCCCGTCAAAACGGATACAAATGGACTTGCATCTGGGGGTAGGTCAATATATCCTACCCCTGCTTTCCTCCTCAGGGTGTTCCTATTATGTGTCTGTTGGGTAGCTTTAAAAGCATTAACGCTCTGTGCTGGGGTGTCTTTCGCAATTGGAGCACTATTTGCAGTATTTGCGATGGCTGCCCTTGTGGTGATTACAGTAGGTACACTTTTTTGGTTAACACTAATACTAGTTGCTGTAGCCCTGGTTCCCTGTTTTATTGGGTGTAAGATGTTGTTATCTATAAAAGATGCTACAGGCACTGTAGCTACACTTGAGGTTGAACTAATCGCAGGGCCAGCTTGCTAATGTTAAAATACTTTTTTCAACCTCCAGTAGCTGGTTTTCCATTTGTGTCAATCTTGTTTCCAATGGTATTAAGAGTGATTTAATGAGGTCCCCTATTTCCTTCACTAACATCCCTTTTTCCTCCTCAGTTGACCCTACTCTGTCTCCCAATTTATTTAAAAGTGGAATTTCTTGGGCCCCTTCGATTATTTCACTATTTACAGTATTTTGGCCCTCCCTCAGTTCTGTTGTTGTTCTTGATAGGTCTTTGCCCGGGACATCCCTCTCTCTAACTGGTATGGCGTTGGCCTGCGCCACAGCCACTTTTTCTTTTTCTAGAGTAAGCAGAGGGATTGGGGCGTTTGCGTTTGGGTACAGCCCCCTCCTTCATCCCGCATAGTTGCATTGTACTTGTGCTTGTCTCGTTTTCAGGGGTCTCAGGCTCTGAGACAAGAACCAGTACATTACTGCTAATCCCGTCTGGGTTTGTTGAGGGTATAACTTCGATGGGTGGATTTTCACAGGTCAGTTGTAATGGAACATGTATAGGGATGTGTATTGGTAGGTTAGGAGGCGTAGATAGGTGTATTGAAGTTAAAACAGGGCCTTCAATACGTTCTGGGGTTTTAGCTGTTGCTATATGACCCAGAGACGATCTCTTAGCCATTAGGGGATCTTGGGACATTCGTCTAGCCATAGCAAGATCTAATGAAACCCTTTGTTCCATTAGATTGATACCTAAGTCTATTACTGAGTTGGTCCTAGTAATAAAATCATCTAAAGTGCCAGTTAATTTTATTCCCCCCTTTGTCACCTTACTTCTACAGCTTTTCTTAGGAGACATCTCTACAGCCATTATAGAAAAATTATACGTGTCTGTACAAATAGGACAGTAAGCATTTGAAGTTAAAAGATCTGAATACCAATGTTAGGGGGGTAGCCCGGTCCGGTCTTACCCGGTCTGTAACAGGCTAGAACGGGCCCACCCTTTGCCCGGGCTTCGCCCCCGGCTACGACCCGCGATGCGCGTTGGGAAGTCAATTAAGTACAAAAGGAAAGGAGAAGGCGGAGCACGCCCGGGAAGAGGCACCAGCTGTGGATGGAAGAGAGAATGCTGGTCCTCGCAGTCCCGGGCGTCCGCTCTGTCTCCTCGCAATCAGGAACTTCCCCGAGCTGTCCCAGCCTCTCGGCGTCCAATGTCAAATCACATAGCAGGAGTTTGAAGGTCGCCAGGCAAAGTGAAGCAAAGACCAAAAATCGGACAACTGCTGCGAGCGGCTCCCGCGAAGCGGGGGCCGCGAGCAGTAATGAGGCGGTAAATGGGGGCGGAGTATGCCCGGGAAGAGGCACCAGCTGTGGATGGAAGAGAGAATGCTGGTCCTCGCAGTCCCGGGCGCCCGCTCTGTCTCCTCGCAATCAGGAACGTCCCCGAGCTGTCCCAGCCTCTCGGCGTCCAATGTCAAATCACTTAGCAGAAGTTTAAAGGTCGCCAGGCAAGGTGAAGCAAAGACCAAAAATCGGACAACTGCTGCGAGCAGCTCCCTCGAAGCGGGGGCCGCGAGTAGTAATGAGGCGGTAAATGGGGGTGGAGCACGCCCGGGAAGAGGCACCAGCTGTGGATGGAAGAGAGAATGCTGGTCCTCGCAGTCCCGGGTGCCCGTTCTGTCTCCTCGCAATCAGGAACTTCCCCGAGCTGTCCCAGCCTCTCGGCGTCCAATGTCAAATCACTTAGCAGGAGTTTAAAGGTCGCCAGGCAAGGTGAAGCAAAGACCAAAAATCGGACAACTGCTGCGAGCGGCACCCAGTACAGATTCACAAATGCACGAGGAAAGCTAAACGGCTTACACTGTAAACAGTGTCAGTGGGGTGGCCCAGCCCAGTCTCCTTTGGTCTCTGACGGGCTCAGACAGGCCCGCCCTTGGCCCAGGCTTCGCCCGGCACATCCTTCGCTGCGGGGGTAGAGGCTGCGCTTTCTGCGCGGAAATTGTCCAGTGCCTCCCTCTCTACAGCAAAACCCGAAACACCTGAATGAGCTTGTGTTGCACCTTGGATGTTGTGGTCCTCCACAGGGTGAATTAAGTGGGATACAGCGGTGGAATAAATAGTTCTCAGGAAATGTCAGCACCCGCAACAGGAATTAGCAGTGGCATCAAAGACAGGCATTAGAGCAGCAACGGAGAAACCAGCAACAAATCACTAATGAGCACAGCATCTGAGTGGCAGAAAAAGAAGGAAAAAGAAAAAAAAAGAATAACCTGTTAACCCCTTCGCTGCGAAGCTAATTCCCCCACGGCGCGGGGGAAGGGAGGGGGGCTGCGCATGGCGCTGCGGTGCTGATGACGAGCCAAGGCTCGTCATGCAGCACGGTGCTCGTGTGCTGGTGACGAGCCTGGGCTCGTCATGTGCCCGCCCGCGCGATGGAACGCTCAGCACAGCGGGCGAATTATCCCCGCGTGTGAGCATTCCACAGCTCATGATGAGCCCAGGCTCATCACCAGCACACGAGCACCGTCTGCATGACGAGCCTGGGCTCGTCATCAGCACAGAAGGGGTTAAGGGTGCCACGGAGATGGGGAAGGATTATGTCATAATACAAAGCTACCTTTACTGGCACTTACACCAGGTGGGAGGTGATGGTGCCTTTGTGGACTCCCTTTCTACCCTTCCCTGCCTCCTCCTCTCACACATAGTCTCACCACCTCCTCCCATTTCTCCCTGCTCCCAGTCACTCACTGCCGAGACCGCTACACTCCTGAGTTGCCGCTGCACACAGGATTCTCCTGGGGGTGACCACCACTCTTCGCTCCAGTCTTCTGGAGCGTCGCCCTTGGTGTCACCATATCCGGTCTGGGGGCTGGACATGAACTCTTCCTCTTCTTCCACTTTCGGCGTCCGGGTTCCTTCTCGGCACCTTGTTGCAGCGTCTTCTGGGTCCTGGCGTCTTCCTAAGTCATCTTCCTTGTTCGGCCACTCTTCTTCCAGTGGGCCCTCATTTTCTGACCCGTCCTGGACAGCAGATTGGCTCTCCTGTTGGGGGAGTTCACTGGTGGCCTGCACAGGAGAGTTCAAAGGTTTAACCCTTTGGTTGCATCTCTCTTGCCCTTCGCATCATCACTCCGCCTGTATTCCAGGGAGGGCAACATCAGGTAGGCGCCAGAGTTCAGGGCTCAACCCTCCGTCATAGATAGCATCTACAGAAGTGATGAAGTTCCCTTCACAGATGAAGGGAACAGGGTGTTTCTCAGCAACCTGAAACTGTGCATTAATACTTACATGTAGCTGCAACACATTGAACACAACAACCACCCTATAATCCAACAGGGAAAAGTATGTTTTTTAAACATATGATATACCTCAAAAATAATTTGTGGTTTGCGAACCCATTCCGCATCCTAAAACAAAATCATGAATTCAATGAACAGCATCTAGGGCTCATGGGGGGGGGGGGGTGAGAAGCTGGCCTGGTATATGATGTCCACTAATGTAAGTGGGTACCTTGCACCAGTCCAGACAACCCTTATGGTGATTTAAGAGGTCTTAGACAACCTTAGAAACCTCTCTAACTGGTAGATGTGGAGAGCAGAGTTCAGGCTTATTCCAGAAGGAGTGTAAAGCAGCGTTCTCTGTACAACTCTATGTGCAAGTTGTGGTTGGATTTTTAAAGATTAAGGACTTTTCCCAGTGAACCCAGTGGACCCTGGAGGAGCTCCTTAGAAGACAGAATGTTGCAGAGCCACCCCATCTTTGGATACCCTAAGACCCATGTTACCTACCCCAGGTAAGCCTGGTGCATATGTGTGAAGTGGTGTCGGAAACCGCCGTTGAACCCAATGGAGGATTTCAGGAAAGTACTGCTGCTGGAAGAGGAGAAAGTGTCCATGGGAATCCAAACGTGGATTCTTGAAGAGGAATAGCCGAAAGCAGAGGGGACAGAGTCTATGCCAAACAGGAGTAACCAGGAGACTTGAAAGATGAATCCTCTCCAATGCCGGGTGTTTCTGGGAAGATGACAATGACATTGACTCTGCAGCTGTGAGGACCAGGCAATGCTGAGGAGGACCAGGACCTGGGTACAAGCTGTCCCATGAAGGATGTTGAGTGCTGAGGGGTCGGTGTCTGGAGGGAGCACCAACAAGCCTTGGCAAAGGCAAGCCATGCAGGAATCAAAGAAGGAGGAAAAGTCAAGACCAGAAAGATCCAGGGGACACACCAAAGGCAGGGGAGTCAGGGCAGACCAGAGGAATCAGGGGAGCCCAAACATAACAAGTGTGACTTTCAAGTGGACCCACAGGCCTGAGGCAATGGACTTGTGTCAGGCAACTCAAGCAACTCACCAAAAGATGCAGGCCACGATGCACATGATGTGGTGTGGCTGAAAATTCTGGTCACTGGTTGGGCTCAAGTTTGGGGCTACTTAGAGCCTGAAGATCTTCTTGCAAAGAAGCCAACAAGCCTTTGCAACTGCAAGTTGTAAGCAGTGCACAGGGGTTAGGGTTTTGCAATTCCCACGAGGGATTTTGGCCTCAAACTTGGTGTGAGGGCAGGACAGGCCTCGGGAGCTGTGAAAAGCCACCACCCATTTGCAGAGTCCACGGAGTCTGGAGAAGCTCAGGTTCTGCAGACTGGGCGACTTAGTTGAGGTGCCTCAAATGCAGGGGAGTGACTCCTTCACTCCAAAGAAGATCACTTCAGGTGTCCTTGATGCTTCACAAGCCTTGGCAGGTTCCTGTATGATGTACAGGAACAAACAAGGCAGCAGACTGGAAGGAAGATGGAGTCAGGCCCAAACGAAGGCCAGCGAAGTCCAGAGTGTCCAGACGGCAGTGGTGTCTGATCTGAATCTTATCCCACAATGAATCTAGGGACCTACACCCAGGTAAGCCCTTAAGTACCCTAGGGAAAGGGTTGGAAACATGCAAGAGACCCTCCCAGAGGAGGGTCTGGACAAAGGAGAGGTTACTCCCATGTCCTTTGTCCAATTTTGAGCCTAAGCGGGAGCCAACTGCTGCCAGAACTGGGTTGAACTGTACTATGCACAGGGACACAAAGTGCGCCCCTCAAGCAGACTGTCTGGTGCTGGCAAGTGCACCCACCTGGTCCCAATACACTACATTGTGTCTGGAAGGTGGTCACACCTGTCTGTGACAAGATACCTATTGTTCCACCTTCCACTGCTTGAGATTAGCTCAGCAGCAGGAGCGCAGAAATGTGTCTCTGATCGGCAGCAACAGTTTGTGTTGTCCGGGTCTAGTTGACTGGTACCTGGAACCCTTACAGCCTAAAAGAGGGCTGTTCCAGTGCTTGTAATCATACCTCCCACACAGATTATGGTGTGGGGGTATGATTCCAACATGTTTGAAACCAAACATGATAGGATTCGTTGCAGCCGTTTTCGAGATGGTCAATGTGTAATTACGTGGTGCCCCTCTGTATAGTATATGGCTACTTCATATCCAGCCTGGGAGAATGGACTCCGTAGGCTGTAGGGGTGTCCTGCTCATGCAGGGGCACCATCTCATTGAGAACCAAGCACCCTGCCTTCAGGATTGCAAAGGCCAGCTATAAGGGTGACTTATAGATTTTAAGTGCAGTGACCACTTGGATATAGTAAACCTATATCTGTAGTAAGTGGTGCATGCACCAACGTACACAGGCTGCTTTTATTGGCCCTGGGGATGCCTGTGGGATCCTCTGAACAGGCCTAGGGGTCAGGATGTTATAAAGTGGGCCAGGGCGGGGGGCCGCATGACCTCCCTCCCCATTGTAAAAAGGCCTGGCTCTGAGGGGCGGGGTCCCCATTTTACCAAATTGGTTTGGAGAAGGGGGGCCACCTTTCCCTAATAATCTAAAAAAAAGTTTAACAAGGACAGCCCGGGAGAAGTTGCTGGAAGTCCACTCTCTTCCTTACTCTGCACAGGGGCCTCCATGGGCACAACTTGTTGGGGGGATGAAGTCCCCTTGGCTGGTGAGGGTCCTTGGGGGGAAAAACCCTCCAGTTACCTCCAGCAAGCCCCACTCAGTGGGATTGCTGAGAGTTCATTGGAGGCTTGCTGCCTTTGTCCACCACTCTGCAAACGCGCCTCCTGGTGAACTTCTAGTTGGGAGATGAAGTTTTCTTAGTTGCCGAGGGTCCTTGGGAGCCAAGAACCCCTCCTGGTACCTCCAGTAAGTTCCAAACAGTGGGATCGCTGAGAGCTGGTCAGGGGCCCTCCTCCCTTTCTCCTCCACTCTGCAAATGTGGCCCCTGGCATACTTCTAGTTGGAGGATGAATTCCCCTTGGATGCTAAGGGTCCTTGGGGGCCAAGAACTCCTTCTGTTACCTCCAGTAAGTCCAAAACAGTGGACCTACTGAGAGCTGGTAAAAGGTCCCACCCCCTTTCACTGCCACTCTGCAAACATGACTACTAGGTAAATAAACCCATAGCAATTCACTAAAAAAACAAAGGTTACAGGGACAATATAGTTTAGAAATAGAATTGAAAAAACCTTAGAAATTCACTTAAAAAAACAACGGTTACAGGGACATTATAGTTAGGGAATAGAATGAAAAAACCTTGGAAATTCACTGAAAAAACGAAGGTTACATGGAAATTATAGTTAGGCTCATATTTCACTCATACAAAACCAAAGAAATTCAGCAGTTATTGTTACCTGACCTAACTATAACTTACTACCCTCCATTTACTTAGATATGCAGCCAAGTACTGATACATCCTAGTCAAACATCCAGCCAAGTGCTCCTTTAAACATGGGTCAGGCCTATTACTGGGCCTACTACTGCAGAGGGTATTTCTGCATATTTTATACTACAGCCAAAGGCATCTATGGACTTTTAATGGCAGCTTGACTTGGCTTGAAAAAGACCTATGCCATGTCGTAAACCCACTTTTTAGTGCACATAACGTACCTGTGAGATAGGCTGAAGGTATGCCATAATCCACTGTGGATTCTATTTAAATGGTAAGAGATATCCTTTTCACTTTTGATTGATTGATTGATTGATTGTGGGTTTCTAACGCGCTAGAATCGACTCCCGGAGGAGTATCTCTGCGCAGTAGACCGCTGGGGAACCCACCCAGGCTTTCCCTGTGAGATGGTCCCTACTGGGTATCCCCAAGGTGAAACCAGGCATCCCCGGCATATGTGGGGGGCCATTGTGGAGATGAGGCAAGCCAATGCCCAGAGTTGCCGAGTGTGATCCCTGGTTAGAGTAGGCACCGAGGTGAGAATTATCGAGTCCGCTGACCCTGGTCCATGACCCTGCCGCGTCGGGAATTGAACCCTGGTCCCGGGCCGTCCTCTGCCACACCACTCCACCTTACCACCACTTTACCTCAGTTATTCATGCCCTTGCAGACCCTTATGCCTAGTAGTACGTAGCGTTTGCTTCTGATAATGCAAGTGACATACATGTTCTGAAAAGCATAGAGTCTCTATCTTATCCAGTCAGACAGTGCAGAGGCAGTTATGGATTCATTCACATGCTCAGAAACTAGTTATGTATCAGGCACTACCAAAATCAGTTGCAGACTCACTTACATACTTCTGTATTCTCCAAAAGAGATACTGAGCTATTTGTATAGCCACTTACATAAAGTTTTAGTGAGCCATAATTAATTAAACAAACAGTCATGTGCTTGTGTACTTAGTTAAACATCTGATAGCACTCCTACAGGAGGGCTCCTCCACTTAGATATGCAGTCAAGTAGTGATACAACCTTGTCGCACATCCAGTCATGTAGTCCTTTAAGCATATTAAACATGGGTCAGGCCTACTGCTGCGGAGGTTATCTAAATGTTTTGATGGGTCAGGCCTACTGCTGGAAAAAGTATCTCTTTGTTTTTAGCTGAGGCCTATTATTTCAAAAGATATCTGTGCTTATTTAATGCCAGCCCAATTAGGCATGAAAAAGCCCACGCCAAGTTTTAAACCTACTTTTTATAATCCACAGTGGTTTGTGTTTAAGTAGTAAGAGATGTCCTTTTCACTTTCCCTTAGTTATTAGTGCATTTGCAGATTCCTATGCCTTGTAGTACGTAGAGTATACCACCCATTATGGAAGTGATATATATGTTCAGAAAAGTATTAAGTGTCTGTCTCATGCAGTCAGACAGTGCAGAAGCAGTTATGTATTCATTGACATGCTCAGAAACTAGTTATGTATCCAGCACTATTAAAGGCAGTTGCAGACATTCTTACATACTTCTGTATTCACCAACACAAGCACTGAGCTTTTTGTTTAGCCTTTTACATACAAATTTAGAGAGCCACAGAATTACTAAAATCGAGAGTCATATACCGGCACACTTAGCTAAACATTTGATGGCACTCCTACACTCACTCATATATGCAGCCGAGTACTGACACAACATAGTCACCCATCCAGAGAAGTAGTCTTTTAAACATGGGTCAAGACTATTTTTGCAGAGGTTAAGTTTACATTTTTAGGTGATTCCTACTACTGCAGAGGTTATATTTGCACTATTAGTGGCAGCTCGACTTGGCATGAAAATGCCCTCCCACAAGTGTTAAACCTATTGTTTAGTACACATAACTCTCTGACATAGGCTGCAGCTATTCCATACAGCATAGTGCTTTGTGCTTAAAAGGTAAGAGATATCCTTTTCAGTTTCACTAAATTATTCATGCACTTGAAAAACACTATGCCAAGAACTACATGGAGTATACTACCCACAATGCAAGTGACATACATGTTCTGACCAGCAGAGTCTCTGTCCCACACAGTCAGACATTGCACCGGCACTTATGCATTCACTAAGCACTATCAACAGACAGTAGCAGACACACTTACAAAGCCCTGAATTAAAAAATGCAGGCACTGAGCTACTCCTTCAGCCACTTACATACACATTTAGAGAGCCATAGAGTTACTAAAACAGAGAGTCGAATACCGGCATATTTACTTAAACATCTGATGGCACTTCTATAGGTGAAATCCTAGCCAAATACTGAAACAACCTAGTCACCCATCCAGATGACTAGCCCTTTAAACAAGGGTCAGGCCAAGTACTGCAGAGGGTATCTGTGTATTTTTGGGTCAGGGCTGCTACTGCATAGGGTAATGTTAGCTATAATATAATTGCACAATTGTTTATGTTGGTAGTTATATACTTAAACTGTGTGATATGATAGTATGCAATGAAAATCTGAATGTAATTATTTTTTTTCCCTTTTTCAGGCATCGGTTTCTACTTCAGTACAGACAGTTATAATGCCATCAAAAAGTGAGAGAAAAAAGAAACAGAAGCAAGGGTATTATTTCATCACAAATGAGAAACAAACAGGGAAAAATGTCGACAAAGTGGTTTAAGAGTAAAGAGCTACTAATAAGAGAACCATGATATTCCTAAAAATAGTATGTGGACAACTAGAAATTCAGTGAAATAAAGTAAATAAAAAAAAGAGATCAACTAAGAATGGAAAAAACCTACATGATTTGAAGGGTAAAAAACATACAAAAATTAAGAGAAATTAACCAGGAGACAGAGGCAGTTTAAAGAAACCAGAGTGAGAATGTTCTGTGATAGAATAATGCATACTCTAATAGGAACTATGAAAAGGTATAAAACAAGAAGAGAAGCAGTCAGACAAAAGGAATGGGTTGAGGCTGTAGTTGATAAGGCCTTTGTTCTCAAGAGAAACTGTTTATTTTGTTCCAAACAGAATGCTTTCTTTGAGTGAAAGAAGCCAAAAGAAAGGACATTTTCCCCCTATATCTATTTTCCTGGAACTTATTTTATCTGTGGTAAAAAGGCATATTTAGCCTCCCTGACCATTGGTATGGGACGTGCTACCTTGGATTTTTCATGTTGACAGAAATGAAAAGGGTACCTTTGAATTTGGTGAACACCTGAACAGGTTTAAGAGGGAAAGTTTTACAGAAGTCATGGGAGACATTTTTGGCGCAGTCATTCCCATGGTAGGAATAACCATGAATTCAATCAAAATTAGAAAGGTTTCAACGATTGTAGACAGATTGTCAACAGATACTGCAAGTGGTTTCCAATTAGTCAATACAGAACTTGTTGCTACTAGAAGCATGGTTATGCAGAATCGTCTTGCATTAGACATTCTGCTTGCAAAAGAGGGAGGAGTCTGTGGGGTCTTGAATGTCCAGCATTGTTGTACATATATTCCTGACAAGAGACGGAATATTGAGACCCTTATTAAAAATATCACTGAATTTCATGAAGAAATAGAACCCCTGGAAAAGGGAAATTTCACTGAACGATTAGCTAAAAGGATTGAAGCAATTAAAGAATGGTTTTCAGAGATTGGCAGTTCAATCATTGGCAAAGTGCTCTGTCCAGTAATTGTCATCATTATGGTGATACTTTTGTTAAAAATTTGTTGCATGATCCACAAGAGAAAGAAGAATCAAAGAGAAAAGAGGAGGATTTATAAACTTAGAAAAGAATAAGAGAAGGAATACGAATTAGAGGAAATGCGGAGGGTTCAATATGAAAGTAACAAACAAACTGCTGAGACAGGGGTTTAGGGAGACTAATACTGAAAGAAATCAAAATGTGATGTCTCTAAATTGGGTTCAAAATTTTCAAAATTTTGGGTGTTGTTTGGTGATTTTAAAATCACCAGATGAGGGAGTTGATGGAGCGATTTTCAGAAATAATTTTATTCTGGCTTGTGAAGTTAATCTCCCATAACTTGATTAATTATATTAATAGGTTTTTGCATGTTTATGTATTATTAAATCAATCTAGAGTAAAATTTCACACACCATTACACGGGACTAACGTTATGTGCTTTATGTTGCGTTTGCAAATATGTTTTATAATACATAACTAACGTTGTTTTGTTTGTCCTATTGTCTTTGTCAACATTAATGCGGCTGATTAATTAATGGCATGTGCTTATTTTATGCGTGCTTAAGTTTATGTTGTGTTTGTTTATCTTTTTCAGATATATGAAGAATCCTGCTGTACTTTATGAAGAATGGTAGATTTTTATAAAATACCGCTTTTCATTGTGCTTCTGCTAGGTAACATATATTAATGGGTTAACATTAGCAATGGAGGGTGGGTAACAGAATGACTTTCATAACCTGAAATTAATTATTCTTTTGTGTTTGTTTGAATACTAGCCCGAGTGAAAGGCTTGAGGCCTGTGATTTATGGAGAATGTTGGTTAGCCTGACAGAGATGAGCCAAGCACAGCCATGATGGAAAGCTTTTCCATAAAGACATTTCTTTGGATAAACCGAAGTCAAAACAAAAACTATTGTGCGAGTTGTGCTCTGAAAAGTTATTTTCCAAGGCTAAGGAAGTGACAAGCGGCGGATCGGCCGAGCTATGGAGGAAACTATGAACCTTCTCAGTAAAATGTTGCAAACCACTGAAGCTGGTGTCGCTTCACGTGAAAGGACAATGGCAATGACGTTTTGGTGTTATGAAAAAGTGGCCTCATGATGGTCTGATGACTAGCAACCAATCGGGTTGCTGAAAGACATTAAATAATATCATTTTTAGTTAGATTAGTGAGTTAGAAAGGTATAAAGACTAAGCCCTTTGAGAGGAGCCGGGCTGACTGTTCCTGAGGTCGAAGTGCTGTCCGATTTCTTGGGACACGTAAGATTGCTTAAATGCATTTAAATGTCTTTTCCTTTACAGGTCAGAAAGCGTAATTTAGGGATTTAGGGTTTGTTTGCTTTAATTTATGATTTTGAGCAATTTTGAAATGCCAGACTTTTGTGCCATTAACCTGAATAAAAAGATACTGATTTAATAAAAATGTTTGCAAATATTAAAATGAGCTAAAAAAGTGATTGGAAATAAAAAGCTTTAACTTTTAAAAATAAAAGGCTTAAAACGTCAAGCTGGTCTTGATTAATTTAGTCGTTACCATCAGTAGATTCATTGGCCAAAAAGTGGCTTAATTAATGATTTCATTATTTACTAATGGTTAGAATGTTATACTGCAGTTGTAAATTATGTACATACAAAGTTTTGATAGCTTGATTAATTAGGCCACATGATTCAGTAGCTCAATTTTCTGTCTCAGTCTCATTGGCCTTTTGTGATTTTATAGAATGGTGAATATTAGGTAGGGAATAGTGTAGTTTGAGACAGAATTTCTATAGGGGCACTGGATCACATGCATAGGATTTCACCTACCCAATCCAATGAGATCCTTTATGTCACATAATTTACCCAAAGAAAGTCATGTCATGAAGGTAATAAAGTAAGAACATGTAACCATGTGTTATTAACCCTTTAACTCCCCCCTTTATCTTCCATGCAGTAACCAAATATTGTTCCATAAGCAACATCAAGGATTTTTCCACATTATGTTAATAAGATGTTTATTTAGTCAAAGTGTTTTGGGCCTGGGGAACATCATGTTCATGTTAGCTCAGCTAAGATAGTATCCCACTTGGGATTTCCCCCCTACTATATAAAATTGTGAGTCTACGGCGGGGTCTAAAAATTCGCGTAACATTGCTCCACAGGAAAGCAGCACCTTTAGTAGTTTATCATCCCTACTTGTCTTTCTCATGTGCTTTTCCTCTGCCCCTACCCATTCCCTAATGCTTTGTTCCCATTTCTTCCAGTTTGGAGGTTTACCAGTCATCCAATGTATCCCAATGCCGCGTTTTGCCACTGTGAGTCCCAACACCATGAATCTTCTGCTGGGTTTCTGTTTCGGGTCTCTAGTTATTAATTGGCAATGGGACATCCCACCCTGTGGCGTGGTTGAGCCGCTGTGTAATCTCATCCCAGTTCGTTGCCACCAATGAGCAGTGCCATATCACATGTAGGAAATCGGCCTATGGGGCCGCACATTTTGGACATCAGGGGTCCAGTCTTGCATAGATTAAGTGGAGTCTCTGAGGAGTCAAATATGTGATACGTATGATGTTGTATTAAATTTGTTTGAATCTTGTGCACACTGAAACCCTACAGACTTCCGCGGGAATTTGTGACCATTATCGAGGAGTCAGGGACTCGTCACTAAGAGTCTGCCAATTCTCTTCCACCAGTAATGGCATGATTGGCTTGTCCTTACATAGCGCTCGATATAAGTGGAACATGAATCTACTCCCTCCTGCCATAGATAGCATAGTGACTAGAGTACGAGTAGATTCGGGAGCCTCCTGAAATGTAGGCCACAGTTGCCTGGCTGTGGCTGCAATCTTCACGTACTGCAAACCTGTCTGCCCCAGCCCAAATGTCTCTATCTTGCTGTGCAGCATTATAAATCTACTGTCTGGGTATAGGTCAGATAGCACCAAACGGTGCCCCTCCTGTCTCTTCACCAGTGACATTAGGGGGCCTACTAGCATAGCGGGCAGATCGCCACCGTCAGCCCGGCGGTGGTGATCTGCCCGCCTAATTATCCATCTTCACCCCCGCTATATTAGCATGCCAAGGGGTACCGCGCCGGATGGAAAGACCTTCTGCCGCTTTTCCGCCAGTAGGATTCCCGGCCGGGTGGAAAAGGTCTTCAATATGATGGCGGTGCCTTGCAGGCACCACTATCCATATAAGGATGTGCCAATGTCAGCGCCTTTCCATGGCAGAGTCTCCGCCATGGAAAGGCAGGCAGGGTTCACTTTGGGGGCTGCACTTGGAGGGTAACCATGGTACCGCCCCAACATTGGCATACACAAGTGGCAGGTACCAAACGGTGCCTGTCACATTGTGCATGCCAGGCACAACATGCATATATTGCATTGTGGCAGGTGCTGCTTACAGCACCGCTAACCACAATGCAATATATGCGGGATGCCACCGCCACCGTACCAGTGGCATCCTAATTGCCATGGCTGGATCGCCGCACCTCTGGTGGTCGGTCCCGTGTACCGTTACGGTGGCGGGCGAACAAAGTCCGCCTGCCATCGTAATGGACCTCTTAGTGTGCGAATTGTTCAAAGGGGCGCACTATCCAAATTTCCAGATCTGGCGCTTAAGGTGCCCACTTAATCATTGTTTGGCTGCCCTTTCCCACAGTCTTGGCATCAGTCTTATCAAGTGTGGGAATGTGTGTGGGGGTGTCAACCCCGCATTAGTAGGGCTCCCAATGGCTGGCCCTCATGGGTGCCGGCTAATAGAGAACGTTCCCAATTAGGATCAGTGTCCAGCCAATGAATTGCGTGTTGGAGTTGTGTCGCCAAATTATACAATTTCCGATCAGGGAGCTCCATTCTCCTTAGACGCCACTCCCTTGAGAGTGTATCAAGCCAGGCTCCAACAGGAGTGTGTCAAGTTTTTTAAAGGCCTACTGGGGTAGTTCGTAGTACGACCCCTGCATTAGGTATAAACATCTGGTAATACCAACAACATGGTCAGGGTAAACGTGCCCACTACGAACAGTTGCAGTGTATTCCAGAATTGTATATTTATGTCATAAAAATTGTCTTACTCCCAAGCTAAATATGTTCCAAAATACCGGATCTTGTCAACTGTCCAGGGTAATTCAACGTGTGGTAGTTTGTCCAGAGGGCCACTAGCAAGTCGCACCAACAGGAATAAAAGTATTTTAATCTTGTTGATCCTGAGACCTTACAGAACCCCGTCAGCTCAGCCTATAAGAATGGAATTGAGGTTGTTGGCTGCCACAGGTATACCATGGCATTGTCTGCATAAATGTAACTATATGTTATGTTGTGCCAGTCTGGCTACCCTATCTCCGCAGGGCGTGTCTCAGTCAGGAAACTAATAGCCCCACAGCCATGCCAATCAGCAGTGGGTGGGCAGGGGGCATCCCTGTCTAGTGCCCTGCTGTAGCTACAATTTAACCCAATGAATAAAGCTTGAACCAAGACCCATTCTCTGCAGTACCTGCCATATGTATTCCCACCCACAGAGTCGAAAGGTTGTTCTACATCTAGAAAAGCTAGGGCATATTCATTTTGTGCCAGCACTGAATACTGTATAACATGGGTTCATCGGCAGATGTCGCAGAGAGTATTCCTAATATGCTTCACTGATTCAAGGTACGATCTCTGATTGCCTAAAAGCAGCTCAGGTTTCACCTATACCAAAAAACCTAATGCTGATAGTGCCGACCTTAACAATTTCCGCCCTATCTCTAACATCACTACTCGGGCCAAACTCCTTGAAAAATGCATCCAATCACAACTTTGGGCTCACATTGAGAATTTCTAACTCCTAGACCAACACCAATCTGGCTTTTGGAGGAGGTACAGCACCAAATCAGCTCTTATTCACGTTATGGATGACATTTAAAAATGCTCTACCAAACTGAATCTTGCCTCTTAATCCTCCTTGACGTTTCCTCTGTGTTTGACACTGTAAATCACGACAACCTCTTATCTATTCTGGATCATACAATAGGCTTCTCTGGTCTGGTGTTGCAATGGTTCTCATCCTTCCTCCATCACAGATCCCAAAGAATAAAGGTGAACCATCTCTATCCCAGCCCACACCAGTATCCAGAGGGGTCCCACAAGGGAACCCTAGGATGAAGCTTGGGGAGAGGAGTTGGGCTAACGGCTAGGGAGGTGATCTCCAAAATGGGGAACTGGGTTTTAGTCTCTGCAACAACGCTGAACATCCTGTGATTCTGGGCAAATCACCTAACTTCCCCGTGCCTAACATAAACTAATGTGTCTTCATGTAATGCAACTAGTGCTATGTAAAGCGCTATGATACCCGATTCTGGTCTAGTTTGCGCGATATAAAACTCTGTAAAATAAAAATAAAGGGTCCGCCTTATCTACCATACTCTTAAACTTATTCTTGGAACCACTAGCTAATGCACTAAATTCAACAAACATTCTCTTTCATACGTATGCGGATGACACGCAACTCTTCCTGAAAATATCCTCCCTGGAAAATCTTATTTCACTCAACACTACCCTCATGAATACTCAAAACAGGCTAACTGAGAACCACCTCCTACTCAACACTTCCAAAACTGAATTCCTATTCATTTCTCCTCCGAATCATACCCCCAAGTTAAACCTCTGGATGAACCATCTCATTGCCTTTAACTGCTCCCCCCACATTATTGACTCAGCCAGCGGAATCACCCTGGACAAGCATTTAAATATGAAGAATCATATTAGCAAGGTGTGCAAGAGATTGAATCACCTGATGAGGTTACTCAGGAATCTCAAACCTTTCCTTCAACAAGCTGACTTCAAGCAGGTGGTCCAAGCACTGGGTTTGCCGAGGCTAGACTATGGCACTGCTACACTCTGTGGCCTTCCTAAATATACCTTGGCCCCACTTAGGGCCTCATTGAATGCTGTAGGCAGACTGACTACGGACACAAAAAGAAATGCCCACATTCCCTAGTCTTAAAATCTCTAAATTGGCCCCCTTTTGGATCAAGAATACAGCTAAAGATTGTCTGCCTGTCTCACAAAGCCCTCTGTTTCAAAACCCCCAGGTATCTAGTCCAAAAGCTAGAATTATCTGGAGGTGGTAGACCATAAAGAAGTGCTAACTCCTTCCTCCTGAAACCACAGATCTTTTGCAAAAAGAGAACTTGTCAAAGAGCTTTCTCCGGCTCTGCCCGAGGATCTGGAACTCTCTCCCACATGAAGTATGCAGAATCACTTCCACAGTTGCTTTCACAATGGAAGTAAAAAGATTTCTTATGAACAAGTTCTTACCTTAATTAGGTTTGGATCATCTGCTTCAAGATACTGTACTTACACCTTTCAGTCTTGAATTGATTTGCTATATTTCCTTAATTAATCTTCTTTTCCCGTCCCAGTTTCGCAATTTTTTAGCTATTGTTATGTTCTTTGATGCACCCTTTGTAACTGTCTCGTTTGATAAGTTTACTTGACGCATTTACATCCATGATTATCATCCCTCCCTTAATTGTGAAGCGCTCTGATATCCCTCTGGATCATATTCGCGCTATATAAAACTTTATAAAATAAATAAACAAGGTATGAAACCTGACTGATCTTTGTGTATCATTTTAAGGAGGGGAGGCTGCAGTGTAGCAGCCAATGCATGACTAAGTAATTTGAGATCCACGTTTAACATAGAGAGAGGTCAATAGGATCCCTTTTCAGTAGGGTCTTTTTCTGGCTTGGGGCTACTACTACTAGAACCTTCCTAATTGATTTTGGCAACATGTGCTTTTCTAGGGCTTCCATAGAGACCATCAATAGTCTGTCAATTAATTTATCAAAAAACTGGCGATAAAATTCATCCGGAAGGCCATCCAGCCCCGGAAACTTGGCTTTAGGGCTTTCATTGCTTCCTGTAATCCCTATTTGCTCAACGTAGCATCTAGGGTCTCACAGTCCTTCGGTGTCAGCTGTGGGAGGGAAACATCTTCTAGGCAGGACGAGATACTCTGAGGTCCCTCTACGCACTGTGCTTCAATGTAAACCCCAGATTTGGTATTTATGGCCTGTTGGGTATATAATAGGATTCCTCCCTTGTTATGCACTGCCAGAATAGGATGAGCCAGATGTTCCAACTACATAAGGTGACCAATAGGCACCCTGATTCCTCTCCATCAAGATACCACCATTTCTTACCAGTATTTCTGACATATTTGTCAAGTGTGTCCAAGACCTTTTGGTTGTTCTATTCTGTTATACCTGTCCTGTCTGTGAAAAGTGTATTTTCCAAGTTCAGTAGTGGCTCTTCTGCCTCACCAAGTCTACTTCCAGCATACGTTGTAACTCAACCGTAGACGGCAAACACATCCCTCTGAGAACCCACTTCATGTCCCCCAATTTTGCTCAAAGTAATGTGCTAGTTCTTCATGTACAGTGTTCTGCAACACCAGGTCTGTAAGTGTGCTACATTAAGCCTCCAGAGTGGAATCATGCGCCTTGGTCTATGTAGAGTGTACGTAAGTAGGAGTGGGGAATGATCCGATAGTTATCAGGGCATGTGTATAAATAAATAATCTAAGTGGTTGTTTGTATCAGTTGCAGGGGTATGGCAGAAGTATGGCCGCATGTTTGGGTGTTGCTGTCTCCAAATATATATCAGTCCTAGACTCCCCTGTGCTGGTGACAATGCTGCAACCATTTTTGGTTTAGTATCTGTGAGGGGTGGGGTCCTTTCTATATTGCCATTGAAGACACAATTTAAGTCTCCTGCCATTGCAATTTCTACCTCAGTTGTGAGTTTCACTCTCCCCAACATATCGTCGCAGACGTTTCCATCGCAAGCAATTGGAGCATGTACATTTGACAAACATAATTGATGTGCGTACGGTGTACCCTCCACCATCAGATAATGACCCTCAGTATCTATGTAAGTTTGCATGTGTTTAAAAGGAACACCATGGGCCATTCATATCAATGCTCCTCTGGCGTACCTGAGTAGGAGATGGTGTATATGTGTCCTCAACATTGTCTCCTGATGGATTTAATACAGTCCCCCACAAGTGGTTTTCCTGGAGGAATTCAAACAATACCCCATAGCCTCTAAAAAAAGCATGAATGCAACATAATTATTCAGTCTCCGTACATTCCAGGTATGTAGTTTGTAGTCAGTTCCTTCACCCCTCACGTGTCAAAGGATTGATTGTCAACCGCAGGCACAAGGCCCCAGAGGTTGCCCTGGAACTGTTTAGGTACCTCTGTCATGGAAGTTTCCCTTCCCCCAACTATGAACCAATACCACATTTCTACTAACAAGTATCCAGTGTTCATTTAAGCAAACAAATATTGTCACTCCCCATCACTTCCATAGGCAGTAGCCACCCATCTCTCCCAGCTTAACTGCAAGCAAGAGGACCGTAAGCCCTGCCCCATTCGCCAACTCTATCTCTGTCATCTTTCCCACATCCCCAACAATTTTGCCAATTGTGAAACTAGACCAGAGTTACAACCCCCATGAGTCCACTCTGGGTCTCAGTGAAGTGCCCATGTGCGGTGACTGGGCCATCCCGCACAATAGATGTTGACTCATCCTTAGACCTGAAGCACCCCCCCCCCCCCCCACAGACACCAGGGAGGAGAGCAATCAGTTACATCCTGCCTGGTCTCCTTAATTCATCCAGTAACTTTTTACCTGGCAGCAGCTGTAAAGTTCCGTTTTACCTCCTAACCTTGTGAGCCCTCAAGTAGCCAGTAATTCATTAGTCTGCGTTTCATGTGTCATGATTGTTAGAAATGGGGGTCTCTAGTTGGCAGAGGTAGGCACCTTTGTCCAAGTAGGGGCCCTTGCATCTAGACAGGGTAGGGGGATACACTCCTAAAATAACCCCTGCTCACCCCCTTGGTAGCTTGGCACGAGCAGACAGGCTTATGTCAGAGACAGTGTGTAAAGCATTTGTGAACACATACAGTAATACAGTGAAAACACTACAAATGGGCACCACACCAGTTAAGAAAAATAACTAATCTTTATTTAAACCAAAACAAGACCAAACAACAAAAATCCACAATACAGTATTTAAAAAAGGCTTTCAAATGGTAGAAATAGTTCAGTTCAATGTCAGTGGTAAATGCGTCACTTTTCTCAAAAGTACGTTAGATGCGTCTATGCAATACAAACAAAATGGCCACAGGGAAGGTGATGCGTCGGTTCCTCACACTCAGGGAAGCCATGTGTCTATTCCTCACTGCGTGGGGAGTTGATGCATCTGTTTCTTACTGCGGCCCCCAACGATGCGACAGTCTTGGTGCCTTGATGTGCTGCGTCAATCTGGTACGAAGCGTGGTATCGTGCAGTCACACAGCAGACTTGCTTAGGGATCGGTGTGGCGAACTTGAACTTCTGAGATCGTTACACCCGATGCGTCGTGCGGTGATTTCTCGAGCCGCGGTAGGCGCTGCAACAGTTTCTTCGGAGATGCGTCGGAAAACAAGTGCAGATGTGACACACTTCTTCGGTGTTGCATCGATTTTCCAGCTCCCAGTGACAGTCTCCAAAGGACCTAAACAGCAGAAGGCACCTCTTTGCAAGTTGGAATTTCCAGCAAGGAAATTCAGGGGAGCTGGGGGTTAAGTCTTTGTGTCCCTGAGAATTCAGAACAGGAGGAAAGCTCAGTTTCCAGCCCTTAGAGATTTTCCTCAAGATGACAAAGCAAAGGGCAAAGTCCTTTTCTCCTTTCCTTGGAAGCAAGCTGCCACTGCAGGTCAACCACAGACAACAAATAGCACAGGTTTAGTATTCCTCCTCAGCTTAGCCAGCTCTCCTCCTTGGAAAAGGTTTCTATTGATTCCCAGAAGTGATCTAAAAGTCTGGGGTCTGGACCCCACTTTTTGTACCCACAAATCCTATGTTCTCTGAAGGCAGGGAGTGTCTGCACCCAGCCAAAACCAGTTCTGTGGTGTACTTTGCAAGTGCACAACAATCTCCATTGTCAGTGTGAGCCATGACTCCAGACACACCAAAGGGAAGCAGAACTGTCATTGTGTAAGGCAGGCACAGCCCAATTCAGGTGCAGGTGCTACTCCTCCCACCACTCCAAATGTAGACCAGGTCTATTCAGCCTAGCTCGGACTCATCAGACTTTAGGAGCTGCTGCCCCTCTCCAGCCCCTGTCATCCCAAAGCCAGACATGTAATACACAAACCTAGCAGAGGCCCACTGGATGGTTAGGCAAGAAAATACGTACTTTCTAAGAGTGATATTTTCAAACACAGAATGTAAAATTCACACTCACTAAAAGATGCACTTTAACATTCTCAGCTCAGGCATACTAAACTTAACTTTTCCATCTTGTTCCCATGATCAGTTATGTTTATAAGATGTCAACATGGCAGGCCCAGACTGCACACATGCTCTGCAATGGCAGGCCTGGTTCACAATTTACAAGCAGCTTCTGTGGGTGGCACAATCACTGCTGCAAGCCCACCAGCAGCATTTGATTCACAGGCCCATGGCAAACATAGTGCACTGTACTAGGATCTGACAAGTAAATCAAATAAGCCAATCATGGAATCACTAATCCATAACATCAATTTACAAAGGGAGCACATGCACTGTGGCACTGAATAGCAGTGGCAAAGTGCCCAAAGCATCTAGACCAGAAAAATGGAGTCCAACACACAGGAAAAACATAGGAGGCAAAAGCAAAAAATGGAAGGGAGACCCACGCCATTGGTGCCAGGTCTTACAATGATGAGAAGGGATTCACTGTCTCCAGTGGGTTCAGTCGTCTCCAACGAGTATACATCCTTCAGTCTGTCTGTCTGGGGTGCACCAGCATCTTTTCTTCCTTTATTCTTTCCACAACTGATCCTGATCCACTTGTCCTAGGCCTGATGCATCTAGTCACTCTCAAGTGTTGTACATATAGCCCTATATCCACAAACTCAAAAACAGTGGCAAAAATGGTGTAAACAAAAACTATTTTAACAAGTGTGTTTTTCCTCAGTTTCCAAAATTCCAGCAACACCATGACGGCCAACTGTAAGGGTTGTGTTGCAGTCTATACAAAATGTGTCAACCCTCTTCAACTCCGGAGAAATTTCTGGCAGCTGCTTCTCCACTTCTTGAGGTACATTTTGTCCAGGAGCAGGTGGTGCAGCCCTAAAGGTTGACAGCTGATCTCCTCGTTTCTCCTTCTGTTCCCTCTTCAGGTGGTTCTTATGATTTGGCTTTAAATGGGACAACATGTTTGTTGTTCCACAAGAATCTTTTTAAGAAGTGCCTCTTGAAAGGGTTTTCTCACACAAGGTGCACTTGACATATTTGGCAACTTTTTCTTTTCTCCAGATGGGATTGTAAAAAGATCCTAAGCAATACGTAGCCGTTTTGGGGCTGGTTCCTCGTCGGAGGAGTCTTCATGATGTTGCAGTGACTCCTGCTCCTCAGTTTGTTGTGGCAGCTCCTGTTCCTCACTTCCTCCGATTATGTTAATATATAAGAAAAAATGACCAAATAAATCTGAAACACATTTTTGCACTACCTGTTAAGAATGTTCCAAATATCAACTCGAAGTTTCACGAACAAATAAATGGATGGGAGTTTCCGTTGAAGATTAAGGAAAAGTGTCCTCTCCAATCAGATCTCTTTGTAACATACTCACATGATATTCCTGCAGGCTGATGTCATCACGAATACCAGTGTCATCGTGAAGACATGAAAAACAATTAAAAAGTGCTTTACATTAAACATACTTACAGAAATACATGTTTAAAAACTGTATTAGTAAACTACTGTTCTCAAACATTATTTACTATATGTGTATATGTGTTTTTACACTTTTTCAAAAACACGTTATCTTTGTGACGTTCCGCAAAACCGGGCAATACGTAACACAATATTTTGCAACAAATTCACGAAGGCTAAAAAAAAATATATATGAAGTGATCAACCCACTAAAACAAATGTCAAGCAGAAACACAGAGAAATACCTATATAGGTGGCCCTTTACACAGCTGTAGTTACAGCTCTTACCTATTTGTCAGCAGTTGGGTAGACATTTTCGGCAAAAGTGTGGACTCTTAAAGGCTAAAATGAGGTTTCATTCTGGCCCTGATACTCATTTCACATTAATTAAACCTCAACAGGAAGCACTTGCATACACATACTAGGTGCTTCAGCTGAAGCTCTACTTCAGTAAAGCACAAACGTTCCCAACTTCTTGGGCTTGCAAATGTAAAATAAAAATGTTTCCGCTTGTATTTCACGGTGGCAAATTATCTAAAATCCTTCATGGAAATGAATGCATCATTTATCTATTGGACCACAATCTGAACTTGGGTCAATGTCACAAGTGGTTTCTTTCTTGTAGTCTCCTGGTGAGAACAGAGTCCTTGGTTCTCCTGTTTAAATACCTCAAGCATGCAAATCCAGTCTCAAAGATTCAGTCCATTGCACAGTACCTACTTTGGTGCCACTGATTTCAGACAACCAAAAAGACTTACAACTACTGGATCCAATAGAGCTGAATATTATGCAACTGGTCTCATCATCCCATCATGTCTCTGTGTAAGAATTGACAATACACACTCATCCTACTCATAGCAAAATAAAAGAAAGTTAAACTATAATCAAACATTCCAAGGTAGGTGCAGTGCACCAAATCTCTCTCTATATATTTGCAATGTCTCTAAACATTATTTGTCAAAATGTACCAGAAGTTTTATGTAACTGTGATTCACCCTTATTGGAGATTTTGCAATTAAGGAGCAATTTGGAATTTACAGTAGTCAGCAATTCACAGAAACATCCTCATTTTCCTCTGGGTGGTAAGAGAACTAATTTTCAGAAATATATGTTCTATTGGGAAGTAGTCAAAGTCAAAATAAGCTTTATTCGATATTACAAAGAATATCATACAAGCATACAATTGCAGAAGAAATATAAAACAATTCATTTGATCAATTCATTAAAATAGATAGTTATGGAAAAGTGTATCGAAGAAATAATTACCATTTAAAAAGAAAGATCAGATGAACCAATCTTATCATGATTAAGAATTATTATAAAAATCTAAAAAACAGTATATTTAAGTAGGGCCTTGCAGAGATTTCCTAAATGTAATCAACAACTTCAAGTACTGTTCCATGATACATATAACTTCTTTATCCTCTAGCATCTGTAAGCGCTCATACGCGTCCTTGCAGGACCTCAGGCCCCATCTCTGTAGTAGGGGTTTCAATAATGTTTTCCTGGGGATCGCATAATAGGTACAAAATAGGATGGTATGGATATTTGATTGCACAGAGGTATCATCGCATGGACAAAAACTCAGATTTCGCGACCAATCACCTCCTAGTGGAAAAGTTATAAGGCGGAAAAATTACCCCAATCTAAATCTGGCAAGGAGCATTCTAGCATAGCAAGAAAAGTCAGTGGACAGGTATGCTTGAAGCCCCTTGTGCTGCGTCACCCTCTGGTACGCCTGGAGAGTTGTATTTAGTTTTTGATGATTCCATCTTTTAGTCTCCAAGTGATCCAATAGAGTTTTTCTCAAGCTTTTTCTTGATATAGAATTCAAGGTCAAAGGATCAGAAAAGTACTCTGGGTGACCAGTTTCCACAAAAAAGTTTTTGATGTAAGCCAGCCATTTCGTGTGTCTTGCCCCGTCCTGTTTGAGGATGTCCAGTATCACTTCGCGATTCAGATCTGTTTCAGTAGTGGTCCAGATTTTATGCCACAAAAGTGGGGGCTCCACTTTGATTAAGTCTGAAATAAATGATAAATCTAACTCAATATGCATCATGTATACGGAAGTGGATTTGGGTGTTGCCAATAAATACCTTAGGAAATTATTTTCCTCTATTTGAATAGAGGCAATGTCTTTTTCAATGCCCCAGAGGCCGGCCCCATAAATAGCTGTTGAAATACATTTTGTTTTATAAAGAATAATTAGCTGTTTTACAGGCCTCCCACCTACTCTTCCAGCAAAGTCTCTAAGTCCACCAACAGCTCTAACAAGGGCAAGTTTCCTCATTTTAACCGCCGACTTCCATGAGGCGTGTCGGTTTACAGAAATGCCCAAATATGTGAAATTGTCCACTGTCTCTAGTCTTTGCTCCTCAATATGGATGGGGCATGATCTTTTAGTTATCTTTTTATTGCAGACCATTGAGTAAGTTTTCCTGATGTTGACTCTCAGGCCTTTATCGTACATAAAGTCTCTGAATCCCGTGACTGCCTTTTGTAGCCCAACTCTAGTTTGTGAAAGTATAGCCGTGTCATCGGCATAGAGCAAGATATGGATTGATTGCCCTGCCACCTTTGGATAATCACACTCAAAGTTTTTTAAATGATCTCCTATTGCATTTATATAGAGGGAGAAGAGCATTGGGGCCAATATGCACCCCTGCCTAACCCCTCTATTTATGGAGAATCTTGGCGAGCACTCTCCTTTTGGGCCATATCTAACTCTAGCTCCTGCGTTTCTATACAAATTCTTTATAAAGATGAGTATTGATGAATCTACTCCTAAACGTTCCAATATATCCCAAAGTTGTTCATGGTTTACACAGTCAAAAGCAGAGCTTAAGTCTACATAAGTAACATACAGGTTTCCATTTTTTGTATCAACGTATTTGGACATAATAAGATGTAGGTTCAGAGTTTGTTCGACTGTACCTCTCCCTGATCTGAAACCATACTGGAGTGTTGAAAGTATGTTCTTCTCCACTACCCATGCTTCAAGACGTTTCAGAATAATACGGCCAGCAATCTTCATTAGGGAATCAAGGAGGGAGATAGGCCTATAGCAAGATGGAGAATGCCTATCACCCTTTTGAAGATGGGTATCACTACAGCCTCATCCCATGATGGGAAGTGGCCCGAAGTAGTTGCAGAGTTCAAGACAGATGTCAATATTGGTGCCCAAAAGGATATTTCTGCTTTGAAAACATCTGTGGGGATGGCGTCCGGCCCTGGTGCCTTACCAGCTGGGCTCTCCCTTATTGCCATCTCCACTTCTTCCCACCTGAAGACAATATTGGAATGAGTTACATGAAGCAGGTCTATGGATGATGAAGTCTTTGGTTCTGATGTCGTCGATGTGGGTTGACTATATAGGTTTTGAAAATAAGCAGCCCACGTTTCACCATCAATTGCAAGGTCAATATTTCTCTCCGGCATCTTCACCCATGGGAGCGGGGTATTTATAAATTTCCAGAAGGCCGAGAGAACTCGATTTTCACTTGTTGACACCAATTTTTGCCATGCTTTCTCCTTCAATACTTTTTTTCTATTTTTAATAGCCATGCGATAACTAAGTCTGGCCTGTTGAATCTCCGTAGTTGGTTTTGGAGTTTTGTGCAAAAGATTCTTTAATGTCTTTAAAGCTATAGAACAATGTTTGTCAAACCAAACTTTGGGGGTGATAGGCCCTGCCTTAAACTGTCGTGTAAGCAATTTTCTGAGACTGTTCTGTATTTTCAAGAATGCTTCTCGGACGGAGTGGGGCTGTTTATTTAAGGAGAGGCAAATATGTATCTCCTCCCACCTCATCGTCAATAAGTCCTTCAGCAGTCTAGCAGGATTGATTTTATCCCATTTGATGGTATATCCATTGTGAGCCCCCAAAACAATTGGTAGCTTATAGTTGGTTTTGGGGTTGTTGTTATGGATGGAAACTGGAGAGGGCAACACGATAGATAAGGCTAGGGGATAATGATCCCCATATAAGTGGTCCAAAGTGTTCCAGGAGGATATTAAAGGGGCATACATCTGTGAAAAAAGAATGAAATCAATAGTCGAATTTATACCTCTACCATGAAAACTGGGTTCAAAAGGTCTAAGTGGGAGGGTTAAATTGTTAGCAAATTCTAAATTAAAAGAAGCTAAAAAATTATTTAGTAAATCCCCTGAGTTTGAATGTATAAAATGATGGTTAGGAGTATCATTAATAATACTAGTATCCATCTCTATGGAGATGTCACACGTGCCCTTCATGGCATTTGGGCATATGTAACAATTAAAATCACCCATAAAGATTATCACACACTCGCCGCCACGTAATTCTTTAAGTGTGACCACTGAGCGGTGTAACTCTTCCAATACCTTTTCCAATGGCTCTGGGGGCATATTATTATAAAAGTTAATGATCAGCAGTGTCATGGAGGAGCCAACATCCATGGCAATTATTTGATAAGATGTCCTTAATATCTTTTTTACAATCTTGTGGCCTATTGTGACACCTATATACGTACAAAGACCCCCACTATGTCTACCCTGATTACTTGCTATTGCAGGTGAATGGAAAGTCTGGTAGCCCAATAAGTGTGTAGGGGTCAGCGCCCAGGTCTCTTGAAAGCACAAAACAGGGTATCGATTTACCACATCCAACCAAGTAGGTAGTATAATTTTTGAATTAATACCTGCCAGATTCCAACAGAGAATCTCTAATGTGGCAATAAGTTTACTATGCCCCCCACTGATAGATCGCATTTTTGGTGTTCTTTCCCGATCTATCTGTTTCGTTAGTGTTTTTACTGTATCCCCTTTTTCTAGCATGTTTTCTATTTGTAAGTCTGGGGTACTATTGGTCAGAGAGGACTTTGTCAAAGTTTCATTGGGTATAATGGCAGGTAAGTTCTCCCTAGATTGATAGACCACTTTCTTAGGAGTAAGTCATTCTATGTCATCCAGACCATAGAGTGGCTCATATTGGTTATAACAAGGGAAATTCCATGAAGGAGTTTGAGGTGGAAACAATTGTCCATATCCCACTGGAGCATAACCAGGCGTTGAGGGATATTTAGTATCCCATGGTTTACCTGTGTTATGATAGGGATTTTGAGATGGCAAAATATTTTCCCTAATTCCATATCTTGGTGGACAGTTATGATAAGATGGTCTTCTATGCTCTTGGAATGTAAAATTACCGAAATAGGGCTTGGGCTGGTGGGATTTCGGACGCATTAAAGCTTCAGGGTAGAAATAAGAAAGGGATTTAGGTGTAATCGGGCCATCATCGAAGTCTGAGTACCAATCCCTGATGTGTGACGTAACTCTGGGATCCTTGAATGTAATAATAATAACGTCGCCTTCTATATCTTTAGGGCGTATACCCACCCAGTTCATTCTTCTCACCATAATAATATCTCCATTGAGATGGGGTGGAAGAGGCCTGTTATTTTTGAGCCAATATATCACCTTGTTTTTGAGACTGGTGTGATTTTCATAAACTCCTGTAGTTGGTAGTGGAGGAACCCCAGTTAAAACAATGATATTGTGTGGGGCTGCAGGGGGTGTAACCAAGATACAGAACAGCACTGCATTTTTGTTGAGGAATATTTGTGACCACTAGCATCTAAATGCTTCAGCATTGCAGTTGTGTCAAATTTACAGTTCTCCTTTCTTTTTAGTGTGATCAATTATTCATCAATATTCTGTACTAAGTATAAGTTGAAGGGAAACCTCAAATTGTCTAGCTTTCTTCAGAATTTGGCAAAAAATTGAAGTAATTTCAGTATACCCTTTTGGGATTCTACACCATTTGAGAACTTCATTTTGAAATTCAAACACAAATAGGAATTGGCTCACCATGTGCAACGGAAATGAAAAGAGCTCTTGGCATAAGTCAATAACTGTATATCATTATACATCTTAAGAAATTTGGAACAACATCACTGCTGAATTTGGTGCCATTGGACAACATGAGATGACAATTTTATAACTTTTTCTTAGGCCATTTTCTCTTGGATTCTTTACCCCCATCACAGGAAAAATGCAAGGGCAACTATAATTTTGGGGTGCACTCACAAACTGTGTTCTAGATCAATGAAACGGTAAAGAAAGTGTTTTGTCACAAAAATTCTAAATACAGCATCAATGACATGGAAGCTCTCAGATGCATTGTGTAAAATTCAGAAAAATCTTGATGAAATGCGAAATCATAGGAAAATCAGGCAGCATCTCTAGCAGAATAGGAAGATTCAGGAAAATCTCTGGCTCACCCCCAAAATCAAGGGGTTCTTATACACATTTCCTGCCCAGTAAACTAGAGAAACTGCTAAGTCATCATTGTGTGAGCAAAGGAAAATCAGAACTAATACATGTCATTACCTTAATAATTAAGCACCATTCCATTTCTAAAAAATGTACTCGCCACCCTTTGTGCTGTCATCTGGAGATGTGCGAATAAATATGCCACATTGAAAAATAAAAAACCATGAGCACTTTCAGGAAATGAATAGACTTGTGAGCACAGCTATAAGCAGCAGAAGAGACCAGGACAAATGTTAGAAGTCATCGAGGACAGGCGAAAGCTCATCAAAAGCAATTTAATCATAAATGTGGAAATAAACTACTACACATAGGTTTGACTCTGCTCTGCAGAATCTGCGAGAGAAGGTCTGTGCAAAGCGGAAATGAGGAATGAGTAACAGAGATAGCATCCATCTTGTTGAAATATCGGTATTTATACCAACACATAAACTTAGCAAAAACACATTAATAACTTTACTTCTATACATCATGTACAATTTGTATGAACCATGACTTCATTATTTGAGTTTATATATTTATGTGTGTGTTAGAACTGGGAGAGCATGCAGGTGTATGATTTGCAGTCTCTCATCAGATGGATAATTTTAAGTTGACTGAGAGGCCAATAGAGTTAGCGATAATAAAACAATCTAACCTTCGTGAAGTCCATATGGCTACAACATACGGATCAAAAATCAGAAGTTGAAGTTACGTGGATTTATTACCAATTCAAATTCAGTTCAGTATATATGCATGTCAATAGGATATTAAAAAGATACAGTATTAAAGCTGGCAAGCTGAAATATCACAATAGGTTAAGTCTCAGTAGGATAAAATATGAAATAATCACAGAAATACAAAACTGTGAAATAGAAACAGGTGTTCCTTAAAGAAACTCCTATTCAGTTACCAAACATGAATATGTTCTAAAATTCATCTAACCAAGGCTCTAAGTTTAGAATAAGGGAGATTTGTAGAGTGGGGTCTCAAGGAAATTTGGAAATGCGAGAAGATGTCAGCATAGTTAAAACTCCAGTAGAAGTCTTCCAGATTTGGAATAAGTGTTTATCATGAAGCTTCACACTTGCAAGGATAAAGGAAGCAGAGAGGTCTGTATCCCTCAAAGTCTAAGAAAATCTGCCATCTTCTTGATCTGTGAACACTAATGAAAGCCAATAAAACTTCATCAATAATCATATGTCTTTCCATACTACCAGGAACCAATCATTTCACTTCTCGTGTTGTTTATTCGCACAGTACCAGACTTTCTCTTCCCACAGAACTTGGACATCTACTGCAACCTTGAGCATTCCCAGTTTCTGATAAGCGATGAATAGGAGGCTTTGTCTGTTCATTAAGACCATGTTTTTTGCCAAGATATGTCTTCCCAGGCCTTACTATCAGTAAACTAAAACATACAAAAATACTCATTTTCTCTAGCTAATCCTTAACAACACATATGCAAAAGAAAGAACACACTAACTCAGCAAAATACATTTCAAAATGAAGGCGTTTTATCAGGCTAACTTTAACTAAGCATTTAAACATGCACTTCAAATACACGGTTATAGTTGCGCACATATTACTCAAGAACAAATGCCAATGTGAGTAAAAGTATACATGATTAAACTTTCAAATATGATTTTCATAATATATGCAGACATGACTTAAAGTATAAATGCAAATGTGAATACAGGATACATCTTCAAGTTTAAACTGAACACAAGTGCATGCTTTTATGAAGCTCCAGTTTATCAATAGTCACATTTCATTAACATGATTATATGTTCACACATGTTAATATTATTGAGGCACACAGTTAATATAATGTCAAATAAAAATGCATAATTGCACATAGATAATGTGTAATGGATGGGGTCTAAATTGTGGTACTCCACCTGTGAGCTTTAGGGTGGTCTTTCCTCAAACATTTCACCTCTTCTCCATTTTGATGAGCCTATTTTTGTAGGCCTTAAGACTCTGTGCACTTTACCCCTGCTAACCAGTGCTAAAAGTGCTTGTGCCCCTCTCTTATAACATGGTTAAATTGGCTTATACCTAATGGTCATATTTAATTTACTTATAAGTTCCTTGTAGACTGCTATACTGTATGCCCAGGGTCTCCAAATTGAATGCTACCAGTGGGCATGCAGCACTTATTGTGCCATCCACTTAGGTAGCACTGTAAAATAGGCCCTCAGCCCGTCATTGCAAGCTCAATGCTGTTTTAAACTGCCATGTCAACTTGACATTTAAATCCCTTCACATGCCTTAAGCTCCCCTCTTAATAAATATGTCATCCCTATGGTAGGCCCTAGGCAACCCATAACGATACAGAAAAGGGGGTGGTGATGAACAGAGTGTCTGAATTAAGCAGACCACTCTTACCCAGTCCAAAGATCAGGGCTTGATCCATCACCGTTATTTATCTCACTGCACCATCCCAGCTCAGAACCTGGCTATATGCAAATCAGTCTGTCCCTGGCCCAGTGCATCATGGGAATAGGGCAGACTAAACTACTAAGCCAATTCTTCACCAGAAAGGAGACAAGCTACCGGGGACCGGTTTCTGGCATTTCAGCCGTCTTCGGCCCGGCTTGCTTGAATCCTGATGGTGCAGTGAGAAAGGGACTCATGTCTGAGTATACCCTGCCACACCTATAGTGGCCAAAAACGATACAGAAAAGGGGGTGGTGATGAACAGAGTGTCTGAATTAAGCAGACCACTCTTACCCAGTCCAAAGATCAGGGCTTGATCCACCACCGTTATTTATCTCACTGCACCATCCCAGCTCAGAACCTGGCTATATGCAAATCAGTCTGTCCCTGGCCCAGTGCATCATGGGAACAGGGCAGACTAAACTACTAAGCCAATTCTTCACCAGAAAGGAGACAAGCTACCGGGGACCGGTTTCTGGCATTTCAGCCGTCTTCGGCCAGGCTTGCTTGAATCCTGATGGTGCAGTGAGAAAGGGACTCATGTCTGAGTATACCCTGCCACACCTATAGTGGCCAAAAACGATACAGAAAAGGGGGTGGTGATGAACAGAGTGTCTGAATTAAGCAGACCACTCTTACCCAGTCCAAAGATCAGGGCTTGATCCATCACCGTTATTTATCTTACTGCACCATCACAGCTCAGAACCTGGCTATATGCAAATCAGTCTGTCCCTGGCCCAGTGCATCATGGGAACAGGGCAGACTAAACTACTAAGCCAATTCTTCACCAGAAAGGAGACAAGCTACCGGGGACCGGTTTCTGGCATTTCAGCCGTCTTCGGCCCGGCTTGCTTGAATCCTGATGGTGCAGTGAGAAAGGGACTCATGTCTGAGTATACCCTGCCACACCTATAGTGGCCAAAAACGATACAGAAAAGGGGGTGGTGATGAACAGAGTGTCTGAATTAAGCAGACCACTCTTACCCAGTCCAAAGATCAGGGCTTGATCCATCACCGTTATTTATCTCACTGCACCATCCCAGCTCAGAACCTGGCTATATGCAAATCAGTCTGTCCCTGGCCCAGTGCATCATGGGAACAGGGCAGACTAAACTACTAAGCCAATTCTTCACCAGAAAGGAGACAAGCTACCGGGGACCGGTTTCTGGCATTTCAGCCGTCTTCGGCCCGGCTTGCTTGAATCCTGATGGTGCAGTGAGAAAGGGACTCATGTCTGAGTATACCCTGCCACACCTATAGTGGCCAAAAACGATACAAAAAAGGGGGTGGTGATGAACAGAGTGTCTGAATTAAGCAGACCACTCTTACCCAGTCCAAAGATCAGGGCTTGATCCATCACCGTTATTTATCTCACTGCACCATCCCAGCTCAGAACCTGGCTATATGCAAATCAGTCTGTCCCTGGCCCAGTGCATCATGGGAACAGGGCAGACTAAACTACTAAGCCAATTCTTCACCAGAAAGGAGACAAGCTACCGGGGACCGGTTTCTGGCATTTCAGCCGTCTTTGGCCCGGCTTGCTTGAATCCTGATGGTGCAGTGAGAAAGGGACTCATGTCTGAGTATACCCTGCCACACCTATAGTGGCCAAAAACGATGAATCCTGATGGTGCTCATTGCACCATCAGGATTCAAGCAAGCCGGGACGAAGACGGCTGAAATGCCAGAAACCGGTCCCCGGTAGCTTGTTTCCTTCCCAGTATAAGAATTGGCTTGGTAGTTTGGTCTGCCCTGTTCCCATGATGCACTGGGCCGGGGTCAGACTAATTTGCATATTGCCAAGTTCTGAGCTGGGATGGTGCAGTGAGCTAAAAAACTGTGATGGATCAAGCCCTGATCTTTGGACTGGGTAAGAGTGGTCTGCTTAATTCAGACACTCTGTTCATCACCACCCCCTTTTCTGAATCACCTAGGCAACCCATAAGGCAGAGTACTGTGTGATTAAAATGTTGGACATGTACTTTATATTTTACTTGTCCTGGCAGTGGAAAACTCCTAAATTTATGTACTATGAGGTCTACCCTTCCCTTATTACATTTAATAAGCTGTAATTCCCAATTAGGAGCTGGTGACTATGTCATTTTTGGTGTCGGTGAAATTGTAATAATAAACCCTCTTTAATGGTAAAGTGGCTATTTTATTACAATTTTAAAAATACCACTTTTAGAAAGTTGTCATTTTTCATGTCATTAGCTTTTGTGCCTGTACCCTGTGTGGGTCATGTGACTGGGCTTAGCTGAAAGGAAGACTTTGTGAATTCCTTCCAGACAGTCACTCAATAGAGCTGAGTACAGCCTCGCTTTCATCTGAATAGCCTATACTCTGACTTTACACAGAGGGCCTACAACCCTGCATTGTCAGTTCAGCTTGGAGCCAGGGCAGGGAAGGCACAACATTCCATGCACTTTGAAGCCACAGTTCAGAAGCTTCTCCCACCTTCCAGAACCAGGGCACCGGGGTATAAAAGGAGGACCTTAGAAACCAACTCTTCAGTACACTTCTGGATCTGTGGATACTTTACCAGGAAGAAGGACTGCTGTGCTGCTGAAAGGACTGCCACTCTGTTGAACTGCTGTGCTAAACGAACAGCTACCCTACTGACATGCTGCCTGCTGTCCTCTTGCCTGGGGAAGAACTTGACTTGAAACTTCATCTTCAACCCACGACCCAATTGTAACTCTAAGAACTAGTTTGGTGGTCTCCTGATCTGAGCCTCAGGGGCATAAAGGCTCCCCAACCAGCTCTGGAACCCAGCAGCAGCGAGTTTCTCTCAAGTCCTGGATCCTTGGTGTGGCTCACTGTCTCCTAAATTAAGCTTTTGGGCTTTTCGTGACTGTGAATGGGCTCATTCAGACAAGACTGTGCCACTTGCACTGAAATTCAGTGCAAGCCGCCACCAGCCGCAGTCTTCACACAGCGAGCATTGATCACATGGGGAGGAATGCAGATGTGAAGCATCAGCCTGCCTGCCCACGACCCCCAGCCTTCTCTTTGCACCACATCAACCACCACCCACAATGATCTCCTTGCTACTGCGACCCTCTCCAATGTGAATGGAACTGTTGGCACAAAACTTGAGAAAGTAAAATGTCAGCAGGACTAATCTGGGAGTCTATCGGACCCATTGCGGTTAACCTGAAATTTTTACTTTGACCCGGTTCAGCATAATCAGACAAGCTTTGTGCTTTTAGGCGGTATTTTAAAGTTTATTCGATAAAAAATTCATAACTCCAGTTCTACTGATTGGACTATTGTTCTGTTGGTCTAATTTATTTATTAAACTACGCCCTATTTTTCCAATCTGGTGTGGGATCTTTTTGTCTGGTGTTTTCACTGTTTGAAGTGATGCACAACTACATTACACATTGCCTTTAAGTTAAGCCTGACTGATCTGGGCCAAGCTACCAGTGGACGAGCAAAGGTTAGTCTGGGGTTTGCTTGTGGCTTGCCTGACTAGGGTTTTGGTTGCTGCATGACCAGGACTCACACCCCAGTCAACCTCCAATCCAAATCTAACAATGTGTGTGTGTAAAATGGCCTCCTTTTGTACCGCTTTTGGCTGCCATAAGTGTGGCAGGGTATGCTCAGACGTGAGTCCCTTGCTCACTTTGCCACTGGATTCAAGCAAGCCGGGCTGAAGACGGCTGGAATGCCAGAAACCGGTCCTCGGAAGCTTGTTTCCGGTCCAGGGAAGACATGGCTTGGCAGTTCAGGCTGGACTGTTCCCATGAGGCACAGGGTCAGACTGATTTGCATATAGCCATGTCTGAACTGGTTTGGCAGAGTGGGCTAAAGAACAGTGATGAATTAAACCCAGATCATTTGACTGGGTGTGAGTGTTTGATTGATTCAGATGCTCAGTCCATCACCACCCCCTTTTGTACCGTAAAATGGCCTATTATACATCATTACAGTGCACAAAATCATTAACTCAAAAACAGGTCCACATTTGTGCGACCACCTATAATCACAACTGATGCCAGGTGTATATTTGGTTTTAAAAGATGCTGAATGATTACTGCGAGGTTAGCAAAGGGCTTTATCTCACTTGGAAATCGGGCCTTTTCGGTCTATTGCTGCCTTCACTTCGCCTTTATTTATTTAAGTTCATGCTTGAGCCAATTCCCATGAAGAGTTTTGATTTTGGCTCAGACTGATACTGCTTTGCGACATGTACTCATCGTCAGCAAAAAAACAATGGGTTGGCACCATGTTGCTTGCGGTAGTCATATTTTACACTGAATGGTTGGCTACATTAACATTTGGGCACAGACGGACGTGCGTTTATAGCATTTATTCCAAAACCACCGGTATCCAGGTGAATAATTACCCTCAATAAGACGCATACAATACCTGACCTTTGTGTTGCCTTCAGTCACATTTTCATTTCTAGGAACTGCAGCACAAACAAAATGTACTTACAAAGAGCATTGTTCGAACAGATAGAGTGGCAAAAATACCTAACAAACTGGAGTTAGGAGTTAAAGCTTTGCCTATTTACATCGGAAGGGAATGGAACATTCTCTTTTTAGGATGCCAAATGTGAGAAGCGGTTTATGTAATAGTTAACAAGAGAACTCATCTCTTGAGCTGCACATGACCCTGTGTTTTGGTTATTGTTTAGTTCTGGCACTGGGTCTTCAATGGATGTTCACGCTGTGATACAGAAGATGATGCGAAAAATAGCCCCTTCATTGCTCCACATTAGAAGTGCTAGGTTAGAGATGCCTTATTTATTTACACCTGATTATATGTGAAACACGAGAATCGGAATGTATCAGGGGTGCTTTTTATCTACAGTTCTGAGCTCAGCCCTGCAAAATGGGGAAAACTCTAAGCCAATTTGCTGTGCTTCTGGGAGCGCTCTTTTTTAAAACGGAGAAAAACAAATATTGAGTTACAAGCTGAAAGGTCTTAAGACCCATGGCTTCTTCAGACCTGGCCTTAGCCAAGACATTTTATACAATTTGTATGTATAGTTTACTTACTGATAGGGGCATTCAGACAGACCTCTTCATCAGTTAGTCTCTTATTGTGCGATTTATATTTTTACTCTGCTGTCTACAACTTACAACACAGTATATTGAGTATTGTGATGGAAAAGTAACAGATGTGCACCTCTGCCCCAAGTGCCCATCTGTACTGGTGTCTGGATCCCTAATGCTGATTTTTGTTTACATAGGTGAACAGGAATCATGCATGTACACCGTTGACATAGGCCTGCCTTGTGGATTGTGGTTCTGCTGGACAAAGAGGGGCTCCCAAAGCCCCACCCTCCCAGGGTGGGGCTTTGGGAGCCCCTCTTTGTCCAGCCCTCACCAGCAGTTAAACTGCATGAGCGTGGTGGTGGCAGCATACTGTGTTGTGATCCGTAGGAGTGAACAGGTCCTATTTAACATGTGTCACTTGAGTGAGTCCTACAGGCTCACTCATTTTTAGGTCTCGCCTGAGACAGCGCCTCTCGAGGCATTTAGTAAGTGGCTTTTAAAAGGGCCACCAGAGGTTTTTGCTGGCCTATAGCTTGCGTTCACAAGCTCCTGCATGTGCACAGCTGCCATCTGTGTTTTTAATTCTGTAATCGGGCTCCTCTGCTTGCACTACACCCCTCCCTTTTCCTCCTCCCTCCTGGTCCCTTTTATTTGTGTCTTCTATCACTGTGAATGCTCCTGCTTCCACCAGGCAAACACATCACCAGCCGTCAGTGCACGCTTCCACCAGGCACACACACCACCAGCCGTCAGTGCACGCTTCCACCAGGCACACACACCACCAGTCGTTAGTGCACGCTTCCACCAGGCACACACACCACCAGCGTCAGCGCACACTTCTACCAAGCACACACACCACCAGCCGTCAGTGCACGCTTCCACCAGGCACACACACCACCAGCTGTCACACACTACCAGCTGTCGGTGCATGCTTGAACGAGGCACACACCACCAGCCATCGGTGAACGCTTTCACCGGGCACACACACCACCAGCCATCAGTGCACACTTTCACCAGGCACACACACCACCAGCCGTCAGTGCACGCTTCCACCAGGCACACAGACCACCAGCCGTCAGTGCAAGCGTCCATCAGGCACAAACACCACCAGCCATCAGTGCACGCTTCCACCAGGCACACACACCACCAGCCATCAGTGCATGCTTCCACCAGGCACACACACCACCGGCTGTCAGTGCACGCTTCCATCAGGCACACACCACCAGCCATCAGTGCACGCTTTCACTAGGCACACACACCACCAGCCGTCAGTGCACGCTTCCACCAGGCACACACACAACACCAGCCATCAGTGCACGCTTCCACCGGGCACGCACACCACCAGCCATCAGTGCACACTTCCACCAGGCACACACACCACCAGCCGTCAGTGCACGCTTTCACCGGTACAAACACCACCAGCCATCAGTGCACACTTTCACCAGGCACACACACCACCAGCCGTCAGTGCACGCTTTCACCAGGCACACACACCACCAGCCGTCAGTGCAGCAGACAGGCTCTTCTCAGAGTTTCTTTATAAATATGTGTTGGATGCCTTGGAGGGAGTGGGTCGAGTTTCCTTAAACCATGCTGAGTATGCAAGTTCAGTGCATGTACTCCTGTGTGAGTGTGTCATGCTGCCTGGGGCTCACTCGCTCCGCAGTAAATTGTGCCTCACCAGGCTTTTCCTCATTTGCAAAGTTTGGCGCATGCGCACAGCTAGGCAGACCCCACACCCCCGGGAATGACTGCTTCCTACAGCCAGAATGGAAACAACATTCAGAGCAATGAAAACAAGTTCATTTGATTAGGGGTGGGTGGAATTTGAGAAATTCGCTTTCGCAAACTATTGCGAAAATGTTAAAAATCTCTGCGAACACGTGGAAATATCACGAAGATGCAGAAGTTTTTCCCTGCCCGCTCACGGTATTTTCTGCGTGATCGGGTTGAAAATTTCTCGCTAACTTACCCATGCGGTCGCTCATGGGCCCGCCCATCTTGTTTTCACTTGTCCCGCCCGCTCGCGCTGCTTACTTCCTGTTCAGGGTCGCGCAATGCATGCTCGTGCCTGTTTGCGTTACGTATTTCCTGTTCGAGAACGCTTTTACGTGTTCGCGCCGCTTTTTGCGTGCTCGGGGTGACAATATTGCGCACACTTGCGCACATGGACGCAATGGGCATGGCCATCTTGTTTTTCACTCTAATGATATGGTTCTGGGGCCTGATTTTCAATCCTCCCTCTACCTTTACAATTCTTTATTTCAAGACCCTTTTTTAAAAATCTTTTTTATTTATTATCTCTCTGACTATTTTCCTGCTTCTATATTTTTGGTTTTTGTCTACTTTTTGTGTGTTTTTGAGCTACTTTTTCACACTTTTTCTATTGCCTGCTATTTTTATTTCTTTTACTCACTTTTTAAATTTTATTACCTTTTCTTTCCCGGCCCACTCTCCGCAACAACCATGTCCAAAGGTAAAGCTTGCCACAGCCTGAGCCGCGACCGCCTTCCTTGCGGAAGACGGCGCCCACAAGGGGTGCAGGCACTGGCCTTATTTGGGGAGGTAGAGTTGGCTGAACTCATTTTCTTTGTGTAGCACAACCTCCCCTTAACCCTGGCAGCAGATGGCAGGCCTGGGTCCGGGTACGGGCTACAGGAGCGTCAGCAGCGGTGGGGGAAGGTGCACCAAGCAGTGTTCAATTCTCTGGGGTTCGGCGCACCCAGGTCCAGCTGACGCACCGGTGGTCCGACATCCTGGACCGGGAGTAGGACCTGCTGGACCTGCTAGGAGTGGAGGTCCGGGGTCTTGGTGAGTAACTACTTAGTTATTACTACTTTGTGTCTGTTCTTCTGCTCTGTGTTATATAATTATATTACGAATATCTTTTTTTTCTAACCAGCTAGAATACTGCTTACATTACAGGTTAATTATTACGTTTAAAAGTCTTCTGTGATTAATATGACACAGGTGCTCTTCTGCACTACTACTAATCTTACTTGTTTGAAATTTTGCGTTTGCGCTCGCTTAGCGTGATTGTGTAAGAGTTTATTTTAGAGAAATTAAGTTACGTAATGCTATAGTGACTCTAGTCCTTACTTTGTCCTGTCACTAAGAGATAGGGACGGATTGATACTTAGGTTTAGTTACTTTGTATGCATTTTTAATTTTTTAGTGGTACGCGTGATGCCCCCTGTTATGTCATGTGCTGCTAGAACATTAGTCTTTATTAGAACCTTTTCTAGTTTGTTCAATGAGTGGTAATAGGCTTAGCACTAGCAGAACATCAGCACCAAACAAGCAACCAAAAATTTGGTGTATACAAAAATTTAGACACGTGTCCTCCATTTGACCTTATGCATTGTTGAGAACTAAAACAAGTGGAAATGCATAATTAATGTACAATTGTCACGCCTGGAATAGGTGGGCTAGGTCAGGTGGTACGTCGTACTTAGGCTTAGTTAGTATTCTGGATCCAGAATGGAAGACTGAATTAGTGTTGATAAATAGTAAGTAGTCGATCCGCAAATTCCCCGATACTACTTGTTGACCAGATGAGATCGGTCAATTTAGTTATTGCAATTGTTGTTTACACGGTTCATTAAAAATATTTTATTTATTTGACACCATCCATCAATGTTTGTCTCTTTCTTACATCTTTCCTGTTCAGCACCCAGTGGCAGGCAGACAGGGGCGCAGTCGGCGGGATACCAACATCAAGAGGAAGACATCAACACGGGCTCTTCTGCTGGCCCTAGTAAGTTTTCTTATTTTTAGTAATAATTCTTATTCCATAACTTTTACTGCATCATATTTTTCCCGAACTATTGTTTCCGTTTCCTAATGCTATTTTTTACCAACAATTATCCTTCGATCTGTACTGTTTTGACAATCTTGTTATACCTGCCTCTGCTATGATGAATGTCTGTACTACTACTACTATTAGTCTGTCTCTGCTGTTGTAGCCAAGCTTGCCCAGTTGGCCACTCTTTATTTAAAAGGTTTTAAATAAAACTCAGATTCACCAGTAGCTCTAGCCATTGAGTCCAGTCCTTTGGGTCGTCATCTTGTACTACTTCTCGTCTTATAGATCTTGAGTCTTTGTTAATCTTGAGGCTTTGACAATTCACCCCAACAAATGCCCAACCAGATTTATTTCCATTTTGATATGATAGGACATACTACTACTGTTGTAGGAATTTTGCACATACAGAACTTTGCACAAGAAAATAGGATGTTGGTGATGGGAGTTTGGACCTTCCTCACACACCTCAATCAGAAGTTCAGAACCCACCACAATCCCCTGCCCGACTAGTTATAGTAGTGTCTTGTCATAACTATTAGCTCTCTGAACCCTCCCTCCAAGATACCCAACAAGTAGACAACCCAGAACATAACACACTCAACCTCTCAGTCGTGGAAGAAATGCACATGGACACCCTTCCTTTCGCTCACTCACTTTTGTAAGTCCACACCAAATACCACCAAGTCTATGCAAGTTCAACATTTTTATTTTGAATTGACAAGCTCTGTACGTTGTTCTATAATGCAGCACCAACAGGAACATCAATAACATTAAAACAATAAACATTGTTATACTTACTTACAGTTGGGAAATAAATCATGATAACTGAACAGTGGTGGAAGCACCACCATCCCCTAGGTAGGAATATAGTTTATATAAATTTATAAATGAAGATCTCTGAGTGAATTCTGGGGACCCATCCCCTTAGAACATGGGTACTCACAAACTTTCTCTCGGGGCCAAATTTACAGTGTGGTTTGTGTCCGAGGGCCGCACCAGTGGGGGCGGGGTCAGTGGGGGAGGGGGCGGGGCTAGAGCAACAAAAAAAATTGCGACCATGAGGTTGATCACAGGTCCCTGCAGCGGACGCCTTCGTCCACTGAGCCACCAGACCCCGCATACACACATCTCTCTCTCTCTCTCTCTCTCTCTCTCTCTCTTTATCTCTATCTCGCTCTATCTCTCTCTATCACTATCTCTGTCATCCCTCTCTAGCTCTCTCCCTCCCTCTCTTCCTCTCTCCCGCTGTTTCACTCACTCTGACTGTCTCACTCCCTCTCTCTCCTTCTGTCTCACTCTCTGTCTCTCCTTCTGTCTCACTCTGACTGTCTCACTCCCTCTCTCTCCCTCTCTGTCTCACTCACTCCCTCTCCCTCTCTCTCACTCACTCTGACTGTCTCACTCCTTCCCTCTCCCTCTCTGTCTCCCTCTGTCTGTCTGTCTCACTCTCTCTGTCTCCCTCTCTCTGTGTCTCCCTCTTTCTCTCTCTCTCTCTGTCTCCCTCCCTCCCCCTCTCCCTGTCTCCCTCCCTCCCTCCCTCCCTCCGTCTCCCTCTTCCTCCCTCCATCTGTCTGTCTCCCTCCATCTGTCTGTCTCCCTCTGTCACCCTCTGTCTCCCTCCCTCTGTCTTCCTCCCTGTCTCCATCTCCTTCTCTCTGTTTCCCTCCCTCTGTCTCCATATGCCTGTCTCCCTCCCTCTGTCTCCTTCCCTCTGTCTCCCTTCTCCCTCCATCTGTCTCCCTCCGTCTCCCTCTGTCTGTCTCCCTCCTCCCTCTGTCTGTCTCCCTCTGTCTCCCTGTCTGTCTCCCTCCCTCTGTCTGTCTCCCTCTTTCTGTCTCCCTCCCACTGTCTGTCACCCTCCCTCTGTCCCCCCTCTGTCTCCCTCTCCCTCCTTCCCCCTCTCACTGTCTGTCTCCCTCCCTCGGTCTGTCTCCCTCCCTCGGTCTGTCTCCCTCCCTCGGTTCGTCTCCCTCTCTCTTCCTTTCCTTTCCCTCCCTCTCCCTCTGTCACCCTCCCTTTTCCTCCCTCCCAGTGCGCCAGCACATTTATCTGTGAGGGGCTGCCATTACCATAATTCTCTTAAAAGGGAGCGCCAGCATCTTGTTCATTGCGACGCCGGTACTGAGAAACGTTGCCTGTTTTTAAAACAATGTGGTTTCTAAAGACACTGCCCTAAGCACTAGTGCTGCTTCTCTGAAGGACCTCAATACTTTGGCAGCTTCAATTGCTTACCTGCATTGGACTGAGTGGTCCCAATACTCCTTCACTACAGGAATTGCCAGCAATAACATAATTACTCGAACGGAAGCGCAACAGCGCTTCAACGCGCACCAGCGCTTCAACATGCACTGACTGCAGGCAAGTTTGGAATGCGTCTATGTAACTCAGAAACATGTGTAACAACATAAGTCCCCACACCCACCCTCATACATCCACACAACCACCAACATACACAAAAGCACCCACCACCATATATATGTAGAACTACACAAGGTCATACGTCCACAAAAGCAACATTGTAACCCAGCACACAAAAGTGAAAAAATATGCACAAAAAATTCCTAGATTCACAGAAAAATGTAAAGTCGGAAGGGAATTAAATGTAGCTAATATGTTAACAATAGTGTCTTCTTAAAATGTAAAAAAAAGGGTGAAGTGATGAAATTATTGAGTTAAGGTTCTACCTTTGCTTTATATCACAGTTCTGTCAACCTTACCTCTCACAACTTCAATACAGTCTTGCTATGTTACCCACTTTTTCAAACAAAATGTAGCACACAACACAATATAAAACATAAATAACTTCATCATATGCCAACACACTACTATAGTATGCCATCACACTCACTGTAGATGTGTCCACCTAACATCTTAGGATAGCACATTCACCATCGTACAGCTGCCAACTAAAAGTTATATATGACCACTAAGGTTTCATTATGTGCTACTAGCCACAAGTATACGCCCACTCCCACCCTTCAGACAACCACTTTCATACACCCACAAACATATCCATACACACACCTGCGAATGCCAACACGCCCAGCCTCATCATAAACGCACACACTCATCATCATATGCCAGTACAATGATGGCCAGCATGTTCCTGCACAGTTTTTATTTACCAGTGTTCAATCAATCAATCAGTGACACTTATAAAGCGCGCTACATACCCGTAGGGTCTCAAGGCGCTGGGGGGGGGGGGGGTGCCGCTACTGCTCGAACAGCCAGGTCTTCAGCTTCTTCCTGAAGGAGAGGTGGTCTTGGGTCAGGCGCAGGTCAGACGGGAGGGAGTTCCAGGTCTTGGCGGCCAGGTAGGAGAAGGACCTTCCTCCTGTAGTCGCTCTTCGGATGCGGGGGACGGCGGCGAGGGCGTGGTTGGCTGATCGGAGGTGGCGTTTGGGAGCGTAGAAGTTGACTCAGCTGTTGAGGTAGCTCGGGCCTTGGTCGTGTAGGGCTTTGTGTGCGTGGGTGAGGTTGACGCTTTACCTCTCTGAGACCACAGTCAAACAATCATACATTCTTTTACAAATGTATAAACATAATCAATGATTCTGTCAAACACGTCTCATTTTAAGGTTTCTCGAATAATATAACACGTGGAAGTGAAGACTGAATTAGTACAACGGGCCATGACACCCTAGTGCTCTTGCAATCTTCTTTCTAAAAATGATTTTGCTTCCTCTGTTGGAATACCCGATGTAAAACGTCTGTAGAAATGCAAAGTGTGCCTCACCTCACCCTGCGTGTCTCAGCCTGGGCTGAGATAGCCTCCTGGAACACACAGCCCCACCCGAGCACTTCACAGCTCTTTAGAAATACCATTTGTATGTTAATGAGGCCTTGCTGTACTTAACCTCTTCTTAGGCCCCTGCAGCTCCACTATCCTTGGAATCACCCGGCGGCCGGCCCCCACAAAGTAGCAGAGTCTCTGCAGCAACCAGCAGTGTTTGAAGACACGATTTCCTTCTTTTTAAAAATACAACACGGGTACGATGCCTAGAAGGTCAGCGGGCCGCCAGGGAAGGCTTGCCGGGCCGCCACTGGCCCGCGGGCCGTACTATGAGTACCCGTGCCTTAGAAGAACCTAGTACTGGTAGTTGTTGCATCATAAGCTCTGCAAAGCTCTGGTTCATGGAAGGGAATCTTCCGTCTGTAATGTGAAAAATGAAATGGTGAGCGTTAGTATATTGCAAGCATTTCTCAGCCGTGCCAAAAAGTGTAGCATTTATGGATAAGCAATATGGACTAACAGTACACCAGAACTTAATAAAAAAAGTGGCTTGTTAATGTTTTGGTTGACCGCTTGTACGCAGCGCTTAGGCAGTAGCAGTATGAAGTCATGTGGGCTCAAAGGTGTCTTATACAACAAGCTGCAAGGTAAAGTCACATGTGCAAAAATAAAAGACTCAAAGGTAAAATGGTTGCATGGCTCGGGCTAACTAAGCAAAGGCTAGAATGACCCTAGGGACCATGTATACCTACAAGTGTCTACTCTACTACTACCTGATTTGTACTAGTGATGTATGTTGTATACTATTAACTAATTTTTTTATCTTGCTACTGACCAATAGGGGGAGGTGTATATGACGCCTAAAAAATGTGTAATGTTTTCTAGGAGCACTACCGACCACCATTGCCGGGGCCAGTGGTGAAGGCGATGTGGAGGGATAGGATGCGGCAGTTTCCAATGCCAATGGAGCGGTAGGGGTAGTGCCAGCACCAGTGGCGGGCGGTGGTAAGATAGATTCATAATCCTTAACTATTGACATTACACTCACTGCAAGGGTGTACTGTATGTATACTGCACTGTTGAGACTTAGGACCCCATTAGGATGGTGGGCGGATTGCCCCCGCCAGGCCGGCGGTAGTCACCACCGGCCCGGCAGGGGCAAACTGCCCACCATCCATGTAGAAGAGACCCCCGCCATATTATATTGGCTGGGGGGTCCGCAGCAGATAGAAAGACCGTCTGCCAATTTTCTGCACGGTCGACATGTCGACCGGGCGGAAAAGGGTTCAATTTGGTGGCGGTGTCTGAAACACACCCGCCAGCCATATAATGTGCATTTTGGAATGCCAAGGCATGCGGAGTATGCTTGGGGGGCCCGTTGCAGGCCCCCATTGAGGGTACCTATGGTACCCCCTGCCTTGCAAAGCACAACATGGCAGGCACCGCACAGTGCCTGTCACGTTGTGCTTGGAAAAGCACAACATGTATTTTTAGCATTGGCCGCCACAATGTTAAAAATACGGGATGCGCCCGCCACAGTGGCGGGTGCATCCTAATTGCCCCCACGGGACCCCCTCCCTTATGGCCGACGGTCCCTTTTAGGTTGAGGATGGCGGGCCAACAAAGTCCACCCGGCATCCTAATGATGTAAGAGTTGTTGTGAACGTTTGACACCCTTTAATTGGCATTAGTAAAGGCATTAGGGGCGGGAGTATTGAGTAACCAATGGCCTCATTTATCTGTGATTTCAACTCCGCTTCGAAAGTGTTATGGAGAAGACTAAAAGTCAGATCAGATCACCTGGTATTGAACCGAAAAAGTGAAAGATGGGTGGAAGGAAGAAGGACGGGCGAGATTTCATATTTATGACTGAAAGAGAGAAGGATACGTGTAATGCAAGCATGCACATTGCAAAGGTGGCTGATAGTAAAAAATCTGATACATGGTAGGTTGAATGCTTAAAAAATCCGGCAAATGTTAAAGCCCAAGCAAGTGGGAGGATAGACATATTCCACAAATGTTATGTACTGTGCTTTATAGTGCTACCATGCCACTATGTGTATAATTAACTTGTCTTACTGTTTTTCCAAGAGCATATTTTACAATTGTCTTGTTTTTTCTTTTTGATATACAGCTACTCCTTCCAAACCAGATCGGAAGGAGTTGGCGGCCAAGGAAGCTGGAGGCAATCTGACTAGAATATCGGCGGCTGGTAGTCTTGAAAGAGGAGGAGGAAGAGGCGACAGCAGCTGAAGCCTCCTCCAGTGCCCCGGACCCCCAGCCACCACTCTCCAGCGGTAAGGCGCTACCGTCTGGTGGCTGCTGGCCGCCGCCTTACCATCTCTGGTGCCCCCCCACTGTGGCTGCAACTGCTGCGCTCTAAATCGCTGCGTCGCCAAACTAGAGGAGGAAATACGATGTGTACTCCAGAGACAATCACACCACACTTAGACCCTGTCTATTGCCCCTTTTTTAATTCTTGTTTTGGTGGGAGGGAATTGGGCGTTGGGGTATGGGACATTTGGACTTTCTCATTACCGTTACGGACATTGGTTGGGGTTAGGGAGGGGGGTGGTTCCGTTTATTTTTGTTAGGGTTACATTAAATCTATATTTCTACTTTACATACAATGTTGTTAATGTTTTGAAGGTGAGGTTACTGTTTTACATCACACTGTTTCCTTGCTGGTGCAGGACAGCCCATAGCCAGTGTTTGATTTAAATAATTGGATGACTGTGTAAGACACAAACAGATAGATGCGACACCCCTCACTGATTAAGTTGTCCTACTAGAACTGTTAGTCTCTCTCTTCTAGTCCATGAATTCTTTATCTGGACTCAAAGGGGTGTGTGAATTGATTGAAAACATGTCCATTATTAATTATGCCTCCCCCAAACTCCTCTTACCTTTGCTTGATGTCTTACTTAGGCACAGCAATGGCTTTATGATGGTTTCCTTTTTCTAACATGCCATGATTGTGATGGTGGTGGTGGTGGTAGTAGTAGTATTAGACACTGGCAGGGCAGCAGCATTTGCAAAAAAAGCAAATGAGACAGTCAGTCGCCTTTGAGAGACTGTTCGAGGAGTAGTAGAATGAAGTACATTACAGAACTTACCGAGCAACAGTAATATGCAAAAATACTGTACAACAAAACATAATGGTGTTGGGGATAGCCTACTAGACAGAGTTACAAACTATAGTTGTGTCGAGTCACTTGACTAGGCCTACAGCGTAACAGTTAGTGATGTGTATGAGGATGACAAGAAATCCAATCAATGCCGGAAATTAATGCTGATGTGTATGTTCCTTTGTTAAAAATCACCTCTAAAATATATTCATCATGGGTGGGCAAGCAGAAGAAGATCACCGCTCTGCCTTGAAAATGAAGTACTGTTGCTTTCGCCACATCCGCCCCAGCAAGCATGTGATTAATTATTGGTGTACATTTAATTTAGTCCCACCTCAATAAGTCACAGAGCCCGGGGGAAGAGGGTTAGAGTTTGTTAAATGGATGGGAAGGGGGTTTGTGGAAAGGTTTGACAGTGAAAAACAGTACGCATGGACAAACAACAAACAAAAATCTTTGTAGACTACCATATCCATATCAATATGTTAAGGGATAAAAAGGAAATGCATACATGATAATGATTGTTAAGGAGACCCGCATTACATACACTTCTTGTTCAGTTGTTCCGGGCTTAATACTTTTACAGATAGCAAATGCAATTTTTAAATATTGGTAGGGATGAATCATAAACAGAGAGCAAACCTAATGATAATAACAACAACAAGAAGAACACACTGTTGTAAAGATTGTAGACAAAAAAATTAATCAAATTATTTAAAAGAAGATGAAAGTTGATACTGTTACTGTGTTATCCTGGTCAAAAATGTGGACTGGATTTGCATCTTGGCATTCCTCTTGGTCCTCTCGTCCATCAATCTTGGGTGTCGCCACTTGCCAGTCGCCACTGCCCGCCCGAAAAATAATTTTGATTTATTGGTAAGGTAAGTGTGCATTGTAGTGTTTTCCCAAGTAAAGGGCAAGGCTGTAGGTGGAAAAACAAAGGGGATAATGAGAAACAAAGTTGAAACAAAGTTGAAAGAAATGCACAAGTTATGGTGTAGTGCAACAAGAACACTTTTTGAGGCGGCATGTATGCATCATCTCTACTCTAGTCTGTTTCCAGCATTGGCCTTCAACAACAACAGGACAGAGTAGGCCCACAGTGATGGCATGTTGCTTAGCACATCCTCCGTTTAGAGTACTTTACAATTTAAGTTAGTAAATCATTCCAAACATAGCATTTTACAATTTAAGTTAGTAAATCAATGCACCGCAGTCATCTCACCGCTACTTTCGACTCCACTTCTACACAGACATTTGGGTCTGCTGTGGTTGTTGTTGACGTGTTTACCTTTAGGCTTTTTTTATGCCACTCATGAAACGTCCTCCTGACTTGTTATTATTCCATCAATCATCTCCGATACTTGTACTGACTGACCGTGAAGATCGGCCTGCAGTAGAAGTAAAATGTTGTTATTACACAACAAGAGTAGAAATATTATTGACTTGAGTCACTCTTTAGTGTGTACAGTAAGACTACTAGTACACTTTGACTTCACTGCGTGCACAACAAACAAACAACAAAAAGAAAAACATCAATCGCTCAGAGTCAGGTGTCCAATGCATGCCATTAATTTTCATTACCTGTTCCTTCTCATCTTAAGTTAACCGGTCCTCTATTTCGCCATCATCATGATGGACGGTGCTGTTGTCATACTCAGTGTGCAGATTGAGTCCCCTTCCTGTATTCAATCAAAAGAAATTTATCAAGCTGCAGTAGAAATACAAATGTCTTATTTGCAAGGGGAAAATTGCCTTGAGTTACGTTTAGTGTGTACTGTAGAAAGATGATTAGTGCACAATGACATAACTTCATGCACAACAAACAAAAAAATCACTCAAACTGCAACTCTGCATCCAATGCCTGGCATCAATCATTACCTGTTCCATTCATGGGCAGTCTCTCTCGGCTCTGAAAGTAGGATAGCTATAGTAGTCATCATGTTCCACTTCTTTTGACAGGACTAGGAAAGTTTTTATTTTTTCTTCTATTTTCCATCATCCAATCATCATGAGGGCAATGGATTTAGGCGGGAGATTCAGTATGATGGAGCGGAAGAGCTGGATTCGGAGGACTGTACTGTCAAATGCAGAAACCTGAAACTTGTATATTAAAATAAGAAGAGTAGAAGATGGTGGTAATGGATTTGTTGGGATTCAAAGTTTGTAACTGTAACAACAGATACACAAATGAAGGAAAAAAGGGAGGAAGACAGTAAGTGCAAGCCTAATTGTCAGGGAAGTATAGCTCGTCCTCAAACTCTGGGGGTTCAGCCAGTAGTAGGTAATCATGATGTGACACACTACTTCCGTCACCTGAACCGCTGTCCTCATCTTCCATGCTTGCTTCATGTATTTTGTAATTCGGTGGTATGAAGTGCTGATTCATTTTGATCATTGTTAACCTCTCCACGTTTTTGGGCGAGGGACTGGTCCTTCTCACTGTTACAATGGAACCAGCAGCACTGAAAACACGTTCGGAAGTGACACTTGCGACAGGGCAAGCCAGATAGCTTATCCCCAGCCGACTGAGCAGTGGCCATTCAGCGCTTTTCCTATACCAATACTGCAAAGGTTTTTGATCAATGTACACCTCTGTTGGGTCATCCAGATAGGCCTGGACCATCCGCTCAATGTTCAGGGGTGCTGCTGCTAACCATTAAGGCTCTTTTCTCTGTGCATTAGCACTGTGCTTATTAATGCCTAACTGTAAATATCAATTGTGTAACGATTCTACTGGGCCTAATGATCCAGATATTGTTGCTGTTGTCGATAGTGATGGTGAGTGTTGTGAGCCAAGCGGCACTGCCCTCAGACTCCAAAGTTGCACTTGATGCCGCATGCCCTGCTGCAGAACTTCTTGTGGGTTGATCTTGCAGGCTTTTAATTATCAGCCGTTATTTTCAGCTAAGCGACGGGCTAAGCTCTCCACCAAGTCATAGGCTTCCTTTTTGTCCTCTACACCTTTGTATGATTCAGACACCTTCTTCAGCTGATGCTCTAGCATTTGCAATAATGGGATAGCTTGGCACATTGTACAGTCCTCCTTGCTGACTTCATGTGTGAAGACCTCAAAAGTACGAAGCATCTCAGTCAAGCATTTAACTAGGCACCATTGGGCCATCTGAAGGGTCATGCCTTTCGCAGTAGCATCCAGTCTTTGCATGACAAATTCATTGAGTGGCCTGTACTGCTCAAACAGATGATCAAGCATGTAATACGTTTAGTTCCAACGTGTTGCCACCTCCTGGATGAGTGCTTTGACTGGCATTTTATATTCACGTTGAATCATCCTCAGCTGCTTCTGAGCTTTAAAAGAATGGCCGAAATGAGTTCAAATTCTTTGGCAGATGGTCAGTAAGTTGCTGACTATGGGTTCTTGAACTATAATGTTTATGCAGTGCGCCAAACACGGAACCCTGAAATAGAAACCAAGGTCCATGGCCTTAAGTATATTACTGATAATGGGGATGTGCGCGAGGAGCACTCCAAATTCAATTCTAAACTTAAACTATTTTAATCAACTGGTGCTGTGGCTGATAAGGGTTGTCACTCCTTGAATATACTGTAGTTAAGACTAGCCAGAGAGATAGTCCAGTCACGCACTGTTCACTTGGTGCTATCTCACACCTTTAACAATTTCCAAACTTAATCAAATGTTTTCCAATTGCTTCACATTCATTTAATTTTCATAATCGCATCGAACAAAATAATGTTTTAAATCACATATTTAGATTCAGTGCCAATACATTTTGTAAACACTGCTTATTCATAAAGTCAATTAGCGTAATATTTTTCAAACATTTGAAACATTCTTCACCAATGTAGTTGATTCTAATCCTCAGGGCCCACAAGAATAAGGAGGGTGATTCAAACCAAATAGTACATACCAACCACCTGTGTCGCACAAAATGATTGACACGTTTGAAATTATGGTGAAAAAGGATATAGAGGCATTGGACTTCAAGAAAGGTAAACAACAAAATCTCACTAAGTCCGAGCTTCATATTTTACAAAATTGAGCAAGCAACCAGGAACTTACAACACATCCCGCGGACAAAGGGGGAGCAATAGTAGTTATGGACACTTATTACTACAGAAATAAAGTTGACGAACATGTCTTGGATGTAAATACATATCTACCATTAGAGTTGGAACCTACTAAACAAATACAACAGATGCTTAGTGAACTATTACAAGAAGCAACTAATCGAGGTTGGATTAATGATAATACTCGAGCATATCTCACCAAACATATCCTAGATGTCCAAAGCTTTACATGATCCCAAAGGTTCATAAAAATCCGATTGACCCTCCATTCAGACCAATCGTCTCGGTGTGGGTCAGTATTTGACCCCCTCGGGTGATATTTAGATTACTTTTTACAACAATTTGTACAAGGTTGGACCTCGTATATTAAGGATACGACGGATTTTCTTAATAAACTTTCAGATTTGACTCAAGATTTTCAGGAAAATTGGATTTTGTGCACCATTGACGTGGTAGCACTCTATACCTCTATTCCCCATACAGCTGGTATAGAATCTGTGGAATGGGCATTACTACAGATGGATGATTTGCAGACAAACAAGATCTTGATATTGCAACTGCTTAAGTTTTGTTTACAAAACAGCTATTTTGTGTGGAACAACCATCACTATGCTCAACTAACAGGGACATCCATGGGCTTTTCGGGGGCACCTGCATATGCAAATTTCTTCTTGGCCCAATTTGAGGAAGAGAACTTGATGACCACAGATCGATGGGCTAAAATCGGGATGTACTGTCGTTTTATCGATGATATATTCCTAATCTGGAAGGAATCTGAAGAAGAGTAGGAACAAATGATAAAGGATCTGAATACAGTGAATCCAAGAATACAATTCACACATAAAATTGACCATAGGGTAAAAGATTTTTTGGATGTGAGGATTATCAAAACTAACATGGGCTTCCAGACTGAACTGTTCTCAAAACTAACGGATCTGAATAATGCATTTGCCTGCACTAGTTTTCATCCGAGAAGCCTAATTAGAAATTTACCTTTCTCACAACTAATACGTAAAAAGTGGATTTGTTCTGAACCACAAACTTATCTGATGAAAATTGAGGATCATCTGCTTAAATACAAAGACAGAGGATCTCCACAAGAGATATTGAAACAAAGCAAGGACAGAGAAATGAACATTAATAGACAGGATCTCTTACAAACTAAAGTTAGGACTATTAGTAATAAGATGGTTTTCGTGTCCAAATATACCACCCAGTCCAAGGCAATTACGAGAATAATCAAAGAGAGATGGGAACTATTATCCACTGAACCTGATTTCAAAGGCTTATTTCAAGAGGAACCAATTCACGCATAAACAAAAGGCAAAAATTTGAAGGAACTATTGAAACGCCCCAACATTTGCAGCAATGAGACTACATACAAAGGCACAGTTCGGTGCCAGAATTGCATCCATTGCAATAATGTTATTACTGGTAACACATTTACTCATCCAACAACTGGCAAACCAGTAAAACTAAGACACACGAGCGATTGCAACACCCAGAATGTAATTTACAGCATTAAATGTCCATGTGGCATGATGTATGTGGGCAAAACGGAACTAAAGTTTAAAATCAGAATCACAGAAAATAAAAGTAAAATTAGGAACCAGTCATTAGCATCACCACTAGCAGTACACTGGAAGGACTTGAGACATTCAATTTCTCAGTTATGTTTCATCAATATAGAGAAAGTCATGCCGCAACAAGGAATTGATAACCGACAGAAATTACTCCAACGGGAGTTATATTGGATCAAAACGTTGAAAACAATGTCCCCCATAGGGCTTACTGATAGATATCATTTGTCATGTTATCTATAATCAGGTTTAATAGGAAGAATTATAGACAGTAAATGTTTCCCAGTCATGCTTTAATAATGCAGTGTTTAATTGTAACAACAATCTGAAATATCCTTAAGTAAATGGCTTCTTTAATGTACCACAGTATTAAGTGTACACAACATGAAGTTTACTGTAAGGCATTACATAGCAACTTATGGTATGATGATTGTAGGCATACTACTGACATAGTTTGAAACCCCATAACATAAGGGAGTTCACAACATAGTATTACATGTCCATATGCTGCTCACAGGCACAATAGCTTTACTCTAGACTCTCATTATAAGACCCCGGATAGTTTACACGGGTCGTTCCCATTCGTTTATTTGCATGTACCCTTGGTCCATTCGATCAGGCTGAAATTTAAACATAATTTTTTCATTGCGCATCACTTAAGAACGCATCAACATTATGTATTTGTTGTCTTTAAGATTATCGCTCTGCGGAGCACTTTATTTCGGCACAGATGGGAACGGAATATTATTTAGACCCATTGAAAACTTATCTTCCTTTAGACTCAGTATAGTTAGTGTAGAGCTTTCATTAGCTCATCAACATTAAATCATGGCGCCCGCGGTGGAGTTTGGTAAACAGGACGGCTCGGGATTAGTCCGTTGTTCGTTGCATGCACGGCGGTGACGTATAACGGGCATCCATCGGAAGGCGGAAGACAGTCGATCTTGATGAGTCGTGGCGGTAGTTGCAGAGCTTGAATATCGATACTTTAGGTACGGAATAGAGCGCATAGAGCTTATTGCTAATAGCACATTTAGAGCATAGAGCTGGGAGACTTATGATGGTTTCTCATATTTTTTCACCTTTTAGATTCGTGAACAGAGAACATACAACAGGTATTTGTATCTATTATTGACCGGGCATAGTTACGATCATTGAGTACAACCTCGGCAGTTGACATTGTTCTTAACGTTTTTTACCGTTTTTCTCGAGTTAGATATCTTTACTTCTCATGCACAGTTTGTTATTATCAGACCAGTTGGTCCCATTATGCATACAAGACATTGATTGTCTACTTTTGTTCACAGCATATACCATTTGCATAACCGTGAACTATCTGGTAAGAGACCATTGATGTATTCAAGATAAGTAGTCTCCGACAATTAGAGTGTAAATAGCATATAGCACTAGGATTCTCATTTAGGTTTCTCTTCTTTACAGACAGTTCACACAGCACATCTATTTTCTCTACCACAGGTATGATCACATATATTGCATTTAGATACAACACCAGCACCCATGGGCATATAAAGCAATTACATTTTTATTTATTTTTTCATTTTAGAGTGGCCCCTGAGGAAGGTACCACCTGGGTACCGAAATGCATCGGGCACGCAACAAAGATGTGTTATGTTGTAATGTTGATTGAAATGTTTGAAAAATATTATGATAATTGACTTTATGAATAAGCAGTGTTTACAAAATGTATTGGTACTGAATCAAAATATGTGATTTGAAACATGATTTTTTTCGATGTGATTATGAAAATTAAATGAATGTGAAGCAATTGGAAAACAATTAATTACGTTTGGATATTGTTAAAGGTGTGAGATAGCACCAAGTGAACAGTGCGTGACTGGACTAGCTCTCTGGCTAGTCTTAACTACCTTAAGTACATTACTGCCATTATTTGTGGCAACAAAACCAATACTAAGCCCTCTTGGGTGCAGCCATTCAAAAACCTTGCTGCAAAACTCTTGCAAAATGTTTAAAGCAGTATGAGATTTCTCCATGGCGAACATGACTACAGTTGCATGTTTCCGAGTAGCTTTAAAAATCTCAGCTGTGTCAACAGCACCTCGTTCTGACAGCTTATCTCTAACCCCCACATAAGAGACCCAGTGTGCAGTGATGCACATGTAATCTGTGACTTGGCAACTGGTCCACATTTCTGTTGTCAGGTGGATATTGTGAACAGCACTCTGCTGCAAAGCTTGTCCAACCAATTCCAGCACATCATGATGTAGTGCCGGAACAGCAATTCTTGCGAAATAGGACTGGCTGGGAACCTTCCATTTAGGGCAGATTGCTGACACAAATTCAAGGAAACCCACCCCTACCACAAATGGAAAATGGAGTAGGTCCAGTGCTAACATTTTAGCCAGGTTTGCATTGTACAACCATGCTGTTGGGTGGTTGCATTGGAACTGCCTCTCCAACCTAAGCATGCTCTCAATGGTTGGCTGGATTACTTTCCTTTGTGGTGCTGTAGTTTTCATTAACCCACTTAGGCTCAACAACACAGTTTGTCTAATTGCGGTACTCGGTCGCCTTGGGCTCTTACTGCGGTGCCACTCAGATGTTACCGAGGAGGATGTGGACGGTACCACTACACTACTGGGGACAATGCTAGAAATGCCTCCCTCTTCTTCACCTTCCACCGCAATAATATTGTCTCCTGATCCTTCCTGACCAACTTCAATGGGTTGAGTTTTTCTACTTTGTTTTAAGTGAAGTAGGTGATTCTCCCACACAATAGTGTGGTGTATTCTGAGATGACTTGCTTGGCCTCCGGTACCATAGTTTGTACCAAGCTTACCCCGCCGAACACCTTGTCGACAAATTGAGCATATAGCAATGTTCTCCTCCTTGGTGCTAACAGAAAAGAAGTCACAAACTGGGGTGGAGAACTTTCTGGCACTGCTGGATGTGCCGCTTTCAATACCAGATGAACTGGAGGGTGTGCTTGGAATGTGACTCTGTGCAGCTACACTGTGACTGTTACTACCACTACCTACTGAGATGGTTGAGCTGGATATAGGTCCCTATTGGGCCTTGGAAAATATGGCAGCTGAAGGTAATGGTGGTGTAACCTGTGTTTGTGGTATCCATGCTACATCCCGCTCAGTAGCAGCCTTTCTGGATAGGGTGAGAATATTGGCCTCCATCCCCTTTGGGGCGGGAGTATGTGCGTGATGACTGGCTCGTCTTCATCAACATCATCCGCCTCTTCTACATCTACCTCCATAACTCTAAGTTTTTCTGGAACCTTCCTTTTCAGAAGCATTGTCTTGTGACGTGCATCACTCTCAGACTGAGCTGGTGGCTGCCAAGTGGCATCACGGTCATTCAGAAGTGGGGCTTGAAAAAGAAGATGATGGACAAAGCCTCCTTTTCCTTGCTGGTGGTCTGGAAGACAATAGATCTTCCAAAACAGTGGTATGCTCCACTTTTCCTGCAGGATGCTCGATTTCCTGAAATGCCCCTACGTCAGGAGCAACAACTACTATTGTGGGCTGTTCTTGCGGCTGCTGCTGCTGTTCTACTTGCAGCTGCTGCTGCTGTTCTTCTTGCGGCTGCTGCTGCTGTTCTTCTTGCCACGCCTGCTGCTGTTCTTGTTGTGCCTGCTGCTGTTCTTGTTGCGGCTGCACACTTATCTGCTGAGTTTCCGCCTCCGTTGATTGTGTACTACTTTGCGATAATGACATTTTGACATCGCTGCCCGTTAGTAGACTGGCTACCTCTGCGACACTCAAGGGCTTGGGCCTAGGTTGGTGGGGTTGGACCGCTGGTGCGGAGGTGCTGCTCCCAGCTTGGTTTCCGGACAACACTGCTGCAGGCGTAATATTTTTGTGGACCCAAAAAAAACATTGGCCGGCACACCAGTCGTGGTTAATGGCACTTCCTTTTTCTGTTACTTCTTCTCACCGGCAACTTTCTTGGTACTGGACCTGGTACCTTTCTTTGGGGCCATCTTCTTCAGATGTCAGGCAGGATGCAGATGCACAACAAGTTGTGGTCACACCTGGACGTGATGAGCAGCAGGACTTCTGTGTGGCTAGCAGGACAACAGGTGATGATGATGACACCTCCTCCTCTGGCTTTTTGTGCACCTAAAAGCAAATAAACCAGGAGAACAACATCAGTGAAATGTTGCATTTGTTGTTGTGGTTAAGTTACTTACTGTACTAGTGCAAACAAAAGATATAGTCTAGCCATTTCTGAGACTTTGTCAACAAGGTCTATGTTACACTACTGTGTACACACACTACACTCTCACGAAGGATAGAAAAGAGAATAAGAACCACCAAAATAAAAATGTAATGGCAGTGGGGTGGACCCTATTTGCCATTAAATTATTTGAGCATCACATCATTCATGAAGCTGCTGCTGGCAAAGGGGGTGGATGGATGGATGCAGTAAGCCAATAGGAAAACCATGCAGGCCTATATGGCAAAAGCAGGACACTAATAACTCCCAACACAAAAAAAGACCACCAGCCACATGGACACTCACAAATCACAAGCAACAAGCAGGGGTCCTGGGAAACACCAGGAGCTGACAAAAGGCCTATAAAAGCCAGACAAAGGATGCATGCTAAAGCACACTGCTCTGCCTTTTTTTTCACAACAAATTTTATTGAGTGATTTAAGCAGAATAATAGATGTGGCTCTCCACAGTCAGGAGATCACCACCAAGCGTCTTGGCACAGTTTATATCGCAAGTACAATGTCCAATCAATAATAGGAGAAAAACCAAAAAGAGTACCCCCCTCTCCCACCCCTACCCCCACCAACTCCCACTACCCAACTACCCTACTACCCACCCCTTATCCCACCCTAACCCCAAGCACATGTGTATAGAAAGCATTCAGTACTTGGTTGTAGTGTGATAGGCATGACACAGTTCTCAGGCCCGTGCGGCGTCTTCCATCTATATGTCCTCCTCTTGTTCCACTTTGGGATCCAATGTCAACCCCCTATAATCTGCCCACCACTTCCAGATCTTAAAATGTTTACGGGGGCATCCTCTCGCTTTAAACACCGGTCGTTCTAACCCCATATAGTAGTCTAGGCCAGCCTTCCATGCACACACGGGGGGGCTCGTTCTCCCTTCCATGCTCGGGCCAGGTCTCTCTTGGCAACAACAAGCCCCAGCAACAATAAATGGCGCTTATATATGTTCCCACCAACACCCTCTAGTATATGGAGCAACCCCAACCGATGAGTGCGGTGGAGATCCCATCCCAGGACCTAAGACAGGCAGCCCCACACACCCCTCCAGAAACCAATTAGTCTAGAACACGACCATACTGTATGCAGCCGCGTACCCGTTGCGGCCCCACAGCGAGACCCAATCAGTCCCGCCTTCCACAGCCGCTCTCGGGTATAATAGGCCCTATGGAGATACTTGAATTGGATTAACCTAAGCCGCATTGCAATAGCAGTCCCTCATGGGGATTCCAGGGCTTCCCTCCAATCATCTTCGTCTAGGGGACCAACATCCGCCTCCCAGGCCGCCCTAAGGGGAAGCAAGGTTGAGGAGCATTGAGTGACCAACGTTTGATAAATACGGGCGACCTTCTTATCTCCGAAGTCTCCCATGAAGACCTTCGCTTCAACTGGGCTGAATTCAGAGAGCGACTCCAAGTTAGCAATACTGGGCGCTAGCGCGTGACAAAACTGTAAATAGCGAAAGAATTGGGTCTGGGGCATGTGGAACTCAGTTCTGAGCTCCTGGAACGATTTGAGGGTGGCCCCGGACATCACATGGCCCAACAACGAGATCCCAATGGCATCCCAGCCATCGAACCCCACCAGTGTAGTCAGCTCTGGGAGTTGCCCGTTGTTCCACAGCGACGTTTCCGCCGTTAATCTACCCCACCAGCCCATACGACGCAACGCCGGTCGCCATACAACGAAGACTATTTTCGTGACACATGGCAATGTCTGCCGCAACCGGGCTGAGTAAAGGATCGTGTGCAGTGTATTGTCCCCCATCAGCGAGCGCTCCAGAGCATATGCTGGGTCCCCTCTGTCGCCATACCACCATTCATTAAAAATGAGCAGTTGGGAGGCTTGATAATAGGACAACAGATCTGAAGTGGCCAGACCACCACAATATGTGGATAAGAAGCATGTCCGCAGCGCCACCCTGGCAGCCCCCCCAGCCCACAGGAAACGGCCTAAAACAGAGTTGACCTGTCGAAACCACTGGGGGTTGATGGGGTGGGGGTAGTTCTGCAGTTGATATAAAAGGAGCGGAAGCGCAACCATTTTGAAGATTGCAGACCTACCGAAAATAGTCAGAGGCATCCGAGACCACGTTTTGACATCCGACTGAACTCTCTCCCATACACGCACTATATTGCGTTCCCAGGCAATATTCGCCGATTCCGACAGGAACACCCCCAGATACTTCAATCCTCTGCACGCTACCCGCAATCCTGACGCCCAGGGGTTCGTCACAGCTCCGCCCCCTAGCACCCACAGGGTGGACTTGCGTAGGTTTAGACAAAGGCCGGAAACTTCCCCCAAAATACGCATAATTTCTAAGACTCGGGGCCCCGAGCGACGCAAATCAGTAAGGAAGAAGAAGACGTCGTCCGCATATAATGCGATTCTGTCTACTAGGTTCCTGTTCCACACAAAGCCCCGCATCTGTGCATCTATGCGCACCCAAGAGGCCAGGGGCTCCATAGCTAGGGCGAATAAGTATGGGGACAATGGGCACCCCTGCCGGGTTCCCCGCCCAATGTGAAACTTTTCTGAGATCGCCCCGGCGACCCGCACCGAAGCCGTGATATCCGTGTATAGCAGTTTGATATATGACAGAAACACCGGGCCCAGATTGAGACGAGGCAGGAGTGCAAATAGGTATGTCCAGCTAACTGAGTCAAAGGCTTTATCAATGTCTGCTAGCAGCAAAGCCGCCTGTTACCCCATGGCCCCCATGGCATCCACCGCCGCCTGTGCCCGTCGGATGTTGTGTCGCGTTGCCCTATGAGGCATGAAGCCGGAATGATCAGCGTGGACCAGGTCCGTTACGTATGGAAATAGGCGGTTCGCCAGAGCCTTTGCTAGTATTTTAGCCTCTATGTCAAGCAGAGATATGGGGTGATACGAGTCATGTCTGTCAGGGGTCTACCTGGCTTTTGAAAGACCACAATTTCGGCATAGCACCAATCAGATGGTAGCCTGCCCTGCGTTCGTGCCGTCTAAAGTGCACATCGGTAATGGGACCCTAGTTGGAGTTGAAATTTCCTATAGAATTCACACGGGTAGCCACTTGGCCCGGGTGCCTTCCCCGTGTTAAGCTGTCCCAGTGCCTCCCCCAGTTCTTCTGCTGTAAGGGGAACGTCGAGTGCCTTCCTGGTCTCATCTGAGACCGCCTTGGCGGCAAGTCATCGATGAATTTAGCTACCTCGTCAGCTGACAGACAAACTTGTGCAGCATATTGTGCCTTGAAATAGCAGGCAAAACTCATCGCCAGCTCGGCCGGGTCCGTAATCGCCACTCCGTCCCCAGCAGTGAGGCCTGGCAGCGTAATCGGTTGAAGACTGCGTTGACATAGCCTATGGAGCATTGTATAGGACTTATCTCAACACTGATATATTCTACTCCGCGTGGCCAGCCACGCCTGTTTAGCCTCATCAAGCAATAGATGCATAGGACTGCTGCGCCTGCAGGAGCAACCGTATCGCAACCTCATCTCCCCCTCCCCGGCTTCGCCGTTCCAAGGCTTCCACCAGTGTAGCTGCTTCAGTGATTGCCTCCCGGTGTCTCCGACGGGCAGCCGCACACCATGCGATGTCTACCCCCCGTATAGTGGGCTTCATTGCCTCCCAAACCACTACTGCGTCAATATCATCCACCAGGTTTTCCCACCAGTAATGGGCAATCGCCTCCCGTTGGTGTTGGACATACCCGGGCTGATGTAGATGGCACAGGGACATCCTCCATCGGAATGGTTGTCATTTCTTAAGGAGCTCTACCCTGATTGTCACTGGGGAATGATCAGACAGCCCTCTCGGTAATATCTCGGCCTCCCGCACCCTGCTCAGGCATACACTGGGCACAAACACATAATCTAGTCTTGAGAAGGAGCCATGCACCGCAGATACATACGTGTACTCGCGTACTGTGGCATGCAACCGGGTAGGGGAGGGGGCCGCCGCTGGCATCCCCTGCCGCCTCTGACAGTCCATACATACATCCATCACCTCATTCCAATCACCCCCAACCACCACCAAGGACTCTGGGATATCCTCCCACACTGTAAACAGCTTCTCAGACAAGGCCCACTGCAGAGGAGGAGGGGCGTAGACACTTCCAAAAACCACCGACTCAGTACCCACCATCCCTTTGACAAAAATATACCGACCCTGTGGGTCTGCCCATTGCTTCTCGTGAACGTAGCCCACACTGCGATGTACCAAGATAGCAACACCTCTGGACCCTCTAGAAAATCCGGCATGAAAGACCTGTTGATAACCAAACCTCTGCAGACTAAGCACCTTCGATCCCATCATGTGCGTTTCTTGTAGCAAGAGCACGTCTGCAGTCTCCCTCTTCCCCCAGCGCAAGACTGCCCCTCGTTTAATCTTGTCAAGCATCCCCCTGACATTCCAGGTTACCACACGTAGGGACTCGCTGGGGAGTCCATGAGACATTTCAACCATAGTCAAGTGGGACCCACCAAGCAGGCCCTCTGCGCCAATCCCAAACACCCCGCACCTTCCTCAGTACATCTGAAAACAGCACGTGCAGTCCCCCCCACCTACCCCAGGACCCCCCAACAACAATATCCACCCCCACTTGAACCCTAACCCAAACCATCCCCAACACTTCTCCTCTCACCCCCCCTGCCCTTCACTCCCCCGACCCCTATACCTCATAGAACTCTGAAGTACCTGTCGCGGCATGGACAACCCCGGGCCCAAAACAGAGGGCCCAAGACCAACCATACCAATGGATCCCAACACCCCTTGGAAACAGTAAGATCAACCCCCCCAAGTCAACTCCCACTGTATGTGGAGGTTGGTAGCCCCTATCAAGTTGCCTCCCGAACCTCAATCCGCAATACCACACATGTTCAAGGCACCACTTAGAACAAGCAACTTAGACAGTGGTAACGCTGCCAATGATGAAGTCTGACCGTGGGACTCCTGGCAGTCCGAGTCCACAGCATCCGTAGAGAAATGCAGTTCTCCCCAGGTCCTCAATGATTGTTCTCAGAGTGATCAGACTCTACTGTTCCACTATCTCGTGTCTCACTGGCGGAGGCGGATCTCTTCCGCGATCGGGACCTCCGATGTCGTCCGCCCCGGGCCGGCTGGCCCTTCCGCTCCTGCGACGAACCCCTCGAGCCACCCGGGTCTTGTCCGGGCTGAGCATGCGGCCTGATCCGCACAGTTTCGTCAGTCCCTTTGAAGACGTCTTCCGGGGAATCGAAAAAGTGAGTCCGGGACTGGTAGACCACCCGCAGGCGGGCCGCGTACAGTACAGAATATTGAATTTTCAAACCCCGCAACTTGGCCTTGGCAGCTATGAAGGAATGGCGTTGCTGCTGCACAAGCTCGGGAAAAATCATGATCTTCTGATTCTCGTATGAAATGGAGCCCCTGGTTCTCGCTTTCCGCAAGATAACGTCCCGATCATGATAATTCAAAAGTCTGGCAATCACTGGTCTGGGACTCTCGGCCTCCGGTGGCCTCTGTGTCAGGGCCCGATGTGCACGTTCAATTACAAAGCAATTGGAGAGAACCCCCGGGGGGAGCCAGCTCTCCAACCACTGGGATAGGAACTGTTCCATATTGTCCTTCTCACATCTCTCCGGAAAACCTATGAAGCGAAGGTTGTTTCTGCGTGCGCGTCGTTCAGCATCTTCCACCCGGAGCGCGAGGTTCTTTTGGACGTGTTCCATCTCCACCATTTTGCGTTTCAGGGTCCCAACGTCGTCTTCCACCACCCAAATCCTAGATTCCGTCTCCGTGATCCGTGCCACTGCATTCCGTAGATCTTGGCGCAACAGAGTCACATCCGCGCCTACTGCCCCAATCTTGGCGGCCAGCATGTCCCTGGACAGGGTGATCGCCGCCATGAGCGCCGCGTTGTCCGGCCCGCTCCATTGCCTCCACCGGATGTTCCGGACCCTCCACTGGGCCCCGTAAATTTATCGATGGGCCCTTGTTTGGAAGGACCGCCACCTCCCCTGGTCATGGCTGCGTTCAGTCCTGGGGCCACTATATTATGAGTGCTCGCACAAGTGTAGGTTCCACAGACCGCCAAGAACTTCCAACATAGGCCAGCTCAGTGAACCCTCAACCCCTGGATGTACGTGGCCGCGGCACCACGGCTACCAGTATTAGGCTGGCTCCCTAGCCGAACCAGAATAAGTGTCACAAATCAGTTCCGAACTGGCCCTCAGTCTGCACTCACCGCGCCGGCCGCCTCGTGGTTCCGTAGTCTCGTGGCCCACCTGCGCCCGACCACTCTGCGCCAATTCACCGGGTGCCGCAGGTCCACCCACTCCGGTGAACGTCCTCCTAAGCCCAACAGCTGACCCCAACAACACGATGGTCCCAGGGGAGTCACTTACTGCATGCAGATTGCCCCGGGGCAGTGCCCGGCTCACCAGCCTCTCAATGGCCCACGAGTTCGCTTCCAGGGGGGCCACTGCAGCTTCACTCACAGTCCGCTATGGCCACACACCAGGGTCGCAGCCGCCCAGGCCCCGCCACTGGTCCGCCTCAGCCAGATTCAGGGGCCAGCTCCAGGATCGCGAAACTCGAGGCCCGGGCTCCTCGAAATCCATGCAGGCCTCTGCGTCCCCCAGGGGGTCTTCCGTGCTCTGAGCACGTCCCCCGTGGTCAGAGAGGCAACCCAGGGCTCATCTACGGCCTCGCCAACTCTCGGTGTCCCCAAGCACCGGCAGTTTTGCTGTGTGGCCAGTCCGCACACCAGTCCTCCACTCGGCTGCTTCAAAATCGAGGCCCCGGCACCGCCAGACACACTTGCCCCACAGTTGGTACGTGGTGTGGGCTCGGGGGCCAGGATAAATGAGTGGATTATGTCTGGGCCGGCGGGACTTCTACAAAGCTGCGACCGCCATCTTCGCCCGCTAAGCCACGCCCCACTGCTCTGCCTTTTTAATACAACAAAATGCAAATACAAAAATTCACAGGCCCCAAAAAGGTCTGCAGGTTGCATGCATTGCACACCAACACACACCAGACACATACAACAAGGGCATGTCTTTAAGACGCCCAACATCAGAAAGCCCACCCCAAATAAACACACTTCCCAACTCAATCCAATGACATCCATGCCCTAAATGATGTCTAAATTCAACAGACCACACAGAAACACTTGTTTAATGCAGCTGTGAGTACCTGCTTTGAGCATACTGGATGAATGCAGACCTGTTGGCAGACAACAAGGCAAGACAAGCTTGCAGGCCTAGGCTTCAAAATGGCCACCAGCCAAATGACCAGGCCCAACATCAAAAAGCCCAGCCCAAAAAAACACACTTCCCAACTCAATCCAATGCCATCCAAGCCTTAAATGATGTCTAAATTTAACAGACCACACAGAAACACTTGATTGATAAAGCTGTGGCTACCTGCTCTGAGCCTACTGGATGAAAGCAGGCCTTTGGAAGACAAGGCCAGAGAAGCATACAGGCCTAGGCTTCAAAATGGCCACCAGCCACATGGCCAGGCCCAACAACATCAGAAAGCCCACCCCACAAAAACACACTTCCCAACTCAATCCAATGCCATCCATGCCCTAAATTATGTCTAAATTCAACAGACCACACAGGAACACTTGATTAATAAAGCAGTGGCTACCTGTTCTGAGCCCACTGGATGAAAGCAGGCCTGTTGGCAGACAAGGCCAGACAATCTTGCAGGCCTAGGTTTCAAAATGACCACCAGCCACATTGCCAGGCCCAACAACATCAGAAAGCCCAACCCAAAAAAAGCACTTCCTAACTCAGTCCAATGCCATCCATACCCTAAATGATGTCTAAATTCAACAGACCACACAGAAACACTTGATTAATAAAGCTGTGGCTACCTGCTCTGAGCCTACTGGATGAAAGCAGGCCTGTTGGCAGCCAAGGCCAGACAAGCTTGCAGGCCTCTGCTTCAAAATGGCCACCAGCCACATGGCCAGGCCCAACAACATCAGAAAGCCCACCCCCAAAAAGAACACTTTCCCAACTCATTTCAATGTCATCCATGCCCTAAATGATGTCTAAAGTCAACAGACCACATAGAAACACTTGATTAATAAAGCTAGCTGTGGCTATCTGCTCTGAGCCTACTGGATGAAAGCAGGACTCTTGGCAGACAAGGCCAGAGAAGCTTGCAGGCCTAGGCTTCAAAATGGCCACCAGCCACATGACCAGGCCCAACAACATCAGAAAGCCCACCCCAAAAAAACACACTTCCCAACTCAATCCAATGCCATTAATGCCCTAAATGATGTCTAAATTCAACAGACCACCACTTGATTAATAAAGCTGTGGCTACCTGCTCTGAGCCTACTGGATGAAAGCAGGCTTGTTGGCAGACAAGGCCAGACAATATTGCAGGCCTAGGCTTCAAAATGACCACCAGCCACATGGCCAGACCCAACAACATCAGAAAGCCCACCCCAAAAAACACACTTTCCAACTCAATCTAATACCATCCAGGCCCTAAATGATACTTGAAAATGAAATACATAAAAAAACACCAAAAGAACAGTTGCTTCATCATGCACACACCCATGAAGCCATGACTAGCTCGGGCCTACTACTGACTACTAGTCTACTACCCATATCATTTAAAAAAAAGGAATGATAGTTACCGAAATTAAATTGTAGTTGCAACAACTGCAATGCCCCCAATCAAACAGACACAACAACCACTTTCTTGTAAAATATCCAATTAAAGAATCCTCAAATCCAATTGCAATGATGCAGCAGACAAAAAGAGTGATCTTTCCAGCTCAAAATCCAAAGGCAGAATGAGCAGGAGATGGACAAAGCACTGAGGGGAGCCTTCTGGACAGGAACCGGAAGTTGGAGATTCTGTGGCACTTCCTCCCTCTCCCCACCTTTTAAAAAAAGGACTCCTTACACAAAAAAGGGTAGCCAAATGTCAATGTGAGGAGTTTTTTTTATCCAAATAATCATTTGCAGAAGGTTTGATGCTGCTAGAACTGATATTATTCTCCAAATTGAAAATGTTACATGTTCGAGTTCTCGAGCTTCACATTACTTCTGCCAGATGTCGATGGCGCGTCCAAAATGACGTGATCGCGTTCTCTCGCTCCCTCTCACGTTGGATATGATGTGTTCGGGGTCTCTCCCTCCTTGTCGCATTAGATATGATGTGCTCGCGTCCTCACGCTCCTTCTCGCGGTGGAGAATGACGTGTTCGGGTTCTCTCGCTTCTTGTCGCGTTCGATATGATGTGTCTGCGTCCTCATGCTCTCGCTCGCGGTGGAGAATGACATGTTCAAGATCTCATTCTCTCACAGTGCATGATCGCGAGACGAGTGACGTGATTACGAAACGAATGAGTGATTGTGGGCGCGAACTCTCGTGAGATAGCTAAAATGGCTACCAACAATCGAACATCTCTTAGAAAACGCGACCAGGTCAAGAAAACTTGTCGGTGAACGCAGGAATTCAGGTAGGGTGATCGCACGCGCGAGAACGTATTTTTACAGAACGATCAAGAAAAAAATTTCCGGGACAATGCGGATTGCGGAAATTTTGACATTTTCGCACTTTCAGTGGAACGCGAAAAATTCTAATTATTGCAATTTTCAGAAGCGGAACGGAATTTGATCCCCAGGCCTACATTTGATGCACAGAACTGTTAACAAAAAACATGTCCAGCTATTGTAGATCTGGCAACTTAAACAAAACAGCAACAAAACAAACAAGCATTGGCATAGCCATTAGGTCTCGCTTTTCGGACCCTATAAGTATTTAGTTATGCAACAGAATATTCATGGTGTAACAACACCAACTGTTGCATTGCTAAACACTTCTAAGTTCCCAAATGTGAGACCTATTGGCTATGCCAATGCTTGTGTAAAGTTCCGCTGCTGTGGCTTGACTCCCCTTTGCCTACATCAGTGCAGTACAGAGCAGGGTGTGCTTGATAAATGTATGTGCTGGATGTACATCTGCCCATGAGTGGTACAGTGCGTGCAGGAAAAATATAAGTGCTCTGTGTATTTGTGCCTATGAGTAGGTCAATCAGTGAAGGGTACAGTGCGTGCATATAAAATGGATATTCGGGATGTATATGTGCCTACAAGTGGTGCAAATGTAACCACCGGATGTATGTGTTCCTCTGAATGGTACAGTACATAGAGGATAAAGTGTATTGTAGTATGTACATACTGTATGAATGCACTAGGTGTATGTGTGCCTGTGAATGGAACAATACATGAAGAGCTCTAGGTTCCATTTTGGGAGGCCTGTATGGTTAAACATGGAGAGGAGGTCGAAAGATCCCCCAGATAGCTTTATGGATAAATGCATTCCTGTAACACACTGGGGAGGGGAGGAACAGGTTAGGGTGGGGGGGCAAGCGTGAAGCACTGCTGCTTACGAAAACCGGCCCCTAGAACTGCTTCTTTTGTTACTGGGGGCCGGTTTTCGCTGCAAAACCATCCCCCAGTAACAAAAATGGCCCCAGTGGTCCAAAACCAGCCCCTACCACTCCAAATTTATACCCCACTCTACCGGGCAAATGCCTGATGCCCGCTATGGCCAGTACAGCCCTGGGTGTGAGGAAACGGATGCTTCACAGATCGTGCCATTGCCAATGTGCAGGACTGAGTCTGCGACCCCCATATTCCAGGAGTGGACCACAGTGATGATATCTGTGTGAAAAACTGCCTTGTGGTAAGGACGGAAGCCTTGTGTGGTATTGATTTGGTGACCCAGTATGTCAGGATGGGCATCTGATAAAAAGACTGCCATTTGGTAAGGGTTGAAGACTTGTGCGGTAGTGGTGCCATGACCCCGTAAGCCAGGAGGGGCTGTTGAAGAAAAGACTACCTTGCAGTAGGGTCTGGAATCTTGTACTGTAGCAGTGTGATGACCCTGTATGCCGGGAGGGGCCACCATGGATAACTTCACCATATTGAACAGTCTGGAGCCCATAGACATTTAATTAAGATGACCCTGTATATCAGAGAGAGTTACTGGGAGCACCAAGGACTGCTACTTGCTCTTACCTCCATCCGGAGAAGTGAGGATGCTGTAGGAGCACCTGTGCCCTTTCACCTAAGTGAGGGACTCAGGACAGTATGGTCATAGCCACCCCCCAGTGGGAGCCAAAGGAACACTTACCTCACAGGATGAACTACAGAACGCAGCCGAACACTTGAGGAGTGCAACCGCATGTCAGAGGATTAGCTGCCTCAGCTGACATACCCAAACTTGACTGTAGCTGCTGTGAGCACCTGAGGATGTGGAGGACTTCAGAACTCTGGACACTTCTCATCTGCCAATGTAGGTAAGACTTGTTTTGGGACTGTCGGTCTGAATGTACTTGCTGATATTTTAAGCCTGTTTGAGCTGTAACACTATTGACTTTAAATCAGTAAGATTTGGACTACTAGAGGGGTGTACCCTGGATGCTGCCAATATTGAATTGGGAATAACCCCAATTGCTATTTTGAGGAGTGAGTGGGACAGGGAACCACCAAAGAAACAGAAGAGCGCTGACCTCAAGGGAGGACTGTGTAATTGCTTGGGAATGTCATATTTTTCCTTTGTGTGGTTAGCCGTAGAATCAAAATACTCTTTTTTCAAGTGAGTATTTGGCTGGGCAATGATTTATCACTGATACGCACATGATGAGTTGGGAGTCCGTGTACACAAATATGTATCCACCCCCCACTGAGGTAGCCTTGTACTGCTCAGATTGCTCTCTCCTGAGAGTTAAATGCAGAAGGGGCACTTGGTCCAGTAGCTCAGAGTCCATAATAGGATGCGCCTTGAAACATCAAGAGTAAAAGTCCTCAACACCCACGGTTGGGTCCAATAACCTCTGCTTCTCCCATGGCCTTCTGAAAGGGGTTCTGACAGTGGAACAGCCCTTTGGCTAACTTCAATGTGAGTGATTGCATTCAGACTTTTAACAAGGAGCGTATCTACGCACGGAGTAGTTATGCCAGGGACTACTATGTCAATGTGCATGTTGAACCCAAAACAAATTTTAGATTTTATTCTTTGTTTCAAATTGATGAGGGTCCGGTCGGTACCTTTTCCAACAATAAAGTTTTGCGAAAACAATAATAAAACAAAACAAGTATTGACAGAGCCAAAAGGCTGGCAAGCAATGTCAGCCCTAAGGGCTTTGCTAATCTTCATAACTTGCTCCTCTCATTTAAGAATGAACATCTCACTGCTGACCAGCTCGCCACCTCCTTGAGCCAGCACCCTCCTGCCAGCTCAGCGAACCCCAGCCAGGCCGCAGACAACCTCATGAAGTGGATCAGCAACTGCGCGGACGAGCTCGCCCCACTGAGGACCCCGCCCAGCAGACCCGGCAGCAAGAAAGCCCCATGGTTCACTGACGAACTCAAGAGCTCCAAGAAGAACTGCCGAGCCCTCGAGAAAGTCTGGAGAAGGGAACCAACACCGGACAACAGGACCACCTTCAAGCTTGCCACCCGGAAGCACCACCAGCTGATCCGCGCTGCCAAGAAAACTGCATTCAAGGACCGGCTGGACAACGACGCACACAACTGCAAGGAACTCTTCAACATCGTGAAAGAGCTCTCCAACCCCAGCGCAGGAAACAACGACATCACCCCATCGCAAGTCCTCTGCAACTCCCTCGCCTCATACTTCCACAACAAGATCACGGACATACACAACAGCTTCAACAACCAACCAATGCACACCATGACCGAACCACCACCCCCCACCACCACCCTCCGCGCCTGGACTCCGATCAGCACCGAAGACACCGTCCGCACGATGAACTCCATCCACTCAGGATCTCCGACCGACCCCTGCCCCCACCACGTCTTCAACAAGGCCGACGCTGTCATCACACCCCACCTGCAAGACATCATCAACACATCCTTCGACACCGCCATCTTCCCTGAGAGCTGGAAGCACGCCGAACTCAGCGCTCTACTCAAGAAACCCACAGCGGATCCCACCGAACTCAAGAATTACCGCCCCATCTCGCTCCTCCCGTTTCCAGCCAAAGTCATAGAGAAGACCGTCAACAAGCAGCTGGCCGCCTTCCTTGAGACGAATGGATCCCTCGACCCCTCACAGTCTGGCTTCCGAGCCAACCACAGCACCGAGACCGCGCTCATCGCCGCCACCGATGACATCCGAGCCCTGATGGACAACGGAGAAACAGCGGCCCTCATCCTCCTAGACCTCTCCGCGGCATTCGACACTGTCTGCCACCGTACCCTAGTACAGCGCCTCAGCAACGTAGGAATACAGGAGAAGGCTCTGGAATGGATCATCTCCTTCCTCGACGGAAGAACACAGAGAGTCCGCCTACCACCGTACAAGTCAGAGGCCACCGAAGTCATCTGCGGCATCCCTCAAGGATCCTCGCTGAGCCCCACCCTCTTCAACGTCTACATGAGCCCCCTCGCGGCCATCGCAAGCCAACACAACCTCAACATAATCTCCTACGCCGACGACACCCAGCTGATCCTCTCCCTGACCAACGACCCCGCCGCCGCCAGAGCCAACCTGCACGAAGGGATGAAAGAGGTAGCCGAGTGGATGACGACCAGCCGCCTGAAACTGAACTCAGACAAGACGGAGGTCCTCATCCTAGGCTCTTCGCCCTCCGCCTGGGACGACTCCTGGTGGCCTCCCGCCCTGGGCACCGCACCCAAACCGACAGACCACGCAAGCAACCTGGGCTTCATCCTGGACTCCTCCCTCTCCATGACCAGGCAAGTCAACGCCGTCTCCTCGGCGTGCTTCAACATCCTACGCATGCTACGGAAGATCTTCTGGTGGATCCCCACCGAGACCAGGAAGACCGTCACCCAGGCCCTCGTCACCAGTCGACTGGACTACGGCAACGCCCTCTACGCCGGTACCACCGCCAAGCTCCAGAAGAGACTCCAGCGGATCCAGAACGCCTCAGCCAGACTCATCCTCGACATCCCACGAACCAGCCACATCTCCGGACATCTCAGAGACCTGCATTGGCTCCCCGTCAACAAAAGAATCACCTTCCGCCTCCTCACCCACGCACACAAAGCCCTACACGACCAAGGCCCGAGCTACCTCAACAACCGAATCAACTTCTACGCTCCCAAACGCCACCTCCGCTCAGCCAACGACGCCCTCGCCGCCGTCCCCCGCATCCGAAGAGCGACAACAGGAGGAAGGTCCTTCTCCTACCTGGCCGCCAAGACCTGGAACTCCCTCCCGACCGACCTGCGCCTGACCCAAGACCACCTCTCCTTCAGGAAGAAGCTGAAGACCTGGCTGTTCGAGCAGTAACGGCACCCCCCTCCCCCCAGCGCCTTGAGACCCTACGGGTAGGTAGTGCGCTCTATAAATGTCTTTGATTGATTGATTGACTGCATTCTTCTTTCTCTGCTCTGTACCCCTTCTCCATGTGTGCATTTCGGTATTGCTGTCTATGTACCTTTCTATTTCAGTCTCTCTCTCTCTCTCTCTCTCTCTCTCTCTTTATATATATATATATATATATATATATATATATATAAATATATATATATATATATATATATATATATATATATATATAGAGAGAGAGATATATAGAGATATATATATAGATATATATACATAAGTATATAAGAGCCAGGGTGTCCCCATAGAAACATCGCACGTAGAAAGGTTACCGCACAGCATATCCGGAAGCAGCAACCACAGCGAGCCCCTGCATCCTCCTGTTTGCATATGCCAAACGCGTTTCAAGCTGTGAGCCCTTTATCAATGGCATGCAAATAACAGAGTGAGGCATCCAAGTAGTTTCGGAACACTTTATTGGTTTGTACTAGTCCCGACCATGTGGCCGTGCGCAGGCATGGCATTGTGGTATCTGTAGTCCATCTGCGTACCATTCTAGTTCCTGATACCCAAGTGAATTGGGGGCCTCACAAAGTAAACAATGTTAACCCGTTGGGTGGAGGCAAGCAAAAGGAAACGCTGTGTTGCTCCCAATGCGATCCCGGAATGAGGCCCTTTCTACTCCCATAGCGTGCTGGTAATAATGAGCAACAGGAACCGCCAAGGTTTAGCGGCAGGTCATCTCCGCGGCCGGACCAGCCGCAATACAAAAAAGAGCCAGGGTGTCCCCATGGAAACATCGCACGTAGAAAGGTTACCGCACAGCATATCCGGCTGCAGCAACCACAGGGAGCCCCTGCATCCTCCTGTTTGCATATGCCAAACGTGTTTCAAGCTGTGAGCCCTTTATCAATGGCAAGCAAATAACAGAGTGAGGCATCCAAGTAGCTTCGGAACACTTTATTGGTTTGTACTAGTCCCACCCATGTGGGCGTGCGCAGGCATGGCATTGTGGTATCTGTAGTCCATCTGCGTACCATTGTAGTTCCTAATACCCAAGTGGATTGGGGGCCTCACAAAGTAAACAATGTTAACCCGGTTGGGTGGAGGCAAGCAAAAGGAAACGCTGGTGTGCTCCCAATGTGATCCCGGAATGAGGCCCTTTCTACTCCCATAGCGTGCTGGTAATAATGAGCAACAGGAACCGCCAAGGTTTAGCGGCAGGACATCTCCGCGGCCATACCAGCCGCAATACAAAAAAGAGCCAGGGTATCCCCATAGAAACATCGCACGTAGAAAGGTTACCGCAGAGCATATCCGGCAGCAGCAACCACAGCAAGCCCCTGCATCCTCCTGTTTGCATATGCCAAACGCGTTTCAAGCTGTGAGCCCTTTACCAATGGCATGCAAATAACAGAGTGAGGCATCCAAGTTGCTTCGGAACACTTTATTGGTTTGTACTATTCTCGCCCATGTGGGCGTGCGCAGGCATGGCATTTGGGTATCTGTAGTCCATCTGCGTACCATTCTAATTCCTGATACCAAAATGGATTGGGGGCCTCACAAAGTAAACAATGTTAACTCGGTTGGGTGGAGGCAAGCAAAAGGAAACGCTGTGTTGCTCCCAATGCGATCCCGGAATGAGGCCCTTTCTACTCCCATAGTGTGCTGGTAATAATGAGCAACAGGAACCGCTAAGGTTTAGTGGCAGGACATCTCTGCTGCCGGACCAGCCGCAATACAAAAAAGAGCCAGGGTGTCCCCATAGAAACATCGCACGGAGAAAGGTTACCGCACAGCATATCCGGCAGCAGCAACCACAGTGAGCCCCTGCATCCTCCTGTTTGCATATGCCAAACGCGTTTCAAGCTGTGAGCCCTTTATCAATGGCATGCAAATAACAGAGTGAGGCATCCAAGTAGCTTCGGAACACTTTATTGGTTTGTACTAGTCCCGCCCATGTGGGCGTGCGCAGGAATGGCATTGTGGTATCTGTAATCCATCTGCGTACCATTCTGGTTCCTGATACCCAAGTGAATTGGGGGCCTCACAAAGTAAACAATGTTAACCCGGTTGGGTGGAGGCAAGCAAAAGGAAACGCTGTGTTGCTCCCAATGCGATCCCGAAATGAGGCCCTTTCTACTCCCATAGCGTGCTGGTAATAATGAGCAACAGGAACCGCCAAGGTTTAGCGGCAGGACATCTCCGCGGCCGAACCAGCCGCAATACAAAAAAGAGCCGGGTGTCCCCATAGAAACATCGCACGTAGGAAGGTTACCGCACTGCAGTGTCACCAGGCCCCCCACCCGAGCAGACCATGGGGCATTACATTGCTGACCATAAAGTACATCTTTTTCAGAAAACGAATCTATGTTGCATGTTATATGTATGTACTGGTATGTCTAGTGAATTGAGTTTTGTATGTTTACTTTTCCTTATAACAGGAACCTATAGCAGCCACAGATGAAACATATCAAACTGTTTATTGCCGTTTTCCTTATTTTTCCAGGAGCACTTTTGCACGTTACACTCCTGTTTTTATCTAGGCACTATACTATAAATCACCTAACATGGCATGAAACAAGACCTGCCCACAAGGGCAGGCACTGTAAATATTAACCTACAAGTCTTGTTTTTCTCCAACGATACAGAAGCTGCGGCTACAGCGATAATCGTATGTATATAGACACACACATTAGGTGTGTTTCCTTTTGCTAAAATATTGTTACTACCTAAAATTCTTTAGACTTATGCATAGGAGTGGCACACTTGAGGCGGGCCCTCATGCTGTCCTGAAGAAAAGGTGTAGGAGACACCTTGAAACATGTAGACATGATATTAGGGATTGTGACTACAAAACAGTTCTTTTTCCTTGTATCTACCCCTTTTTTATTGTACCAGCTAGGAGCAGGAATACAGTTTTAGCTCACTAGTTAGGTAAATGTATTATCACTACTCACCACTCCACCATACACTGCACCACACATAGTCTCACAAAAAAAGTGATCCTACGTCTCTTTCGCAAGTCGTAGCAAGCCCCAAGCAGTCGATGCTATGGATGGCCCCAATGATGAAGCATGTCACCTAGGGGCAACCCTGGGTGAGCTAGGGGACTCAAGACAAGAAAAGAAATGTTTTCTTATGAGATACACCCAAAATCTGGGATTATCTCAAAAAATTCTTCCCTGGCTGAGTTTTCACGATCCATGACACATGGATCTTTACTTTGCACTTTAAAAATCAGGAGGTTGTACCCAGCCTTATTCTACTTCTCCCTCTTTTTTGTTGAGTCTTTCTCGACCTCTCCATCTCTACCTAACTATGTTTTTTTGTCACATTCCCCTTTGTTTTTTATTTTTTCTTTCTATCTCTTGCTCTGTCGATCTCATCTTTTTCTTTACTTCGGTCTTGCTTTCCCTCCTCTGCGTCTCTCTCAATCTGTCTCTCGCTTATCCCCTCTCTCTCCCTCGACTTCCCATCTCTCTCTCTCTCTCTCTCTCTCTCTCTCTCTCTCTCCTTCTGTTTCCGTGTCCTTCCCTCTCTGCCGCTTTTTCTCTTTCGTTCTCTCTCTCTGCCTCTCTCTGCTTTACTACCTCTCCTTCGGTCTCCGTGATTCTGTCTCTATTTATTCTCTCTCATTCTCTCTCACTCTCAAGTCCTCCCTTATTAGTTTTATATAATTGCAACACATTGCATATCTTTTCCCGCTAGCACAATAATAATAACTATATGAAGAAATAGACAATCTGGACCTATTTGAAAAGGAAATCAAGGTTAGTTTCAAATTCACACCCATTTCGTTTATCATATTAATACACGTTATCTGTCTTCTGAAATAATTGTTATTGATTTGATATTTTTAAACTAAGACATGTTTTACAAATGAATCGATGCATGTCAATATATGGGTAGGCCGCATCGGTGCCTGAGTAACTCGCCTAAGAGTTAATTTAGTTTAGCACCTAGGATGACGCCACACGCGGTCATAAATAACAGTAATAGGTGTACCACTGCCACCCCCTAGCGATAAGGGTTATTTAGGTGCTGGCCTTTTCCCGTGGGACATAGGAAGCGGCGGGCGCAGCAGCAGGACGTGTGTGAGGAAAGCCTCGTTCTAACTATAGCCAGATGTGAATGATGAGGGGTCACTTTGCAAAGGCAAGGCATGTTGCCCTGAACAACAAAACAAACAGGGCATAAAAAATCTATTCTGGCCAATGCAAATATGTGTCTGCATTTTATGGGCGCCCCGGTATTGTTGTCGCACAAAAGTCACGACTTACCGGTTCAAAACATACGTTCGGAATACTTGCTGAAGGCTGGCAATGGAAAAACACTTTAGAAGAATGGGCCGCCAAAGGGATTCCTAAACCCGCTCTACCACAGCAACATTTGGAATGTTAACCTAACGCCAGTAAGTTGAATACTCAATTCTACTGCAAACTTGTTGTAAAATGTTGTCATTTGCGGAATAGACACTTTCAACACCCCTTTATAAAACCAAGGTAGGCGCCTGCAAATATATTCACATAGTCTTAATTTTTGGACACATTTTTACTGAATGATTTCCCCAAAAGGCTATATTTATAGCATTCCGATGAATACTCTGTTGCTTTATATGGCACTTTTATCCAAAGCACCCTAAGCAGTACATATATGTGTATGCCATTTTAATCAAAACACCCCTGTTGGAATAAGAGGGTTAAGAATAATTGTATATGTAGCAGCGCAGCAGAACTGTAGGAACTACAGCCCAGATTTATGAAGCCATTGCTTTGTCCCTGCGTTGCGCAAGGCGACGCAAGGGCAATGGAAAGGCTTCAGGAATGTTTCCAAATCCAACCAAGGGGTGGTTTGCGATCCTTGTGTGGCTTTGTAAAGAAATGTAACGCAACGCAGCTGCTTGCGCAGTGTAATGCTATACTTCAACTTGGGAGGTGTTCCATGGGCGGAGGATGGCCGGTCCTATGCATCCACCCATGGATTTTGGCGCAATCCCAGATTTACTAAAGCTAAGTATACCCGGGCATCAGTAAAAATGCTACACCTTCTTCAGTGAGGTGTAATGACGAGAACTATCTTTATTTCTCCTCATTGTTTTCTCTCTCCGCGTGTGCTTCATTCTGCATCACTCATAGAAAAAGGAAAATTCCTCTCAGGATTGTTGTGTTTGCAAGACGGTGTCCCTTCAGTCTCAAAAACTATCCTGTATGTAACGCAGGCACCCTTGCAGTATGGTGCCAGGGTGCCTGTGTTGGCGCTAGGTTGCACACAGTGCCCTAGAGCTAGGACAGAGTAGATATGATCCATTTCTTTGCAAATATAATTTCTGTTCTTTCTCTTTCACACAACACAGCACAGAAACTTTCCCTGAAGCTATGTGGTGTGTGAAATATTATTAGAACATTGGAATGTTGGGAGCTCCATTGCAGACAATGGAGTGCTACCTGCTTCTACGGGCTGGTAAAGGACCGCAGAGCAGCATTCAAATGTTCTACAAAGGCTTCTTGAAGTTTGAGGGGATTTATATCCCCTCGAGCTTCGAGAACCCTTTTTTTAATTTGTTAGAACATTCTTCCCTCTAGTAGCAGAATGTTCTAATAGCCTTATAGCCCTTCGTAGCAGGGCTATATTGCGATTAAAGTCCCACTGTTTCGTTAAAGTCCCTCGCCTTCGGCTCGGGCCTTTAACGATTCAGCGGGCCTTTAATAGCCGGTATAGCCCGCCACGGCGGGCTATAAGGCTATAGTAAATGTTCCCCTACGATTCTGTTCATGAAAAGTACAGATTGGGTGCATGGGGATGATTCTGAACTTAACTCAACAGAGTAGTAAAGAGATGTGGTGGGCTACATCTAGTGTAGGCTTCTCCAACGAGTAGCTTGTGAGTACTGGTAGCTCTCCAGCCACCTGTCAATAACTCTCCTGTGTGCAGCCAATCCTAATATACTAGAGGCTTTTGCTTGGTTGAATTTTTGCATGTTAACAAAAATTGCTAGTGTGAATTTGGGACTAAAATGTGTGTATTTTTCACAATTCAAACGCTAATGTTTAGAGAAAAATTGTGAAATTTCTAGCACTTATTTAAAGCTAACATTTGAGTAATAAATCATATGGCACTAGGGAGACTTATAATTATTATTACCTTGCTTGGTCCAATGGAACTGCAGCTATGGCTAGTGCACATTACATATGTTGAGGTATTCCAAGTTGAAAATGCCTTTTTAAAATGTTTGCTGCCAACTCTGCCTAGTGCGCCGAGGTGATCACTGCTGGTAACCTTGCATATGCTGGCCACTGATGTAATTTTGTTTGATGTTGTCATTATTACCGCAGTAATAATATTAGTAGTTCAGATGATTTTAATCGAAAATAAGTAGCTCTTATTACAGAAAAGTTAGGAGATTCCTGGAAGAGGGATGTTCTTCATTCTAGGGCCTCAAGGACTCCTCTAGATCTAAAGGAAATCTATCTGTTTGGATCATGTTTATAAACCTAAATAGGGCTTGCTCCTTTCACTACAAAACATTGTAGGCCAAAGGTCTGTGGGCAAACCTTAGCAGGATTGGAAATTGACTAATATCCTCATTTCCTCCACTGAATTTAATGAATGGTGAGTTCCCCTGCCAGCACATTCCACAGGGCAGACATGCACCATGCACATGCCTGTAAGATAGAACAGCATAACTTTAAACATAACTACACTGGCTCCCAGTGCGTAAACGGATACTGTTCAAATCAATGTGCATAGTCTACAAGGCAGTCCATGGATTGGGCCCTTCGTTTCTTCATCAGCATTTCCAATGGTACAAACCGGGTAGACAGCTCAGGTCGGCCAACATGGGGCTGATCAGGACCTCTCGCATCATGAAGGCATGCTGGGGGGGCAGAAGCTTTGTCAGAGGGGCGGCTAACAGCTGGAATGCCTTACCTTTGGCATTGAGACAGAGCACGGACCTGCTGGCCTTTCGGAAAAGTCTTAAAACCTGGCTTTTTACTCACTAGGCAGGAGGCTTAAAACCAGGGGAGCTATCATTACAGCGCCAGGACACCGGTTGGTAACAGCGCGCTTTATAAATGATATAAATAAATAATAAATATATTAAAGCAAATAAAGACAGGAAAATACTTGATAAAAAAACCTTAATCACATACTTGTGCGCACCTCACATAAATGATTGAATGCAGCGAATCTATCTGTAGCCAGAACTGTTTGCTCCAGTCACTCTTAATCATCATCAAAACAACTTAATTCGCCAAATACTTGCCACCAAAGGACGCAGAAAAGTACAATCATTTAAAGTCATTAAAAGGGAAGAAAGAACAGATAAATAAGATTTTTGACAAAAAATAATATAAATACATCATTAAAATTACATAAAAATAGAACAATATATAAAATCCCGGTGATGCATGAGGTAGCTGTAAAAAATATACACATAGCAAGTTTTTTAAAGTGCTTGTTGTCTGATCCTCCACCTGACCATGAAGAACAGGGAAGTTGCAAGAACGGCTACTTGCCTAATGCCAGATTTAATAATTGTAAGGGTTTCCCTAAAATCTCTTACACCAAGGTTTCAGCAGAGTGGTGCAATCCATCTATTTCTTAGCAAACAAAACATGTCACTCAATCACTTAGTGGGGGCCCCCAGCATGCCAAGCTCATTTTCAAAGAACAGGATGATGCTGTGACATCGGTAATGTCCACCAATGACAATCAGACCAATCTAAGCTAGGGTGATCAAGCCTCTTGGGTTTGCCAGGACAGACCCAGCTGTTAACCAACTATCTAGATACATTTCAGTAAATTTAGAGCAAGTTCCAGTTTTCTGAAAGGGTTTACTGAACAAACACGTGACGTTTCTAGGTTTTCCAGTGCAAGGTTAGTTAGCAATCCTTATCAGAAAGCAACTTCATATGTAAAACTTGCATTTAATTTCCCCTCAGTGCCTCATTGTTACGTTTTTATGTGTTAATAAGCGCTGTTATTTAAGTCATTCTCTGCCCCTTGATTGATGCAAAGATGTGGTCCTATTTAGGTGTTTGGGGAATGCCCCAGTTTTGGGATTTCCAGATTTGTTCACCCTAATAGAAATCTAAATTGGTTTGGCTGACACTAGGCTTGGGGCTATCACCATTTTAAACACGAGATTGCATGTGGGCGAATTGAGATTCCTGCTCTCACCTCAGCTCATGTAGGCACGCTATAGCACGGCCGGACTGGCCGTTGTGGGCACCGGGTATTTCCCTGGTGGGCCGAAGGGGTGGGGGTTGGTTTTGTACCTGTGGGGGCCGCTTTTGTTACTGGGGGCCGGTTTTGTAGTAGTGCTGTAATATCGGCCCCCTGTAACAAAAGCGGGAATGGAGCTTCTCATTTGATGCCCCCATCTCCCTGTCCAAGCAGCAATCTGCCAGGGCTGGTTGCTGTTCCCAGTCCGGCCCTGCGGGTGAGGGCCATCACTCTGGAGCATTGATCAGACTCACCGAGGAGGCCTAGTCGGAACTGGTGTGAGTGTCCTCAGCAGCAGAGGGAGGCATTCAGAGAAGCCTGAGACGTTGAGGAAGTAGGGTGAGATGAGGCTGAGAATCCAGCATGGTTCATTGGACTGTCACTTGGAAGAGATGAGAATCACAGAAAGAATACTATCTGATGCAAGATCCTGGTGGCTTTAGCACTGAGTGAGAATTCCCCAATCACTTTGACATATTGACATTTTTTTTATTTCAAACTATAATATATAAAGTTCCAATCAAATAGCAATCATTCATCTCATGTTTTTCTTTACATTTTGATGTTTATTACAGGTGGCACCATGTTAAAAAATGTCACCATATCACATATGTGTCCCCATTGGAGACTGTTGTTTAGCATATATGTGTTTGTTCATCTTAGGCAGTAAACGTTATAATTACCATCTGATGTCAATTACATATTTTCCTTCCTGACCTTCTCCTAATCACATCACTTTTTCGCAGTTTCTATTCCAATCCTCCTCTTTCTCTCTCATTTACATATTGTATGATTTGTCTGCCTGTCTGCTCATGAATATTCATTTATTTCACCTTCTTAAAGGATATCTGGCATTGCCTCTGTTATGATTCATGCACCACTGAAAAAGTTCAGCAGATTCAACCTTTCTCTTGAAAAATCACATATATTGAGTAAACAACTTTTTTGGCTCCTGGGGAGTTTTGCATCCTTTACAAAATCTATTTTCATTATTGCCTTACACCCCTGGACGACTCCATGAAGATGAAACTCTTGCTGCTCTTGTAGCATGCTCCACCTGTTCTGCCCCTTTACATATCTGGGCTTTCTTGTTGACTCCAGTCAATGAGAGAGGTCATCTCCTCTGGGGGAAGATTGGTGATGGAGTTTTCTGAGTTATTCCCCCAAATGGGGATTGGCATTGTCCCCACTCTATACACCACTATTCGTAAAGTGGGATTATCCCGATCAATCTCTGATATTTTTGTTGGGGAATAACTCTGGTTTCTTGAGGGAAAATAGTTGTAATCCCAAAGATATATAAAGTTGTACAGCTAGCATGCAGATAATTAACCCCAAACATTTTATAAATTACAGAATGTTTATGGCTAGTCCCCCTAAATTGTGCAACTCCAAAATGTATTCCCTACCAATTCATATCTCTAGAATTGTCTTTAAATTCATGCAATATTGGGGGCACGCTTAGACTGAATCTCTGCAACCGTTACTTTCTAGAGTTTAAATCAATTAGTTTCCAAGAGTCTTGGTTGCCTACTGTTGTATTTTGGCAGAACTTTCAGACCTTTACTCAAAACTCTAATCAGTCTGGTGGGCGTCAACCTACGGCAAGCCTGTGCTTAGCTCTTGAGGTATGTCCATTGTCCGTTCAGCACCTTCTAGATTTCAACAGTAGTAGAGCTAAGTGGCTTATATTGTACATGCATCTTCCTCTGTTGCTCGATTAATCTCAATCTCTGGTCAGAGGCTTTCTAAATTGTTTGATGGTTGCTGACGTGTATGTTGATTTGGTAATTGTCACTGGTGACCCAGGGGTCTCAAATAAATGTATGTTTCAGATTCCTAATGGCTAGCACAGTGTTATGGGGAACGAGGTAGATTACATGTAAGGTAATCTTCCTCCTTGTTTTAACTCTCTGAAAGCAAATCTTCAGGGAATAAACTGTTGGCATTTGGGAATTCCTGTCTCAATTGTTCTAATAGTCACTTGCTGGGGGATTGGTCAGCAATTTTCCTCACTGCTCGGCTGACTCTAATTCTATGTCAGGACCGGAGGCTTCAGATTATGCTTTTGTACCTTCTCCGCTGTTTTATTCACAAAAGTCACAGCAGCCAGAAATACACAAATAACAACAGCCCTGTCCCAGAACAAGGGTATGGGCAAACAAATGAAAAAAATTTTGTCCATCAACTACAACTCCTCTGAGTATCATTAGGCAGTCCATAACATAGTCCTTTCTCAGTATCCACTGCGGCTAGATGGGACATCCCCTTCATGACCACTTCCTCTTTCTTCGCTGCTTCGCAGCCAGTTAAGTGGTTTTTATTCCTCTCTCCTCATTTTCCTTAAATGGTTGGGGTTTGTTGGATTTAAAGTTGTCAATTTTGCTGTATTCCTTATTTTGGGGTTTACTTTGATGCTCCGTTTTCTTTACAGAGCCCTTTCTGATCGCGGGAACTTTTTTATGTTCCTGCACGATTTTGCCCATTATTCGGCCGCCTCCGGCCGCTAGGGGGTGCTGGTGCGTCTCATTCTCCTCGGCGCGATGTCTGTCAGGGAATCGCGCTGAGGAGACCGTTTCTGCGGAGCCTTCCCCTGTCACCTCACCCAGACGCTCGAATTCGAGTCTGTATTGCCCCACAATTGTTTCAAACGCCCCAGTGGGGGTCTGTATTGCGGCCTGACCGCGTTGCCGCCTGCGGGCGTATGAGGGCACTCTGAGCCGATTGCTTCCATTCATTGAGCCTAGCGCGCGGGGAGGTGACGAAGGCCCGGTCCTGTTAGGAGGGCCTGCGCGATAGTGGGGTGAGTGCCCCCCATTATTCCCGGTTTCACTGGGCACTATATGCTGGCAGTTTCGCTCTGCTCCAAATTCCTGCACTGGCTATAGCCGGCATCCCTGTTGATTCTAGCCCCCCTTTAATTTATACGTTGGGTTTAGCACTGGGTGCCAGGTGAAGATGGGGGACGAGTATTACGAAGAAGAGGAATCGCAGGGCTATCTCAATGACGATGAGTTCTACCAGGCTGTGGATAGCTCGATTTACAGATGCGTCACAGAGATCGTAGGGCCTATGGAGGAGCGCCTCTCGGCACGCATTATTCAGGAGTGTGAGAGGGTGACTCAGGCACACTTAGGGGCTTTTGCTGTTCCTACAACACCTTCGGGGACTACTCCACCAGCCCCTAAGAGACCCTGTAGGGAGGGGGTGCGTGGACAAGGACGCCTTTGAGAGGTTGTGTGACGCATTCCTGGCCATGGCGACAGATCCTGTCCCTGCGTCCTCCCCACCCCCGGGCCCTTTGGGCTCTGCAGGGTCAGCTCCTTTGTCTCCTGGACCGACCTCCCCGGCGGACACAGATGATGAGGATGGGTTGGAGCGTTCTTGGTGGCCTTCGAACTCTGCCGCCGAACTTCCACGGGACGATTCGGGTATGCTGGATGCGGATGAGATAATGCATCCGCGGTCCGCAGCCTGGACCCCTGGGGAGAAGGTGGCGAAGTTTGTCGCTGGCCGCCTCCGCAAGCCCTTGGAAAAGGAGGCGAGGAGTTGCTTGCGTGGGGAATGTCCCAGACCCACGCTGGAGGGAAAGGTTGCCCAGACCCCGGAGTTGGATCCGAAGATGGCCACGTGTTTAGCTAAATTTGTGAAGGATCCACGCAAAGGCATTGACCGCTCATGGCGATCTTGCCAAGATAAGCTCTTGGACGCCATAGGCCCCATTACCAAAATCTTAGACATGGTGGAGGAGGCCAAAGAGTCCGGGATGGCAATCTCCCCTGAGGTCCTCTCCAACTGGGTGCAGAGAGTAGTGGTGTTCCTGGGGAATGCGAATTGCGCTCTGTCTACGGAGCGGAGGATATCCCTCCTAATCAAATTAGACCCTAAGTTGGGGGATCTGACCTCTTCTGAGGAGGGGGCTGTGGCCCAGGGTGGTCTCTTTGGAGAGCCATTTATAAAGGAACTGGGGAAGTTTGTTAATACATTCATGTCCCTGGATAGGCCCCAGTCAAGTATTAAGAAGGTGTTCCATCAACATTTCTCCAGGGGGGCCGGTCGCGGAGGGGGCCGCGCGACCGGCCGTGGTGGTCAGCAAGCGACCAACAGGAATCAAGGCTCCGGACGAGGACAATACAACTCCTCACAGAACTACAACACCTTCTACCCCACCAAAGGACAATGCTTCCGTGGACGAGGTGGATTCAAGAATACTGCAGGGAACGCCTCCAACGGTGAGTGTTATCTCTGCGGACCAAGTCCGGGTGGGGGGGCGATTGGCCTTGTTTCCAGACGCCTGGGCCGCACTCACGGCAGACGCCTGGGTTTTACAAACGATAAGGGGTTTCCATGTGGAGTTTTACGACCAACCCCGCCAGGGCAGACTGCCTCCCCCTATCGTTTTCTCTTGTGTGGACGCACGATTGATCGACAAAGAGGTTTCAGACCTGCTTCGCAAGGGCACCATTTGACGCTCGGTTCAACACCCGGCTGGGTTTTTGAGCAACTTGTTCCTAGTGGACAAAACGGATGGGTGGAAGAGCCAGGTAATCAGTCTCAAAGAAGTGGTTGATCTACCGGCACTTCAAGATGGAAGGAATCCATCTTTTAAGAGATGTTTTGCTTCCCAACGATTGGATGGTGCGGTTGGACCTCAAAGACGCTTATTTGGTGGTCCTCATTCATCCCCCCACCGGCGTTTCCTACAGTTCCGGTGGAGAGGTCAAGTGTTCGAGTTTACTGCCCTTCCATTCGGTCTTTCCTCGGCCCCTTGGTGTTTCACCAAGCTCCTCCGGCCGGTAGTGGAATTCTTGCAGAGCCAAGGTATCCGGATGATAGTCTATCTGGACGACATCCTATTGATGGCGCAGTGCCCGGTGCAATTGGACATTCAGCTGCGCCAGACGATATCCCTACTCCAGAGTCTGGGGTTTGTCATCAACAGAGGGAAGTCTGTACTGGTCCCATCTCAATCGGTGGTGTTCCTCGGTTTTACCATGGATTCAGTGCAGTGCACTCTGAGCCTTCCCTCCAAGAAACTAGGGAAGATTCACCACACCCTCCGGCAGACGATCTCTCGATCGCATACCTCTCTCCGTCAGATTGCCCGAGTGGTAGGTCTGCTCTCTTCCTCCATCCAGGCAATCCTTCCGGGGCCCCTGCATTACCGCGCCCTGCAGCACCTCAAGGCGCATCACCTTCGTCATGGTTTGACGTACGATCAGGTGGTTCCCCTGTCAGACGAGTTCAGGGAGGAGATGAATTGGTGGCTGGCGCATATGGAGGCTTGGAATGGCCGAGAGATTTTCGGTCCTGTCCCCGACTTGGTGATAGAGTCCGACGCCAGCCGAGCTGGATGGGGAACCCGCTGTGGAGAGTTTTCCACAGGCGGCACCTGGTCGTCTGAGGAACAGGAACTTCATATCAACTGTCTGGAACTGTGTGCCAGGTCCTTCGCGGTTCGCTGCTGGACCAAGGACACAGTTCGGTCCTGCGTCTTGCTTCGCATGGACAATATCTCGGCTGTACTCTATGTCAACCATTTAGGAGGTCTTCGTTCCAAGGCCCTTTCGGATTAGGTGAAAGATTTTTGGAATTACTGCCTGGAGCATCAAGTTTCAGTGACGGCGGAGTATTTGCCGGGTCAGGACAACCAGGTAGCGGACTGGCACTCCCGGCATCTGCTGGACTCCAGCCAGTGGAAACTGGACCCACAAGTGTTCAGGTGGCTGAGCAGCGCCTGGGGCCCATTCTCGGTGGACCTTTTTGTGTCCCGCCTGGACTTCCAGCTCCCTCATTTCTTCAGCTGGAGACCGGATCCCATGGCGGAGGCCACGGACGTTTTTCTCCAAGATTGGAGCGGGGAGAGGTCTTATGGCTTTCCCCCGTTCTCAATGATCCTGAGGGCGGCGGCCCATCTTCGCCACCAGCAAGCGGACGTAGTCTTGATAACTCCATGGTGGAGGTCACAAGTTTGGTTTCCGGTTCTTCTGGAACTTTCTTGGGATTCTCCAATCCTACTCCCCCGGTTTCCGCTACTTCTTCTCAGCGCGGACGGGGAACTCCATCACCTGCTCACTCAGAGCTCGCTTCACCTCATGGCGTGGAGGCTTTCGGGTGACGTTGGTCGCTCCCGGGCCTTTCGAGACCGGCTGAGAATTTCCTCTCGAAGGCCTGGGCAGGCAGCACGACAAAAAGTTATTGCTCTGCCTGGAATAGGTGGTCACGTTGGTGTCTTCGACGGGACCTGGATCCCGTGGTCGCAGGCGTCGTTCCTGCTTTAAATTATTTAGCAGAATCAGCTTCGGCTGGCCTGGCCTACCACACTATTAATGCGATGCGATCTGCGAATTCGGCGGGCCATCAACCGGTGGCGGGAGTCCCACTAGGAGAACATCCATACGTGTGTCACCTCCTGCGAGGGGTTCGACTTTCCCTGCCTCCAGAGCTGCGTTATTCAGTTCTTTGGAATGTTAACCTGGTTCTCAACCTTTTTTGTCATGGCCTCCGAATAAGTATCTGTCTTTGAAAGAGCTTTCGGCAAAGTTGGCTATGCTTCTATGTCTGGTTTCATGCAGGCGAGTGTCGGATGTGCGCGCCTTGGATGTCCCGGCCAGGGTTTTTCCCCTGACGGGGTGATCTTCACATTGGGGCGTCGCACGAAGTGTGCTTCACGGACGATTTCCTACCCATACTTCATGGACACTCCCAAGTTGTGCGTGGTACAGTGTTTGAAGGCTTATGAGGAATTAACCTTGGAACTTCGCCCTCCGGGCGAACAACAGTTGCTAATCGCGCTGCGCAAGCCGCACAAGGCTATCTCTTCTCCCACCATTGCCAGATGGGTTCGGTGGGTAATGCAGGAAGCAGGCATTGACATGAAACAGTTCGGTGCTCATTCAGCTAGAGGGGCCATGGCCTCGAAGGCTTTCTCTTTAGGTGCTAGATTGGAAGATTTGATGCGAGCTGCGGATTGGTCTTCGGACTCCGCCTTTAAAAGGTTTTACTTCAAACCGGTGATTGATATTGCTCATTTGGTGGTGAGTAAGCTTTGAACTAATCTGAAGCCTCCGGTCCTGACATAGAATCAAAATTTGGCTAGCAGTGTAACGGTAAGTTTTAATTCTATTAAGGACACGGAGGCGAGGATTATCCCTCCCGGACTTCCTGGGGAGTTTCCCGCCCATACTGCAGTAAGTACTTAGGTTTTCCAGTTCTGTGGTTGTGACAGTTGTACATGGTGCATTATATGAATATTGTACATTGGCAGGTTTTCCCTTTCACTGCTGATGCTGTGATCACCTGTCCCCGCTCGGCTTCCGTAGTGCGCAGAATTTGATTTTGTTTCAGTAGTGGGTGCTGCAGGTTGGCGCCTGGCATTACTCTTGCTCAGTGATGACGCCAGAGACGCTGTGGAACTTTCCTGTCCCTCGGAGTCTGTAATTGACTGCTCGCCGCTCCCGCTGCGCGGGAGCCGCTTCGCCTTTGTGGGTGGTCCCACCAACTGTAACCAGCGCGGATCCTGTCTGCTCGCTGTGACAGCAACGTGGGTGAAAAACATCGGAGGAGCCTGCAGGGGTAGCGCGGCAGGGACTCACTATCCCAGGAGTCCCTGCGTGACCACCTGACATCTGGTCAGCGCCCCCCTGAGTGCCCCGCCCACCACCGGCAGACCGATTAAAGGAAGCGGACTCACCTACCCTGTGTGTGCCACTAAACGCCAGAGACGCTGTGGAACTTTCCTGTCCCTCGGAGTCTGTAATTGACTGCTCGCCGCTCCCGCTGCGCGGGAGCCGCTTTGCCTTTGTGGGTGGTCCCACCAACTGTAACCAGCGCGGATCCTGTCTGCTCGCTGTGACAGCAACGTGGGTGAAAAACATCGGAGGAGGCTGCAGGGGTAGCGCGGCAGGGACTCACTATCCCACGAGTCCCTGCGTGACCACCTGACATCTGGTCAGCGCCCCCCTGAGTGCCCCGCCCACCACCGGCAGACCGATTAAAGGAAGCGGACTCACCTACCCTGTGTGTGCCACTAAACGCCAGAGCGCTGTGGAACTTTCCTGTCCCTCGGAGTCTGTAATTGACTGCTCGCCGCTCCCGCTGCGCGGGAGCCGCTTCGCCTTTGTGGGTGGTCCCACCAACTGTAACCAGCGCGGATCCTGTCTGCTCGCTGTGACAGCAACGTGGGTGAAAAACATCGGAGGAGGCTGCAGGGGTAGCGCGGCAGGGACTCACTATCCCAGGAGTCCCTGCGTGACCACCTGACATCTGGTCAGTGCCCCCCTGAGTGCCCCGCCCACCACTGCCTCGCCTACATCATCAAGTGAGAGCCTGTCTTGCGGGACGCAAGCGGGACGCCGGGCGAAGCCCGGGCAAAGGGCGGGCCGTCTGTGGCCGTCCGGGGCCAGCAAGGGCCGGGACGGGCCATCCCCCTAACAACCTCGGTAAGCCCTCTGTTTATTGTAAAAAGTGCTGCTCATGTCTACATTTTCCCCAATGGCTACACGCTCAGGCAGATGCTCAAGAAGAGGGGGAAACACCACGTTAGGGACTATGGATAACTTCATAACCTGTGCGGTGTCAGTGGTAGAAAAGGAGATTATACTAGCTGAACGCAGACTGTCACGGGAATACCTGGCACACAAACGATCCTCTATGGGGTCCCTTGCACAGGCTAAATCACCCTCAAATAGCCTCATACCAGCTGAATCTAACATTGTCACCGTCCCTAGCGATACACAACCATGTGTCGTTGATACACGACGGGCCGGTGCTTTATATGAAATCACATCTGACCAGGCACCCCTACAAAAAACTCCAACGAACATCCAAACCAAAAACACCATAACCTCAGTACCACTGTCCTTGCCTCTAGTAATGATACATGACGCTCCCTCAGTCCACACCCTCAAATCACCTCCCAAGATGACAGGGCGGGCAGCTGTTAAACGGAAAAGACCGGTCACCCCACGTAAAGCGTATAGATTAAAAACCTTAAAAAGAATACGTAAGAACTACATGAACGCAGGTACCCAGAGTAAAACAGTAGCAAATGATCTTATGAACAACGGGAATGATCACGGAGAACTCACGGAGTGTAATCAATCAACTGATCCTGTTGACACAGTTGTGACTATCGAATCAGTTAACAATTCCGTAGATACACCGGCACCAGGAAAGTTGATGGAACAAATCCTTTCCCTCATGACATCATTATTGCAGCCAGTAACAGTAAAACTGGAAAGGTTAATGGACCGCTTGGACAAATTCGAACAAACATCTCTGGATAACTTTTTTGCCCTAAAAACGCTGGTAAAACTTGACTCAAAGATTGATCAAGAAACCGTAAGATCGGAAAAAAGTCCAATGTCACCTAGACCAGCTCATCAACCTTGTCCAGCCATGAAAGACAGGGCACTGACCTCAAAAAGGGCAGTGGCTTCGAGTAGGCCAAATACTGCGCAGGAAGGACCGAGTACGGAGTCCCGGAAAAACCCAATAACCAGTGATAGACCGAAACTGGCTGATCCACCAAAGCCGGCTCCACGTAAAATAAATCATACCACAAAGACTACCACCCTGGAAACTAAGGCACCCACTAAACCAACAAATGGAATGCAATCTACAGCCACTAGCAACAACACCAATGCCCAAACATCTGACTGTAGCATTGTTCCGCAGATGCCCAAAAGGGTCCACAATGCACACCTCCCACCAGGGTGTCAACCGTACGTGGTAGTTCTCACTGGGGTCCCACTACTGAAACCCAATAAAAGGGAGTCTTACGACGAGCTAAAAAACAAGACCTTATATTGGCTAAAAGAAAACAGACCTCTGCCCTATACAGTAAACTGCCAGGTCATCCACGTCCGAAGAGTCAGTTGGGTGGGAACAAGATTAAAAGACATTGAAGGGGATTGCATCCTGGTGAATTTTAAAGATCCTTCTGTCGCCCAACTTGTTTACAACCAACAGCCACGAAGTAACAATCGAGGAATTGGGACCTGCGACCTTAGTTATTTCTACCCAATGCAAGGGGAACATGACAGCAGAGTTCCACTACAACACGGATTGATGGCCAATAAATATTCCTTCTTCGACCCTCCGACACCACTTGAAAGAATACCACCGTTAATTGCAGGGTCAGACAAGAATTGGTCATGGTGGGGTTACTGACAAACAAATAAAGAGGATGCACCCAAAGGTCTGCCTGCCCACCCACTTGATAAGGATCAGCAGGTGGGGAACGATCACTCCAAGCTACAGCAAACAAGGAAAACACTCGGAAGTACTTTAATCCTCCAACAAGGGTCAGCCGTAACTGCTGAAGGAAGCACTGGGGTTCATGGTTCCTCCTCATGTCCCTTGCACAACCAAGTTCATTGGATTCAGGCAGTTGCACTGACAAACCCGGAGGTTCCCAATGAGGGATATCCCTCGGTTACAAGCCACTCATTTGACCAAAAACCAATCAACCAAGAACCCTGCAAGCCAAAGCGTGACTTAAAGATCTTGTCATGGAACATCGCAGGGTTGTCCAGGAACCTGTGCGACAGAAATTGGAGCTCGTTTATTGAGGAGCACCACATCATACTTTTGCAGGAAACATGGGCCATTAACATTATACATAGACTTGGTTTCAAAACGTTCTTCAAGGGGGCAACTCCATCACCAAGAGGTAGACCCTCCGGGGGCCTAATAATATGGACAAGTATCTCTCTGGATGTTGTTGTATCATCACTGTATTTTTCTTCTAAAGATTTACTAGGTGTTAAGTTAACCACGAGAAATGTGGGAGATGTTCATATGATAAATGTCTATAACAGACCCTCCCCACAAAACAAGGCATCAATGGTTATTGAACAACTCAGTTCTTATTTAGTTAACATAGAGCCGGATTGTAAAATATATATAGGTGGGGACTTCAACTGCCAGTTCGAACCCATAATGGGGCTCGAAAAACTACTGGAAAATGAAGATAGAGCGCTTGACATCCCCCCCTTAGATAATGTAAAGCATGTAAAATGTTCAGTGGCTGCAATGCAAATTTATGAACTGACTGTATCGCATGGACTGCGGGCATGTAATGGTCGATTAGACTCAGACAAACCGGCCAACTTTACCTTTAGTAAAGGTTTGTTTAAATCCCAGATTGACTTCATGTTAATTTCAACAAACCTCTGGTACCTACTGTTGGACTTTAAGGTCGTGAACAGACCCGAGAGTGACCACTTTCCTCTACAGTTAGGATTATTATCTGACCCTTTTTTGGCTCAAGATTGCGGGATGGAAAGTGAGAGCGGGGTAGCTGAGGTTGTTGTTTCTAACAACAGGAAGGCAATTAAATGGCCCCAGATCCTATCAAAAGAAGAGACACTCACGGGAATTTACAACACTTTCTCAGATATCATTCCCCAATATGCAAACATAAGGCTGGGATCCCACGAGGTTTTGGAAATGCATTACCACCTAGTGGAATCTCTAACTCCCCTCCTGAGCAAATGTTGTACAACTAAAAAAGTTAATGTAAACAGGCATCTGGAGTTAGAAACGCCTTGGTACAACAAACAGTGCAGTCCAGCAAAATCCAACTTAATTACTGCTGTGAAATCTAAAGACCAGCTGAGGGTTAGAGAGTGTAGGAAAGCTTACAAAATCCTTATGCTTAATGCAAAAAGGGAATGGGACGATCGAATCTGGGATGACCTTTTGAGTGCAGCTAGGAGACATGATCAATGCACTTTCTGGAATTTAATAGCCAAAAACAACAAAAAAGGCTGTTCCAATAGGGATTTCTTCCTGGAAGAAAAGGTTTGGTTTGACCATTTTGTGGGGTTGTATGATCAAGTAGGGTCCCCTGGTGAATATAATGACCCCGGGCTTTTTACCCAGTGCACTAACCCAGTGCAATTTAGTATTAATGAAACTCTCTGTGCTATAAAAGCAGTAAAGGCAGGAAAAGCTCCAGGTCCGGACAAACTACCTGGCGATCTATTCACCCATAATATTGAGGTATGGTGCCCGTATATAAATTATTTGTGCAATTCAATTTTACTGGGTACCCCGATCCCTGAAACGTGGAAAGGGGCAGAAATAATAACTATCTTTAAAAAAGGGGATCGATACAACCCAGGGAACTACAGACCGATTAGTTTAATCGATATTTTACAGAAAATTTTTGCTAGACACATTTTAAATCAGCTTTTAATATGGATTGATGACTCTGAAATCCTATCCAAATACCAAGCAGGGTTCAGATCCAAGACTAGCACTGTGGACCAAGTGTACAGATTTATGTGTATATGCTGGAAATATGTTAATATCAAGAAGAGTAGCATATATGTTGCATTTATGGACCTACGCTCTGCGTTCGATCTTGTTCCCCGCCACTTACTATGGGATTGTTTAAAGAAGATGGGCGTCCCGGACGATCTGTTGGGTAATCTCATAAAATTGCACACAGACAACTTTGCTAAAGTAAGGTGGGGTAGAAATGGAGAACTCACCCGACCCATTCCAGTGAAGAGAGGTGTGAGACAAGGGTGCGTTCTAGCCCCAACCCTCTTTTCATTGTTCGTACATGATATTCCCCACTACTTAGCTCAATGCATTCATGATTCACCCAAATTGTGCAACGAGGCAGTCACTGCACTATTATTCGCGGACGACACCATCCTTATATCTCAAACTCCGAAAGGCCTGCAAAACGTAATAAATAAATTTAACAGCTATTGTGTAATGAAGGGGTTAGAAATTAATTCATCCAAAACGAAATACATGGCAATTAATCCCTCCAAATCCTTTAAGAAGAACCTGGCCCTAAATAATAACAAACTTGAGTATGTGGACTCATTTGACTATCTGGGCATCAGGCTGGATAGCAGAATGTCTTGGGCCAACCAACTCGACAAAAGCAGGTTAACACTTACACAGAATTCATTGCCCATCTTAAAGATTCATGGTGGGAGTACATCTAAAGCTATTACTCCTGCGATTGACGTGTTCAAAGCAAAAGCCCAATCCGCTGCCTTGTATGGGGCCGAGATTTGGGGGCCTCACTCCAAAAAAACATTTGACGTTGTAGAAAACAAGTTTTTCAGACGCTTATTAAGATTGCCCCTAAGAACACCTTTAGTGTCGGTCCACTTAGATATTGATGTAAAGCGCACCGAATTTTTATGCCAGTTGCGACCATTGCTTTATTGGGTGCGATTATGGTCCACCCCGGAACTAGCTAACTATAGAGCAGGATTACTGGAAATTAGGGAGTTGGATTCATTCAATACAATTAAGTGGTTGAGACATGTATCTTACTGGTTTACAGAAATAGGTCTATCACATTTCTGGGAAACACCAGCTGTATCTATTACTTTGCCTAATAGTTGTAAGACCCAAGTAAAATCTGCCTACTGGAACTATGTGAATAATCATGTTTATGAACGTGCCACCGGACATTTAACGTCCACATTTTTGCAATTTAAGGATCATCCCTCATTTGAACCCTTTATGGACGAAATTGAGCCACTCCTGGCTAAATCTGTCTTCCTCAAATTTAGATACGGGGTTTTACAGATTAAATCAAATTCCTGCCGGTGGGGAGGAGCAAGTAAAGACCCCCATTGTACTTCTTGCGACCTAAAACTGAAAGAAGATGAGGCTCATATCCTCTTCTTTTGTCCACTGTATGTTTCATCTCGAAAAAAATGGATCATACCTCTATGTAAAAATATGGGGACACGTTCATTTAAAGAGGCAGAACGCATATTTAGATCCTCGAACAGTAGGCTAATAGTATTTGGTCTGAGTAGGTTTCTTCATGGTGTTTGTATAATTAGAAAGAAGCTTGGATTACCATTGTAGGATTAATTGATTTTAGCATTGGCTTTTTAATTATTTATAATTATTATTGTATATAACTGTTCTTAAAAAAATTGAATTGAATTGGTCTAGTATAAAAAGGAAAAAAACCCTGGTATGTATATCCCCCTTAAAACTCACGATTAATGAATATGCCCAGAATTGCATTTCGACCGATTAGCGCTTTTTTGCACAATATGAATGTTTGTAAAGTTTTTAATCATTGTAACAAATTTTTATTTTAACGATAAGTATGTGTATTATATGTGTGTTGGCTTTATGACAAAAATGTCGAATAAAAGCTTTTACTACTACTTATAGGAAATGATGGCGCCAAGCAGGACCAATAAGAACATAGCGTGCCTCGCGCGAAGAAAGAGGAAGTGGTCATGAAGGGGATGTCCTATCTAGCCGCAGTGGATACTGAGAAAGGACTATGTTATGGACTGCCTAATGATACTCATGGGAGTTGTAGTTGATGGACAAACATTTTTTCATTTGTTTGCCCATACCCTTGTTCTGGGATAGGGCTGTTGTTATTTGTGTATTTCTGGCTGCTGTGACTTTTGTGAATAAAACAGCGGAGAAGGTACAAAAGCATAATCCTCGCCTCCGTGTCCTTAATAGAATTGAAACTTACCGTTACACTGCTAGGCAAATTTCGATTCTCTTACACAGCTGTTCAAGTTCTGAAATTGAGATTTTTTCAGTCCTGGTGTTAGCTAAGATCTTTTGATTTGACTAAATTATATCTAATAATTATATGGATTTTTCAGCCAGATCTCGTCATCCATTAGTCTTTTTTTTTTGACAATCAATTTCATTGCGTTTTGGATGTAACAACAAACAGCACCATTCAGAGCTACATTGTACATTGTCAGAATAGGGAGAAAAACACATCGCAGTGACATCAAAACTACATAGGAAGTCAATAATAGAGTGTCCACGTGTACCTGAAGAGCGAACCACTCCACCTCAGTCATTGAGTACCCCAACCCATTTGACCTACATGCAGCAAAATTTCTCAGGACAGCCCCTGGAAACATATAGAGGCTGCTCCTGCACCGCGCACCAATCCACCCCCGGGCGCCAGCGCCCTAGAATGGGAGGGGGGGTGTCCAGCCAGTGCACAGCAATGTCCCTCTTGGCGACCACCTACGCTGTATTGAGGAAGAGCTTCTCACCCCTGGAGCCGTCCAGTCCATCCGTGATTCCCAGCAGAACACGTATGAGATCAAGAGGCACCTCCCATCCCAGGACCCCTGTCAGGTCTTGTGTTAAAGATTCCCAATAACCCTGAATCGCAGTACACACCCAAACCATATGATAGAAATCAGTGTGGGGGTGGGAGTAGCGAGGCAGTGGGCATCTGTCCGAAGCCCAGTGCAGTGGAGACGCAGGGGTGTCAGATAGGCGGCATACAGAAAGTAGACTTGGACTAAGAGGAGCCTCGCTGATACCGCAATTGTCCTAGGGGCCATCAGGGCGTCCCTCCAATCCTCATCCTCCAGAGCCCCAAGCCAGCCCTCCCACTTCTCTCGAGTATGGAAAGGGAATTAGAGGTATTGTTGGTGTGTGAGCGGTAGATCTGAGAGACTCCACCCTTCCCCAAATCCCCGGTCAGAACCTGCACCTCGGGCAGGCTACATTCGGGCAGGGATGTTCCGTCTGTAATGAGGGAGTGAAGGGCGTGGCGCAGCTGCAAATATCGAAAGAATTGAGAGGGATGGAGGGAGTGTCTAGCCTGTAAGTCCTGAAAGGTTCGGATATGAGTACTGCTCCAGACATCACCAAACAAGGTTACCCCGATGAGGTCCCATTGCCAGAACGCTGACAGGAAAGCAACTTCATGGAGCCTGGTGCCACACCACAAGGGAGTGTAGTGAGTCAGCCTGCCCATTGGGTATGACGTAGTGATGCATGCCAAGCCAGGAATATACCACGTGTGACCCCGGGGAGAGCTAGAGGAACCACGACCCCATAAAGCATCCCCTGGATAGAGGATAAGCCCAAGGTGTGAAGTTCCAAGCAATATGCGGGGTCGGACCAGCCGCCATTAAACCAGTCGTGAATCGAGAGGGGACGAGTCGCTAAGTAGTCGAGGAAGAGGTTCGTCATTCCAAGACCTCCGTCAAAAGGTGGGATTCGGCATTGGGCCAGGGCCAGCCTGGACCTCCGACACCCCAAATGGAATTTGGTGGCCATGTTGTGCATGTCTCGGAACCAAGATCTAGCAAAGGAGCGGTGTGTGTTCTGGAGCATGTACAAAAAACGGGGTAAGATCGTCATTTTGTATAGGGCAATCCTGCCCAGAGGGTTCAGGGGCAACGTATGCCATTTAAGGAGGTCTGCGTGGACCCGCCTAACCAGCAGGGTGACATTTAGTTCCCATGCGAGGTCAGGGAGAAGGGAAACCCAGATCTCCAAGTACTAGAAAGACAGCCGCTGAAGAGGATCGGCGACTGCCAGTCGAAGCACTCACGTGATAAGTGTAAGGGAACAAGGGCAGACTTGGCCGAAGTCAGCGAGGTCCCGAGCGGGCTGGGTCAGCCAGGAACAGCAGCACGTCATCTGCGTATAACGCAATTTTATCCTCCGCTAGGCCGGGCCACCTACAGCCAGTCAGGGAGTGGTCATTGCGGACAAGGCACTCAAACGGCTCCATTGCCAGAGCAAAAAGGATCAGGGAGAGGGGCCAGCCCTGCCACATACCCCATCCAATAGGGAAGGGTTGGAATAGAGCGCCGTTAAGAAGGACCTGTGCCCAGGGACGGTGATAGAGTAGTCTCACCAAGGTGCGGAAAGGATTGCCAAAGCCAATACCGCATCCAAGTAGCTCCAGTCAACGGAGTCGAAAGCCTTCTCAAAATCAATAAGGAGAAGGAACAAGTATGGAGTCAGCAGGTGTCGGTGCTCAAGGGCAAGGTGAAGGCATCGGTGACAGTGCCCAGTCCCTCGGCGAGGCATGAAGCCGCATTGGTCAGGGTGGACAAGCTGGGCTAAATGTGGCTGTATGCGATTGGGAAATACGGAAGCGAAGATCTTTAGGTCCGTATTGATGAGCGAAATGGGACAATAGTCCGAGCAGCACTGCGAGGGAGGCTGGGACTTAGGGATCACTATGATGGTAGCAGGATCCATCTCTGCCCGGAATGAGCTGCACTCCGCCGCTTCCTTGTACATCGCTACAAGGGGTGGAAGCAGGGTATCGCGATAGGACGAATAAAACTCCTGGGTGAGTCCATCCGGCCCAGGAGTCCTACCAGCAGCCAGGTGCGAAATGGCATCAGACACCACTGCAGGGGTGAGCGAAGGTCCAACGCAGCTGCGTCGGAGTCGCTGAGGTGTGGAAAAGGGAATTCCTCCCATTGGAGGAGGTCAGAGAGAGAAAGTCCAGGTGACCGCACCGAGTAGAGAGTAGCATACTAGGAGGCAAAGCATTGGACCACCGCTACTGGGGCGCGGTGGAGCATTCCATCTGCGTCTGCCATTTCGGGTATGATAGGGTTGGCCATAGGGTAGGTGGCGAGGTGGTGAAGGAGCTTTCCATTCTTGTCTCCTCAGTCGTACACTCAGGCCACAGACGAACATCAAAGAAGCTTGGCAGCTTCCAGAGAGGTCTGACTATGCTCGTCTCGTAGGAATGCCAGTCTCCGTTCCTGGGCATCAGATCTATCGTCGGGGTTTAGCGCCTCAATCAGGGCGACTTGTGCTTCCAAATGTGTAAGCTGGGAGTCACGTGCTGCCCGAGTGAGTTTCAAGTGGCCCTAATAGTGGCCTTACCAGCCTCCCAAAGGGTGCGAGAGGAGGACACCAAGCCTTGGTTAATGGTAACATAGGTACAGTGCTCAGCACCAATGCTGTCCTTGAACTCCTCGTCTTTGAGGAACCAAGCGTTGAGTCACCAAAGCAGTCGGGAGGATGGGCGAAGGGCCCCTATATGAAGTAGCACTGGGGAATGGTCCAACAGGCCCCTCGGGAGCATAGAGATTGCCTGGAGCGCTCGGCAATCCTGAACCAGCAGGAAAGAGTAGTCTAGGCGTGCGTGGGTGTGGTAAGAGGTAGAAGTGTGGGTGTATTGCATAGCAGTCGGGTGCCACAGTCTCTAGGCATCCCCGAGACCCAGGCTGACCACCTATGAGGAGAGGAGACCAGATTGGACAGTCCTGGAAGTAGAAAGAGGGGACGCAGTGTCAAGGCCAGGGTCCATAATGGCATTGAAGTCGCCCCCCAGTCCAAAGAGGCAAAGCCGCAATCTTCGGGGTAAGTCCGCGGAGTGTAGGGGCTAGCAAAGCAGGAGTTGAATAGACAGACTGCAGATTAAGAGGGTGATCTCCAAGGGTCCCCTCTAAAAGAATAAAGCAGCCCTGAGGGTCGTGTGTCGCCTTACGTGCCACTAGGGGTAGAGTAAGACGTGCCAAAATTGCCACCCCTCTGGACCCCCTACAAAACCCAAAATGCTAGACAGCGCCATAGCCGTAGCGGACAAGGAAAGGACAACGTTGACCCAGTAGGTGGTTTTCCTGAAGCATGAGTATGTCTATTGCCTGACGCTGGGCGTACTGCAGGAGGGCAGCGCGCTTGATCTTGTCCAGCAGGCCATTAATATTCCAGGACATTAGGTGGAGCGATGAGAGTGCGCTAGAATCGCCAAGGAGGACTAAGCCATGGTGGGAGCTGGACCACGAGGCAGCTAAGCTGGGATACTGGAGGCGTGGTAATGCCCAGAGCTCATGGATAGGGTAGCTTAGCAGTGTGTGGGACGTGTTCTCCCAGATGTAATGGAGCAAAGGTGGTGCAAAAAACATTAGCCCTGAAAAACAAAACAAACAGGAGCAGAAGCTCCAACCCCCTCCCAACTCCCCATCCGACACTTCAGGAACAGAAGCATCTGTCACCTGAACAGTAATAGAAAACTGAAACACCAAGTTGAAAACGCTTGGAAACAGGGAGAGTCGTGGGGGACCCCTCCTCATGTCCTATACCATCGGTGAACAAGTAGTGACAAAATGGGATATTGGTCTCATTCTCGGTCGCTGGTTTCGGACGACCCCAACCTGGAATCCAAACATCGAATGAAAGGCTAACATCGCTGTGGTGCAATCAGGCCGGTCCGGTGAGAAGTGTCGGGCTGCGGAAAAGATCGGTGTCCGGAAGATCTATCGAGGAGAAGCCAAACTGGGGTCGGGGTGGCCTAAGGAGCCAGAGCGCCGCCTGGCCGAAGAGGTCTCCCTTGAAGGCCCAGGTGTGGGGCCCAGTGAAGGGCCCACCGGAGAAGCAGAGTGCGCACGTCGCTGGCCCCTGCGCCTCCTGGATCGGCTGCGGTGCGGGCGAAGTACCGGCACGTCCCGTTTGGCACCGCCGGTGGTCATAGGTTGAACGTGATCTTGGGCAGGCATCCCCAGCAGGCGTTCTCCTGTTGCCCACGTCCACGCCTCCTCTGGAGTCACAAAGAAAATCGATTTGACCTGGAAGACCAAACGCAGCCGTGCTGGGAAGAGGAGCCTGTATTGAATGCTAAGCGAGCGCAACTTCTGTTTGACCGCACCAAAGGAGCGACACTGAGACTGCTTCTCCCGGGTGTAATCAGGGAATATCATTATAGTCATATTTCTGTGTTTAAGTGGCTGTTTCTTCCGGGATTCGGCCAGGATAGTGTCTCTGTCCCGGTAGTTGAGGATTCGCAGGATAATTGGTCGCGGAGGGGCACCGGGCTGCGGCCGGGGGGCAAGCGATCTGTGTGCCCTCTCGATCCTGAACCAGGGAGAGAGCGCAACCTTGGACATCCAGGAGCATACCCAGTGTTCCACGAAGTCCGCTGCCCGACCCTGCTCCACGCCCTCAGAAAAACCAACCAGGCGAAGGTTGTTGCGGCGGGCGCAGTTTTCCGCATCTTCAGCCCGCCAGTGGAGCTCCTGCGTATGGGACTGTAGCCGGTTCACCTGGGCCTTGAGTTGCTGAACGTCGTTCTCCACAGCTGACATTCTGGACTCCGCTTCCTTAATCCTGGTGTTAGTGTTGCGAAGGTCCTGTTGGATCAGGGTTATGTCTATGCGGACCTCCGCAATCTTGCCCTCGACCGAGGACTGCGACGTCTGGATCGCCTGATGAATGACGGAAAGGTTGGGCGCAGCAGGGGCACCCGTGCCAGCAGGACCACCGGCAGCCCCAGCATCAGTGATGGTGAACCGATCTATCTTGGTTTGGGTAGCCGGGGTCTTGGGTATCTTGTCCCGGACCATGGTGACCTCCAGGCAGGATCGAGATGGGGCAACAGCTCCCCGAGGTTAATCTGGCCAGCCAGGAGGCAAGGAAAGAGGATGGAAGAGAGGAACCCAGTGTGCAGCCAGCCCTCGCCACCCCGCGCCAATCCGATTGTACTCTGCGGGGGCCTCAGTGAACAACAAAAGAGTGCCAGGTTCACCAGAATACTGAGGATGGATGCCAAGGGTGGCATCGGATCTCAGACCCGCAGCGTGGGGGACCAAAGACAACCACGAAGACGGGAGCAGGGCATCATGGCCTAACAGGAGCCAATGGAGGGGGCCCGCGGCCAGGACCCCATGCCGTCCGAGCCATGCGGCCGACCAGAAACCCCAGGCAGCGGCCGCAGACCAGGATCACGTACCACGCGGGTGCACCAGACCAGGAGAGCGGGTCCGGGCAGCCCAGGCCAGCGCCGGGCCCTCTCAATGCGTAGCACTTCCTCACCTCTCAGCCGCAGTCGTTGCAAGGGGGGAAGTGCTTCAGCAGCATGCAGACACCAGTGTAGCACAGTCCAGGCCCCCAGGAGGTCCAAGTAGCACCCACACCACCTCCGAGAGCCACAGAGCAGTGCCGCAGGCCGCTAGAGGGTCACAGGCAGCAATTCTCTATTCACGGCCCGTTTGACAGCCAGTCCATCCCCCGAATCCACAGCAGCTCAGGTTGGTGCCCACAGATGCAAGGCAGCAGCCCCTTCAGTGGGGAGACAATTACAGAGCCTCGCCGGGAGCAGTGGAGACAACACAGCTCCTCTCCAAGCCAAAAAGACGAGATTCGAGGGCGGATCCAGACAGGCCCGAGCTCCCAAGTCCACGGGCTCGCCGGGGGGTGGGGAGCTGGGACAATGTAGCTCCTCCACAGGCCACCAAGCAGGACTCCAGGGCGGCTCCAGTCAGGCCCGGGCTACTCCCGAAAGGCAGAGGGAGATCGGGCAGACATCTTCCAGGCCCCAGCAGCGTCAGCCCCATCAACGCAGCGAGAAAGGCAGGGCCGCAGTCTCGCCAGCCAGACTCAAGAGGCCGATGATTCCGTCCCTGGGACCTCAACAGCCGGTAGGGGGGGGGTTCTCATAGAAACAAGTCAGCTGCCCCTCCGGCGGGAAGGCAAGTTCACAGCCACGCCAGGGGCAGCAGAGATAGTACAGCTCCTCCCCAGGCCAAGCAGATGGGACTCGAGGGTGGATCCGGACAGGCCCGAGCTCCCAGGAGGCAGGGGTTGAAGCTAGATGAGTCAGGCGGGGCGTCCCCAGACCACCGCTGTGCCGGCCACACCAAGAGCGTGGCAAGGCAAGTCCGCTGTCCCACGGGCCTGGAGACCAGCACCGAGGCGCTCCGCAGCAACGCAGTCAGGGTGCCTGACCGGGCAGGGAGCCAACAGCTGCGGCGGCAGCTGCCATCTTAGGAGAGGCCTTATGAGGAGGTTCGGAGAAGAGGTGTCCGCAGCCCCGGGATCACCCAGCAGCACGGCAGGCAGATTCAGAGCGGATGACGGAGGGGTCCAGAGCATTTCTAAAGTGCGACCGCCATCTCGAAGCTCTTGGCCACGTCCATCCATTATTTTTTTGTTGTGTCATTCACATATACTTCTGCCCAGTACAGCATACATCATGGGGCAGTGGGTCAGCCCAATGCAACCATTAGCTAACTTAACTGCATTAGTGGTATTCCACTAATTCACATGGAGCACATCCACACAAAGTAGTTCCCTTCCCTTTGCTGCCTTAGACTACCACTGTAATTTGCACTTTTTGAGAAAAACAATTGTTTTGGTAGCCAACTATTTAGAATATATTGAAAACGGCCTGGCAGCCCATCCAACAATTACATTTTACAAAACCTATGCTAAAAAAAAACAAGCATTGAAAAAATATTTGTCAGGTAGTCAATACCAAACCTGTTGGTTTTGCCAAAGTTTGTTTGCAAATGTACAGGATGGAATAGCGGAGGTCGGTATGTTTTTGACTACCATGCACACACCTTTTATTTAAAAACAACATTGTATGTTGAATCGATGCCGGGTGGTGGTAGGGGATAGGGTGTGCACTATTCGGTTGTTAAAAAATGCAAATAAAATGTGGTTTACAAAATAAACAACAGTGTAAATGGCAGAGGTAGCACATGCTTCTCGCCCTTTCACAATCTTTCATTTACGGTTACCCACGGTGGCTGAACAAATCCCTCGAACTTTAAGATGTCAGAAAGCAAACAGTGGCTGTGGAGACAGTGCAATACTTGGCCCCTGGCACCCAGCAACCGCTGGAAAGAGTCATGATGTAGATGCGGTTACTGGTCATGGAAATGTCAAGACAGGATAGGCCAGGCGTTTAGGCCCCGTAGTTATTTTTAGAGATTGTCCTTTCGTCTCTTTTAGAGTAGGTCAAGACTTTGTTCTTTACGGATCCTGACAGGGATTATTAGATTGATTTTAAACTATTAGATTAACTTTTATCTTTGTTTTCTTCTTGAGAGAAGTAGTGGCATGGGAAGCTTGGACCTCCACATACTAAGTGACTGCTTTAAAAGTTGTAAGGCTATCAAGTAGCACACATTCAGACTTGTTAGGAAGTAACAGCACTTTGTGGAAAGCACTTTATGTTTCCCAGCACGTTAGAAATGTTTTTCTACTATTCCTGCTAATGGAAGTAATCCTTGGGAAGAGCAAAGACGAGTTGAGCACTTTGGACAATCTATGATGGCACAGCAGGGAGAGACACCCTGAGATTGAGTCCCTTATTTATGAAGGGCTTGCGGCATCGTTATTCCTCATTTTTGTGAATCAGTGGTATTGCAATCAATGTGCCACACTGCACCCTATTTACAAAAGTGGCGCATCTAAGCAGATGCGTCACTTTGTAAAAGCCTGACCTACATTATACCTGCGCCAAGAATAATGTATGCAGGGTGGGCGTTTCCCCATGAAAAAGCCTCCTAGATGTGGCGCAGTGAAATTTATGAGATTTCACTATGCCTCTTCTATGAGTTGAATTTAAGGATTGAAGGCGGTGTTTTCATATGGGACTCGCCCATATGTCATGACACATTGGTGGAGTTGAGTTCATTTTCCAACACACTGCAGCAATGTGTCATGTTTGCACCACCAGATATGTCAGGATTCCTGATGTATCTGTAAATCCTTGTGCCATGGTGCGCCATATTCTTAATACGGCACATCTACTGTGTCATAAGGATGGTGCTATGAAAAGTAACGCATCACTGTTTTTGCCCAGCGATGCACCACGTTTCATAAATGAGACCCTGAATTGCACAGAAATAGGTAAGACGTAGCTAAAAAGATCAGAATTTTCAGTAATTATACCTGTACCGTCATATTAAATAATACACACCCTTAAAAGAAAATAAATGCCAGATAAAATAATCTGAAGGAAATGTACTATTTTACGTTTGCAAACCTCAATTGGTTAATGCGATCAGTGCAGATGAACATGTGTGTAAGCAGTCACAGATCTGAATCCAAGTTGGTGTATTGGGGAAGAGTTACGTATGTGTTTACAGTGCTACAATGTCTCAGCATGTATCATTTAAAGCTGTATTACGCACTGTGTAAAGCAGGCTGACGCAAAATGTGATTAAGATAAAACAAGTGCTTTCAAAATATACAGCAGTATTACTCAATCAGACTGTACCTAGTACAAACATTTTTTGTTAGTGTTTATTAACCCTCCCATGCTCGTGACGGAACGGTTCCGTCACGAGCCTCGAGTGGGCTGTGCTGGTGACGGAACAGTTCTGTCACGGCCCTCTCGCCGCACCTGTGTGGCGCGAATTCCACGCCTGTGTTAACGTTCTCTAGAGCGGGCGGGGCCGTGACGGAACCGTTCAGTCACAAGCACAGCTCACCCGCGTACCGTGACGGAGCGGTTCCGTCACAAGCACCGGACCTCCGCGCGGCTCCCCCACCCCCTTGGCACTGCAGCGGAATAGCCACCGCAGTGAAAGGGTTAAAAGGATGCACTCCAGAACTCAGCTGGTAACATTCTTGCATTCCCTCCCAAAAAAACTAAAAAAAATTATTTGTCTGCATAATGTTTCAAGGGACTGCGTCAATTAAAGCCTGCCCTTCCACAAAACTCAGTGATACTTGACTTATCCATCTCACAAAAATTAAAGGCTCCATGAACCCCGCTAGCCTTCAAACTTGCAATTTGCTTTTGCAGCTGTCAGCTGATTCTACATTTTAATTGAGGTATGCAGAATTCCCAAACTGCAATTTCATGAACATTCAGAGACATTCTAATTCTGCTTAGTTAAAGGAAATGTACATTTGGCATTTAGTGTCATATTGTATGTGTAATGTGTTTTTGTGTCTATTTTGGATGAAGACACATTTCCAGCTAAAAATTACACCAAAGACACAAGTTATGTAAACAACTTCACTCGTGTTGTGGATTGCTTCTGCTGCTCCCGCATTCTTTTCTATAATTTTGCAGCAAACTTGGTGTAATTATGTGATGTGGTTTAATGGTGTAATTTTGGGAATTTCACATAAGTGTACTGCGAAATTACTTAAATTACAGGAAATATGCAGGTGTAATATAAATGTATGACAAGGCCTAATTTTACTTCCACAGTTTATCCATTTGATGTGCAGTACGATACAAACCATCTGGAGTAGACGCGATATATAGTTTAGATGTTGTTGCATAACTTTTACCGCTAGTGGACAGGCTGTGCTATCTAGTCAGGATTGAGAGATTAACAGCGAAATATATATGTCTTTACTCGTATTTCATAAAAGAAGCTTCTAAAATGTACAAATGATAAGACCCTTTCCTGGCGCCAGAAAGATGTCTGGTAAAACCATTATCTGCAAGTCCAGATGAGGTGCCCAGAGCAATAGTAAACTGCACTGATGTTCAGCATGTGAAATATATAAAATCCATACCAGAAGGAGTGTTGAATGGCATAATCTGGACTGCTGAATTATCGACTTTATATGTTCCACAGTCTACCTACACAATTCCTTCCTGTGTACCCACAGAGAAAAAATATATATAACATGCAGTAGTATAACCCTTGTTCTGTCTGCTCAGCTTGAAGATAAACATTCACATAACCACAAATGTGTTAGAGTATTATCAATATTGATCAACCTTACAATACATTCATAGGCCATTTCTCTACCACTCTGCAGTCTAAGAGTCATTAATGGATCTTGCTGCTATATTCAGTACATGATGTAAGAGGTACTAACATGTAAGGCACTTTGATACTTTATGTTAAAATAATGCTACATATCTATAAAGTGTCCCCAAAGGACTGTACTAAGAAAAGTAAAAGCAGATTTGAATACATGAATCTATGTAACAAATTCTCAGATCATTCATCTTTGAGGAATAAGAAAATAACAAAGGGCCAGTTACGATGTCGAGCAGAAAGCCATCCAACAGCTAGTCAGAGGCATTCTGCCTGACATCAATGGTTTCCTTCTGAATTCTATATTACAATACCAGCGGTCGGAGGAAAACCCGAGTGGGGATTCTGCTGTGCTACCGACAGGCTCAAGGGGCCCATCGGAGCGTCGGGATGACACATAATCACATAATGGCAGCAGAGCCAGCCTCGGCTTGTCATTCGAGATTATGATACCACTCATCCACAGCCTTTCCATGTGGGTCTTTCTGATGTGGAAAGGATGTCAAAAAGTGACTTAGTGGGAATGTGGTAATGAATGGGGTCAAATTAGAACAGACTCAGGTTTTTTCATACCTGGGCATAACTCTTGCATCTAAATTAGATTGGAAACCGCACATCACCCAGTTGGTTACAAAGCATGCACAGTTAGCAGGAGCCTTAACAAAAGAGCTACTTCTCTCCCACACAAGGCCAATAATGCCAGCACTCAAAATTTACGATGCAAAGATAGGCGCAGCAGTTCTCTACGGGGCGGAATTACGGGGTTTCAGCAATCTCGCCCTTCTGACCAGGGCCCAAAATAAGTTCTTACGTGGGATCACGGGCCTTCCAGTATCGACCCCGTTGATTCCTCTTTATTATGACCTAGGCTCCCAACGCCTGGAGGATATGGCCCGTTACAGACCAGTGGCATTCTGGAGGAGATTGTGGGTTACCCCAGAACTCTCACAGTATGCCCAGGCATTCCTAGATGTTAGGAATGCTGACAGGGCCCAAAGAATTCCCTGGATGTGTGAGGTAAAGGCAACCTATTCCGCTATGGGCCTAGCCATTTTATGGGAAGACCCAACAGTACATACTTTCCCACCCAGAAAACTTTAAGAGAACTCTATTGGAGCATGGTTTCAATGAAAAAATTTGGTAGATCTATTGGTCCCTCATTGATTACGGATTTTTTGGAACTTAAACACTCAACTGCTCTCGAGGGTTATTGGGATTGTATTACTGTTCCTGCGGACAGAAAGAGATACCATCAATTTAGGGTGGGCACACTACCAATTAATTCCTTTGTTGCTAAATGGAAAGAAGGCCTTGACCCTAGTTGTCCTTTCTGTCCTACCAAACAGGAAAGCATTGGGCATATTCTATTCATCTGTCCAGAATATAAAGCACCTAGGCGGTCTTGGTTGAAACCCATTTGTTTGCAGAACGGTCTCCAAACAGGTTGTGAGGCTTTAAGGATTTTTAAAACAAATACTTCTCAGCCTGCGGTTATTGCTGTCGCAAAGTTTCTACACTGGATGTGGATAATCCGTGCACGTAAATTATGTTTATCTTGAATATTTTAGACTTCTTCTGTATTACCTTTTTATTCATAGTCTTTTAAAATAATATTTTATTCTTAATGGACTGTGTATATAACTAAAGCTAATATGTATGATACACTTCAATTGATGAATTTAAATTATATTTTTACCTTGTGGGACGGTTGTGAATTTGCCATAATGTCCTGATGTGATTTTCCAATTCGTGTCTCGAAATCAACTACATTATATATTTCCTTATTGGTCTTTTTTTTAATTGTTAAATATTTTAATGTTGTCTTTTATGATTCAAAAATCGAAATAAAGACTTTTGAAATTGAAAATTGACTTAGTGGGCCCCCAGCAGGACTCCCTTCTCCCATGGCTCTCCAGTATGGAGTCTGGGGGGCACCTAAGATGCCCCCTAAACATCACTGCACCATGTGGGAGGCACCACATTGTGCCTGCGACACGGTAAAGGGATGTTTACAGACATCCATTTTTCAATGGCAGCTGCCATTGAAAAATTGATGTTTTCATCATCTTTCTTCTGGATTCCTCAAGAACTTCATGTCATCATAGTATTTGCTTTGTCTATTTTCTAATTCTATGTCTGCTCTGTTTCTCTTCACCCTACTTTTCAACTGCACACGTTTATAACCTTTATAAATCACAAACAGGTTTAATCCACAAAGTGCAATTATTCAATAAGCGTCTCAAAATTCTTCCAACAAATCCACTCCCTAAGTTGCCAAACCATCTGCCAATAGCAGAAAATCCATTCCCTATTGCTATCCAAGCACCTGTTGCCTCCAACCCTTTCAAATCTCTCTTCAAGTCAGTAATGTTCTTATTATATCTCTTCAAGTCCTTACTCTTGTCAGAAAATGTAAATACAACATTGTTGATCGTTTAACATCCAACAGACTCCGCCAACCTTTTCAAGGAGAATGTCTAACACAGGTCTATACTGCAAAACCATTGATCTGATAGCAACTCTTCTCAATATTTACAACTAAAAATACTTCAGCCATGCTAGTAGACAGCTTATCAACTACAGCAGAAAGCTTTCTAATCTTTTACAAAGTCAGTATCACTACTACAGTTGGTATTATGGCACCAAATATGTCACCCACTATTTCACTAGCAATGGCAACACTCTTAGGGGCATATTAACAAGGAACAGGGAAAATTAACGCTAAGGGTTCTTAGTGTGAATTTTTTCAACGCCCGCTATCGCTGTATAATATTGCCTGCTTATCGCATTATTAACAACGCTAACTGCCTAGGCGATAAAAAATCTAGCGATAGCGGCATTTCAGGAGGTTATCGCTGGTAATGCAGCGATAAAACTACAAGGATAGGGATATCCTTGTTGATAGCCCATGGTGGACTTAGCCATGTAATCCACCTCCCATTGGATTACATGGCTAAATCTGAAAATTAGCAGATGGAAAAAAGCAGTGTTAACTGTGGTTAGCGCTGCTTTTTTTGTCTCTAACAGGGTTGCCGTGAAGCTTGACAATAGGAGAAATGTCGCTTAGCGACATTTCTCCTATTATTTTGCTCTGGAACGCCCACTTTGTATCTCATTAGAGATGCAAAGGGAAGCGTAGTGAAAAAGGGTGCTAACATACGTTTTTGCATGTTAGCACCCTGTTGTTGATAGGGCAATATTTTTATCTCCGCTTCTTTGGCTTTTAAAGCCAAAAAAGGGGAGATAAAGCCCTTGGTAATATGCCCCGTAGTTCTTACATGTTCTTCCCCTCTTCGGTCATCGAGATATCCCACAAGATAGATTTTTGGAAAAACGATCCTCATGTAACACGTTCCATGCCATGTCCTGGGTAATCTATAATAGGAATTCTTCCCACAAATATAGTAGACTCCTGGAATAACAGAATCTGCTCCACCTGATAATAATCCCAATTCCCAAGTTTTTCAAAGGTGTGATCACATTCCCTCCTACCTACACAATAAGTATCTAAATTAGATTTCCTAGTATATACACACAGAATCCCATGATGCTGCCAATCTGCTGCTAATGCGGCTGCACTTGCAATTACCTTATGCTCAAGCTCTTCTTTAATCCATGTTGATACATTTGTATGATTCACTACTCTAACCGTAATAATTCTTTTCCTACTGAGTCTCTACATTTCTCTTCAACATCTGTCAATATGCAAGTCAAATTGTGCCTATGGGCATAACCAGTATCTAATGCTATAATTGGTTTAAAGAAATGTCCAGCTATATCCAGTTTTCTAGCATCAGGTTGAAGATTCAAATATTTTAGCAAGGGAATTTCTGAAAAAACAAAGTAATAATTTGAATAATAATATTTGAGTTGCCCCTGTCCATAGAAAAGACTCATCAACAAACTACAAGACACACCATAAGTCAGAAGAATATGATGAAATGTAATACCCTCTGCAGTAGAGTCAGGTAATTGCATGCACAAATAGCAGCCCTACCATCCATAGTGCCAACATATTCATAAAGTCATTTGGAGTAATCATTCAATGTAGAGTCTTCTCTAGCTGTTTATTAATACCACTGTCACAACAACATCTATTCCGCCGGATAAGCATCTACATCTACCAGTATTAGTAGTAGGCTCAATGATTTCTCTGAGATTAAACCGTTTGGTGGAATATAGCAGCAACGTCCTCTTGGTCGGTTTCCACAAAGTTCAAGTGCCTTTTCAGCAAAATATGTACAAAAGGTTTTCCTTAGGCATACTCCTTGTTCTTCTAAATGACAACCTTATGCTCCTTTAGCAGTCTCGCGCCTCTGTACTCTTCTTAGTAGTTTGGGCAGAATCTATTGTTCTTTTCTAACTAATTTCAAGTTTGAATTCACTAATGAGCACATCCAGGATAAATTGACTCAGTCTGTTTAGAGGCAATGTGATGTCAAAGCTTACTTCAGCCAGAAAGTTCAGTTCAAGGATGCTCAGTTGAATGCAAACAGTTATAGCAAAATGGCCCAAATTCTATCTCCCGATCATTGGCAGCCAGATATGTCCATTCAAGTGTGGAGTACCTTTGAAAGGGTACTTTAGCTCTCTTTGCTCGCCTTCCTGCTGGCCCTTCCTTATCATTGTCGCTTAGGCAAGATCCTTCAAAATCTTCTGGGATAGTGTCTACTACATGCACCTCAGACAACTTCTGTCCTCTTCTCACCACTTCTCATGTGCCCTTTTGGCCACTGTTCTCCTGGCACTACCTGCATTACTGCAGCACTAGACCATGGGCTGGATATGGTGCAGACAACACTACAGGATGGTATCCTCCGATACTGACAAACTGTTGATCCTCTCAGACCCCCTTCAGACCAATCAAGTGATGTCCACGTTTCTTGCTGGCCCCTAACAGCTTGGCTACCTTGCTCCTATGTCTCACTGCTATCACTGGCACTTCAGGGGCAGGTGCTATCATATGATCAAGGGTACAAGGTACTCTGCAAGTATGGGTGGTGTATACCCATTTGGGGAGACCCCCACAATTCACAGCAGTTGTAGTGACCAAGATGACTTGTTAAAGCCTTCACCATCAAGGTTCAGAGCACAACTTGCGCACATGCTTCTTTACCACAACCCAGTCGCTGGAACTGATATAATTGCACTGCTTTTGCTGAGGCGTGCCTCTCCAACCTGGTGAGACACTTAATGCACCAAATCAGCTAGGACTTTGTAGTAATCAAAAATCATGTAATCTGTAATGTTCACTAGTGCATTTGCAGGCACAGCTGGAAGTCTCATGGCTCTGCACATGATTATTTCATGGAAAGACAATCCTTTCCTCCTATCCAGAGTACTGCGTAGGCTCATCAACACTTCAAAGATGTCGAGGCACACACTTCGGCTAACCTGGACTTCAAAGTTCTATTGACCTGTTCCACAATACTGAAAACCTCTGGTGGATAACTACAATATAGACTATGTTCAAATTGTAATGCAGCACACAACATCTTCTGGACCTCATTATGAAAATGAGTTCCTCGGTCTGACTCCAGAGAAGTAGGGTACCCGAAAAATGGTATTAACTCAATCAACAACAAATCAGCCACTTTGAGATTATCACTTCCTCTAGTCGGGTAATCTTCAACCCAACATGACAAGATGCACACAATGACCAGGACATATCTCAGCCCATTAGACACAGGCATCTTGATAAAGTCCAGTTGCATCCTGTTGGAGGGACCACCTGATCTTCCTTTGAGCCTCAGTATTACTGTCGTTCTCCTCACTACATTCTGCTGCTGACACACATCACACCTGTGACACAACCCTTCAGACATCAGTCTGAACCTGGGTTTAAACCAAGTTTACCTGAACAAGGACACCATGGCGTATCTAATGGCACAGAGAGGTCCATGATAATGCCTCACCATTATAGGCAACAAACTGTCTGGCTACACACGTCTTCTGAATCCCAAATGTCATCCTCATCTCTTTTGACACAACCTTCTCTATCACAACCTTGTTGTTCTGCATCCAACACTTCCTCCTGTAGCCTCTTAATTTCCTTTCATGTATCAGCTGTAGTTCACAACAGATTGTAATTGGTCTCATTTGTTCCTTCATTTTTGATTTCTATCTCCATTGAAAGTACAAGCATTTAAGGCACAATATCTGGCAGGTTCATCCGCATACCTATTGCCCACAGTTAGATATTCTTTTCCATTGCAGTATAGGGAGAACTTCACAGCTGCAATCTGGGCCGGTAGTAGTAGTTACTTCAACAAATTATGCACACTCTCACCTTTGCGGATTGGTGGCCGGAAGAGGTAATGAATCCACGATGTGACCACTACTGTCCAAAGTCGTGAGCAATATGTACGCCATACTGCCTAACAGTGAAAATAGTCACTTTCAGCTGGTTTGAAACACAGCATGCTCTAGTAGGAAGAATTAATTTGACCACTTGTGCAAAAAATACTCCTTGAAGCCAGCAGACGTCAACCACAACTGAGACAGTACAGACAGTGCAGGCAGCACTCAGGCATCCTGCAAGGTCTTGGAAACAGGAGCCATCAACACACATCACATAATTTGATTCAAGCAGTGGAACATCTTGTATGCAGGTCTTGGTTTGGTACATAGTTTTGTAACATCAAGACAGTCATGCTCAAATTCACCTTCAATGACATCATTTCCAGGTACAGGTAAAAGGATGGCAGGATTAAAGGTAGTACATCACTTCAGTGTTATATTTCCAGCTGCAAGCATGACTTGTTCATACTTAGGCAGGCGGCTACTGGTGAGGTACCGAGCCCTGGTGGGAGTTAACAGTACTTCTATTGAATGGGGACAAAAACACTCAGAGGATGACCCATAACAATGCTCTCACACCTCAATGCTTATACCTGAGGAAGCCAGGCAAGGCAGCAGCGACTGTGTCAAGTGTAGATAAAAATTAAGCAACGGGTCTGCGAGCATTCCAGTGCATCTGGGTTAGCACTGAGAGATTCCAGCCCTCCCTCTCACTGCAAAACAAAGCAAAGCATTTATTGTAATCAAACATTCCCAGTGTTGGGGCACGTCAGACAGAGTCTCTCTCTCAGCTCTGAGAAGGCACACGTGCAGATGTTATCTCATGGTCAGTGGTTAATTTATAAAATATTAAGTGCCAGGGCTCTGACCAGGAGGCCATTGCAGCTTGCACCATCCATCGCCCTTGTCATCACTGCCTAAACAACTAGTAACCATCTCTCTTGCATATGCATGCGACAGTTTGGATTATTGCAGGTCCCCAAAGCTAAAGGAACGGCTGGGGAGACAGGTATTAGCAATTTTAATGTATATTGTATTCATAAACAATCGTTGTTCTGCTCATCTTTAAATTAGGTAAGCAGTACCACCATGTGGTAGACTATTCGAAAGTATGGTGTTGAAAATTAGGTGCTGGTGCCAAGCCCCGGAACCAATTAAGTGCCGGTGCTGATAACCGGAAACCACCGGCTCAAATTAAGCACTGCCCATGGTACAGAATCTGACACATTCCTGTGTGTCAGCCTCTGTAAAGGGTTAGCCACTAGGGAAAAGTTCCACTATCGATTGTAGCCCATCATCCCCAAGAGCATCCTGGCTTCTTTCTTGGTAGTTGACGGATTCATTTTCAGAATCGCTGAGATTTTCTCTTGTAACACGTTTCTTGCTCCTTTCTCAATGTGATGTCCTAGGTACAAGACCTCTTTCTTACAGCACGGCAACTTGGTCGGGTACACTTTATGTCCATTCTTAGCTAAGTGGTTCAACAGAGCAATGATATCTTGTCTGCACTCCTCCTCTGTATTTGACACCACTAATAGGTTGTCAATGTACTGAACCAGGACTGAGTGATAGGGCATTAACAAGGACTCCAGAGTCTTTTTCAGAATCTGGTTAAAGAACTCTACGAATACCCTTGTGGGACTCCGCGCCACACCAAAACATGAATGTCAAACCAATGGGCAAAGAGGAACATACTATCAATGAAAGTGAGCCAATCGACCTCACATGGAAACTGACATACAATCACAGTTGGATTTGGTACCACAGGACAACAAGAGACAACTATAGTGTTGATCTTTCTCAAACGCTGTACTATGGGATATTGGCCATTAGGTTTTTGCAAACCCATAAGGGTAAGTTAAATGGACTCCCCATAATCTCCTTCAAAATAACTTTCAATTATTGAGTAAATCACAGAAGTAATCCCAGCAATGGCTTCAATGGTCAGATTATACTGTGAGATTCTGGGATGCTCCTCATTAAGTTTCACTGTTTTGCGGACGAGTTCAGCACTTTTAAAGAGACCTATGTCATTTCCCGAAAAGTTCCAGACTTCAGGTAGCACAGTGTCTTTCAATGTTGGGGGCAGATCATCTTTTCTCAACATGGGGTACAGTCTAACCTTTGAACTTTGGTTTGCAAATTTGAAGAAATATGTTTATCATGCATTTGAAACTCGATGCAATTTGAGGTAAAGTAATTGGAACAATTCAGCTTGCACTAAAGATTGCATCCAAGCAGATTTACTGGACTGGAAATGCACACCACAAATCGATGATTCTCCTCAAATTACCCTATTTTAACAGGTACTGCTTCAGTCACAGGACTAGTCAATTGTTTGTTTGCAACTCCTACAACTTGGATTCTTTTTTTCCCGACAGTGGTAGTTTGCGAACCTCTGCTGTTCTTACTGTAAAGTGGGTAGCAGCAGCATCAGTCAAAAATGAAATGGGTGGTTGTTCACCTTACCAACCGCAAATAGACCACTCTAGTCTACCATAAAGTTTGCGCCAAGCACGCAATCCTCCTCCCCCTCTACGGGCACCATAATCGTGACAGGTCTGAACTGCAATCCTCATCTGCTTGTTTCATGAGGTACTACTGGGACGTACCTGATTCATGAAAAGGCATGTGGTTACATTGGGAACCTGATGTGGAACACATCACGGAGCGTTTGCATTCAAATGTGACAAATGGGCTTGTGGAGCTTGCATTACCTGAGCTTGGGGCACATTGATATTTTGTACTCTCTGCCTCTGTACTTGCTGTGTCTGAATCATAATATTACCTTGAGGTTGCACACATTCTGAACCTGATTCCCATTTACCATATTACCAGCATTGAAACAACATTCCTGCTTCCAGTGCCTCAACTTGCCACAAACGTGGCAAGGATTAGTTTTCTTCAAAGAAGGAATATCAGTCCCTGACATCAGTCGGGACACCATGACTTCTACCTTGCGGTTGAAATCCATTTCCACCTTTCATCATAGGAACTCCTTGTTGAAACACTCTCTCCATGAGACCAGCATGATCTGCTGATTCTGACCTGGGCTTTCATCTGTACCACAATCAACTTCTCCTTCAGTTTATTGTGCAGCTCCAATTCATCGCTGTAATAGATCTCATCAATTGACTTATTCTGCCAAAAAATCAGATGCTGCTAAATCATGATGCTATCCTCAGATTTCAACCCCTGCACATACCTGAACACAAAATGTCCCATGTCTTTGGCTTCAATAGTCTCTGTACCACTGTACTGGTTAAACTTTTGCAGCAGCCATGCATAATGAGAATGTATTATTTCTTTGGACTCTTGAGTCGTCTTGTCTAACTTGAGGCAATCAATATCCTTAGCGGATCCCTTCAATTTAAAAAAAATGTAATCAACCGATGATGCGCCTACATCAGCTCACTCAACTTTCAGACATAGCCAATTAATTCCCTGATCTGTAATTTCATTCCTGATGGTCATATTCGTGAGATCACGGTCATTAAAGCTTAAACTATGAGTCCTCTGCAAGGCTTTGGATCTCTTTACTTCAATTTCTAATTTGTGGGCCAATTCAGACACCCTTTCATGAGCCTGTCCAACACATCTAATAATATCTTTACACATGGACAATAGCTCATCATCCTTATAGGTGTTGAATTGGGGTATGTCAATATTTCCAAGTATCAATTCATCCGATTCTAGTTTCAGTTTGGCCACATGCACTGTCTTCTCCCTCACTGGAGTTTATGTATTACTTCCACTTGGTCTGGGATTCCCAATACCAGTTGGGGTGTATGTACCTTTGAACCTATCATTAAGTTCTCGGGCAGTAAAACCAGGCTGTTCTACCAGATCATTAAGAATTTTCCCTCTGCTAAAAGAACTACAATTTGCATTAGGTGGTGGGATCAAAAGAGACATATCAGAACTTGGCAAAACCATAGGTATTTCTGTCCTGCGGTACTGTTATTAAAACTTGGAAGCACATTTGTTTTGAACATGAAAAAAGGTGGCAATATTTGGGGAAACTTCATATTCAAGGAAAACCCTGTCTGACTTAATGGTGGATCTGCACTCTGAGCATACAGAGTATTTACTTGTGTCAGATCCAAAGGAATTTGAGAAATTGGTCTAGTCGTCGAGCCCGCTGTATTACTACCTAGGGTACCTATTTTTGTAGGAAAAAATGTATTTGTAGTGTTTCTTGCCAATCCAGATTTATATAAAGGAACTACAGGGCCATCTGTAATTGGAATGAACAGTGCACCTGGTGCATTTAGAGCAGATGAATATGGAGGGGTTGTCATCCCTGATCTCTCTCCCATTGAAGTAGAACTTACATCTATTGGTGTGGTAGGCTCACCAAATTCTCAACGGTATATGCATCACTCGTTCCTCCGGCTTGGTACACATTGTAAGGGGATGGATGGTTTCACAATAATTTGCTCATAAATTCTTCAGTTGGGGCGTTCCCATAGCAGTGACCAAGACGGCAGACTGCCTGAGAAGCTCCAGTGGCTGTGACCTACGAATTGCATGAACCGCCTTAATCGCTGCATCATACCCCATGCGCACTGTGGGACTATACCTCTGGCATTGGTGTGATGTTGATTGCTGCCTTTCCCAATGCAACCCATGCCTGCATGCCCCTGCTTTCTAGTGGGGAAGCCAACACTGACTGACACAAACTAAGAGGCCCCACAGTGACAGGGGCCACAGGCGAGACTGAGGCCGAGACCACAGAGTCTCGCTGGGGCCAAAGGCCTCCCCACCCTTCTTGTCACCGAATGGATGGGCATGCTGACATGCTAACTGCACACTCTAACTACTGTTCGGCCTAACCAGCAGCCGGCCAGACCTCCCTTGCCTGCCTTCTTCACAGCTGTAGTCTCCTGATCATCAGTGGTCCTCAGCGCCATAATTCCGGTGCCCGGGATTCTGGCTGCCTAACCAGCAGCCGGCCCGATATCCCCCGCCTGCCAAACGCCTTCTTCACAGGGTGGCCTCTTGATCATCAGAGGCCCTCAGTGCCATGATTCCAGTGCCCAGTGAGTGCTCCACCTCCTAGTGTGATGAGGGCCCCTCTGTATCTAGGGCATGAGGCCAATTGGTGGGAATCACTGTTTGCAGCTGCGCATCACCACATCCTTGACGTGTTGCGGCAGATGAATTGCGGCCTTGTCGGAAGCCTCCCTCCCGGTATTCTGATATTGCCGCTGGGGTTATATGTCTGGTACATACCACATTGCAGATGCTGACACCTGGAGATGCCCACCCTGGACTCTACATCTACGCTCAAAAGACTCTCTTCCTGCGCATACAGACACTGCACCTAGGCCTCTATCGGGGCCCATAGCTACCTGCATCCTCGCCACATTGCAAATGACTTGTTGCAGGAAGGGCTACTATGAAAAGTTCAGCTCCCCCCAGGTGCCTCATAGGACATAACTGTGTGCAGTGGCCTAAACTCATGGTGTTGCTTCATGGCTGATATCCTCTACTGCTGAACAGTCGCCGCGCCGCGTCTTCAGTGTTCCACCAAATTGGATAGTTACCCTCGACCTCTATTTGCAGACCTCCAGAGCACTCCTGTTACCTTCCCTCAGTGATATATACCTGGGACTGCGGAGTTGTGTGCATGGCCGGGGGAGCTACAGAGCCATATCCGCCAAACTCAAAACCTGGCTCTTTTCCGGACTTTAGTCTCTCCACTGCTCCTCCTGCTTCACTCCCCCTTTCCCTTGGGAAACTCTGGATTTCAGCGCCGGGACACCCCTTCGGGGGTAGCTGCGCGCTCTACAAACTACATAAAATAAATAAATAAATAAATTTGTGGCCACAGGGCCGGCAACCCTGCTGCACTGCTTTCTAGATCTATACTTGCCTCCAATCCTTTATCCTCATGATGGGTCGCAGTGACCTGAAGCAATGCAAATTGTTCTTTTTGAAATCCAAACCAACACTCTGCCAGGGCTCCCGTTCTGAGGAGCTGCCAGACAGGGAGGCAGGCCCCAGGACCATAGATGCCTGTTTCAATGAGCTTACCAGCCTCATTGATCATATGGCTGAGCGCTTGAATCATCAAAACACCAGAATAAACAAAGCTGAGGAATGTATTTCTGGCCTAGGGGACGGAGTGGTGACTACAGTGAAATGCTTATTAAAATTGTAACGTATCCTGAAGGCGGTGGCTATCAAAAACTAGAGCACGGAGGCACGGTCCCACAGGAACAATATTCGCATTTTGGGCATTATGGAGAAAACAAATATGGGACACCAAGATTAATTTTTTGAACATTTGCTTGTGGACCTTTTCCATTGTGGCAGTTTCACGTCTATGTTTGCAGTGGAATGTGCACAAAGCTCCCTCGGCCCATGACCACCAGTAGGGGCTACGCAACGACTGATCATAGCACACCTCCTACATTTCAGGAATAGAGACACTGCAGGCTGACTCGCCTGCGAAACCGGTCTCTACAAAATCGAGGTTCCTTTACCTCACTCTTTCCCACCTACACCATCACGGAGGAATGACGCAAATACACCTATGTATTGTATTGTATTGTAATTGCATTTATATAGCTCTTACTACCCCTGACAAGGCGTCAAAACGCTTTTTCGGTGGGTAGCACGCTACTCTGGGATCCATAGAGGATTAGTGATGAATTAGTATAGTGAAACATGCAAGTCCATTTTAAGTGGTGGATAGGTTAGTCAGTTTGGATATGTAATAATAGCAGAAGGATAGAGGAGGACAAAGGTTTGTATTTATTTATCGCTTGTTGATGCACGCTATTCAGGAAGCCTCTAAAGAATTAGTGGTGAATTAATATGGTGAAATATGAGGTAATTTCAGTGGTGGATATTAGTCTGTTACTTGGAGTGAGAAGGATAGCGGTGGGATAAAAGGGGAAGAAAGATTAGCATTCATATAGCACTTGTTACCCCTGATGGGTGTTGAAGCGATTTTCTGGCGAGTAGCACACCACTCCGGAACCCATAAAGGATTAGTGTTGAAAATTAGTATAGTATAAATATGAAGTAATTTGAGTAGTAACTTGCTACACAAGCTTTTCCTCAAGTAGGCTATGCTCTAACCATCTCAGCTGTGTATGGAAGCCAATGGAAAACCTTGTTTTTTTGACACCCTGGCAGGGGTCACGGACTTCTGCAAACATCATGCAGCAAATGCATCCACCTTCATGTAGAGCACTACAGAAAATATAAGCTCCCTTCCCTAGATGCAGACAATGTACTAATTTTTGGCTGGCATTACATTATTGTTTATGCTAACTGTCACTGGTAATGCTCTTTTTGTCATCCTGTCTTTCACATTCAGGTACGCTCCAAAATGCGGTTCACACCAACCAAGGCGTGTCTCCCCTTAGAGATGTATACTGACTTGTTTTAAACAGGCTTGTTTTTTAGTTTTCTGTTTCTTGTTCTGGGGATCCCCTGGATGTTTTACAGCCTGGTGTGGGTGGGACTGGGGATTCTGTTTCAGTATGTCTTAGTTCTGTCTGTTTGTCATTGCTTATTGGGTACTTCATGCACTGTTTGCTGACATGGCACTTACTACTATACACCTTTATTCTGAATGTCAACACGTGACAGCCAAGAGAGGGTGGCCAACATCCCCCTCCTCACTTGAAATATCAATGGTATTAACAACCCATGTAAGGGTAAACAGGTTCTCTCACACTTATCCCGACATGAGGGCAAAATAGCCTTTCTTCAGGAAACTCATCTACCACCTAGAGACTCACAGACGTTTGTGTCCACTTGAGGTACTCACCATTATTCTTCCTGCTATAGTTCCTGTTCCAGGGGAGTTTGAATCCCAAAACATAAAAGTGTCCTTTTCTCCCTTCTCACCGGACATTCCGACCTGGAGGGCGGATAAAATATATTTACTGGCATCTTGGTTGACAAGCATGCATTACTGATCAATGCTTATGCCTCAAATGTCGTCACATCTGTGTTTTTCCAAGAAACATATGCGCAAATGGGCCGGGTGAAGGCGGATCTGATTGTAATGGGCAGGGACTTTATTATGGTACAAAATCCCTCAGTGGAATCCTCTAACACACAGCCGAATGGTAAACCACATGCCGGTGGGTGTTCTTTACCATATTACGGACACTTATGGCCTCATGATGTCTGGGGCTCACACCACCCTTCTTTATCAGACTATACCTACTATTCCGCTCCACATGATGTGTAGACACAGCTTGACTATTGGCTCCTCTCTGCCAATGCCTCGCACTGGACCACATATGTGAGGCATTTGCCACACACTGTCGGATTATTGCCCTGCCCTTCATTAGCTGTTTGTACCTTATGGTGGCAGATGGGAGCACTCTTAGAGGGTCCCTGGAAAGGCCCTAGGCAATCAGCTTGTCCGCACTGAACTGCATGACTCGGTTGTTGAATATTTTCCTCTAAACACAGCCTCTGTGTCGACTAAGGCCACTCCCTGGGAGGCCTTTATGCCCTACATCCGTGGCATCTGCATGTTTAAACATGCAGGCATCCTCTGAGATATGCACTCCCAACTGACCAGTATCGAAACTGAGCTGCAGGACATCAACCACCCCAAATACATAGACGCTTATTCGTAATAACCGGGTATCTTGATCTGGCTGACAGGGAGGTTTTCATTTGGGCGAGTGCTGGTCTTTTGATTTTATTCCTAGATCTCATGGTATTTCGCTATCCCATTTTATCAACAGAGAATGGAAGTGATTGGAAAGCTGTGCTGTGGCCTCCATGTGTTTCTGATATTTGAGTGTCTGAGACAAGGCTAACTGTTTCCTTCAGGTGGTGTGTGTAAGGCCTGGGGTTTTGGCTGACTGCTAGGCCTGATAAGGGTGTGAGCACATTCTCAAGTTCTAATCTTGTGCTGAGCTGTGATATGATCTTTGTGGACTCCCTATCCCTCCCCCAATCAGAACCCCCCCTTTTCCTCAGACCCTTCTTTAACCTGGCTAGGTGGACCTGCGGTTCCCAGCTGTGGCCATGGACCCTTTAACCTTCGGCATGCTGATTTTGTTATTCTGGAGTAGCATGACTCGGTAGGCAGGCTTTTGTATGCTTAGAAAAATGTAAGGGAGGAGAAGACATTGCTGTTTGGAGAACCTGAAATCTAAGGTTAAGAATTAATCGAAATGTGTCCAAAAAAGAGAATGGACGAGGACAGTTGGCTGCTCAGGCAGACATCCTGTCCCGACTGAATCAGTGCAGCACCTCACAACCTGTTGGATTCTATGCAGTGGAGGTGATGGGGTCTTCACTATCCCAAGTGTATGGGAACCCTGGCTCCAGACACGCTTCATTGTGGAACTTGAAGGGGCCTCTATTGGCTGTAGGCTGCTAGCTTTTGGGGGCATGGTGTCATGACACTGGCAACCTACTAAATTAAAGCACTGTGTTGGTGCAACTATGACAGATCTTCTCCGGGTATTACCAGGGTCCGGTGTCTATGGTGATGGGGAAGCAGAATCCATGCCATCCGGGGAAGAGCTCAGTATAAACAAAATCTCCACACTGCCAGAAGTCATTCATAAGCATGGAGTTGCCACATTGCATGTCCAGAATGTGCAGCATGTACCATAGTTCTCATTCATTCCCAATGGGATGGTTTGTTTTCCTCTGAAACACAAGGAATACAGTGTACGTTTCTATACAATTAAGGGTTGCCCCATCCCTTCTAATCACCTATATCTATTCACCTCAGTGTCCCAGATTTCCTGACATGGGGTATCTATGCTATTGTTTAACCCTCCCCTTGAAGAGTTATTTCCCTTTGTATCATTGAGGTGGATGGTCCTACACTGGAACTCCCTGTCTGGGATCCATTAGTTAATAAAGAAGACATCCCGAGAAATGTTAAGGGCCACCCTATTACCACAGATGGAAGCAGGAGTGAATGAGTGTGTGTGTTAGTGTGGTGGCTTCGCTACCTCCAAGGACAATTTTCTAGAAAGTTGCGGAACCAAAGAGTATCCTCCCCTATGGTGTCCCTCCTGCACCTCCTATCTAGCTCTGTTTGAATGTCGCTAGACTCGGTGAAAAGGTCTCATATTGGGTCAAGTCAGCCATTAACCTATGGGGTTCTTCTCTGTTGGTTTGTATCTTTGTCCTAATTCTAGGTAGATACAGGTGGAGAAGGCATTTTGCTTTTCTGGGGGCTATCTCTTGGGACAAGTAAAAAGCCTGTCTGAGCCTACTGCATGCGGTATCAGTGAACAAATGTAACATAACCTGGCTGTTGTCTTGGAGTCGACGGTGGTCATGTGCTGATGCCACATGTTGTGTAAGAGGGTGCTATGTATTGCGTGTGGAATGTTAGTGTTGGGTTTGGTGTAATTATAAGTAATGTGGGAGAGGTCCCTACAAATGCGCAATGATAACTTCGGGGTAGAGTCAGTAAGACTAGGCAATGCTTTGATAATGAATGGATGCGGAACCACGCATAGCAAACAAAGGGTACATAGAAGTGCATAAATACATAACTTAAGGAACATTGCAAGTCTTGGACTGGATCCAGGGGAGGTTTTGGTGATCCACCAGAGGGTTGCTCAGTCTAAAAAACCCACCTGCTATCCCTTGCATTAGCACCACATTCTGTATGTTTACTGTGATTATGTTTCACTGTATTGAGAATATGATTGTTTACTGATAACACTGTATGTTCCATGACCAAACGGTATTGTTCCATACCGTGCTTAATTTTTACAGTAATTATGTTAAAAGAACAATACTAAGGTCTGTCACCATTTTACACCTCTTTCGTGTCCGTACAGATCGATAGATTTCCTCGCCAGAGAAAGCACTACCAAAGAACATTCTCGAGGACTCGCAAAATCCGGTGGCCATTTTGAGCGTGGTTGTCTATATAAACAACACCCAAGTACGGAGCCAGTGCTTTGCCTCGAGTATCTTGCAGGGGAGACAGCCATGACAACGCAACTTGTACAACCTAATGCTATTACAACACAACTTTTACATCGAAAGGTCCATTACAACTAGGGCTCCCCGTTTTATGGTATTTATTTTTTAAACATTTCCGTCTGTAATCAACCATATTTATTTTTTGATCATTTTTTCTGTATTTATCCACATTTTATTTTGCCGCAAGCAAAAACAAAGGATGCAGCTAGTATTTTTCCACATTTATTTTACTAGGCAATGTGCACTTGGTTGTTGTAGGTTTATATAGATTCATGTAGATGGTAAATGGGTTGCTGCTTTTAACAAAGATCCTTTTGTTTCTTGCAGTTAGTAAATTGCAGTCCTACTAATGTAACCTTTACTGTCTTATGCAACATATCATATACATTTATTAACACACATATGGGCTCTGAGACCTTGCATTATGATGATTAGGGCTATAGCGCTGTAAAAGAAATAAATCCAATAGCAGAATTTAAATTGGTATTTGTTTAAATACTGGGATAAAACAACACATCTAACATTCCTACAGTGCGTTTATATCTCTTGGCTCCAGTGACTGAACTAAGTCAAATGCAGGCCTCCGTTAAGTACCTGTGAAGTGACAAGCTGTGCGCATTTGTTTTCCCTCAATTGCTTTTAGGGCTGCGTCTTCCTCCTCACCGGACCCCAGCCCCCCATAGGTTCCAGCCAGGATACTTAACCAAAAGAGGGCCTGATTGCCCTTAATGTTCACCTTTGTTAAGGGCTCAGCTGTAATTTGATAAGCCCTCTCCCCGTCCTGCACTGGGACAGGCTTGTCTTCTCCTGGCACACAGCAGCAAAGGTTTATTGGCATTTTTTTCGTTTTTATTTATAAATACAGAGGAAAAAAAATATTTTTCTGTCTGTATTTATATGCAAACATCCATACCAACTGGGAGCCTTAATTACAACGTATGCCATTACAACGCATATACCATTACAACGCATGCCATTACATCGCAAATATGGTTATTTTTTTGACTATTTGTCTTTAATTAGGTATATTTATTTGTGGACTGAAACTGTTGACAATAACAATAACGATAAAAAGAACTCGCTATGAAAATGAATACCCAGGTATTCATTTTAATACTCAATTAAATTAAAATAAACACCTTGCACCATATTTAAATGAATTGTAAAATAACCACTGGCATGGGATGTAGGGATAATATATGTTTTGGGTAGGGAAGTGTATTAAAATGTGGAATTGAACAGTAAACACTAACCCAAAAAAAAAACTTGTTTAAGAAAATTAGGCGGTATTTATTTTAATACACGTCAAAAAAAACATTTGCATTGCTCCTTTTTTAAAAATAAGAAAAATAAACACTGTCACGGGTTGGAGGAAAATAGGGGTTTTGGGTGGGGAAGTGTATTACAATGTGGGCAGAAACTGTACACACTGATCAATATAAATACTCGATTAAAAAAATTAATAATCGGGTATCAATTTTAATACTCGTATAATAAAAGAGAGAAAGAATTAAAAGTATATGAATGAGCAAATACGTATGAGGATGATTAGTTTAGTTTCTGAGAATCAATTACGGGTGACGAAACTACGAGCAAGGTAAAGTTTACGAGCGTCAAATTCATCTTCTGTTTATCATCCATTTCCTCAGAGGGAATATAATGTTAATGTATATATTGTAAAATAAAAAAAACATTATGTTCCCTCTAGAGGAGTTGGATGTATGTCGACGGAAGGATGAAAGAATTTTAAAGAGAGGTAAATTAATGCTAGAGGTTTATGATTTATATATTTTTCAAATGCAAGTATATTTTAAAGGTTTCTAAATGTATAAGTATAAATGTACTTTACAAATGACATGACGTAGGATCAGTTAAAGAACTATCGCCGCAAAAAGAAAATACTACGAAGAGACGGAGATCAGAAGGTTTGAAGTATGCACAAATAATTTACAAAAAATTGTACCACTAATTCTCTTTTTCTTCTAGAGTGAAAATGGGTTTAAAAGTATGTATATTGTGTAGTGCTTTTACCAGTTTTCACTAATGAGGAACTGGAGGTTAATCTTCGCAAGCAGTAAGCATGAAAAAAAATATATTATTATCAATTTAAAAGTAAAAAAATAATGCTTTTCATAAGTCACACTTTTTTCATAAAGCGTAATTGAAATGAAATGTACAAAAAAAAAAGATGATGTAGTGGGAGTGTTTCTTGTAGCACGTCTATTCTACTTTATCTGAAAGAAAATCATGCCCTATTACATTAGAAAAGAAGATAGGGCAACACTTTTAAAATAATTAGAAAATAGTGTTTGTGGAAAAAAAGGGAGTGTGTGCCAATGCGTAAAACAATTGTTTTGAATACAGATTTTGTATGTCACCCATCTGATATATAGAGAGAGAATTGTACATGTAATTATACATTTGAAGACTACTTTTTCTGCAGCATAACTACACTTATACATTTAATGCAAGTAAGTAGGACTCCACGCTAAAGAAGAAAACTATTATTATAGTTTATAAATACTCATTGCTCAAGATAAGTACTATTGTGCAAAGAACATTTTTAAATTTAAATAAAAATGAATGCGCGCTTTGTATGAGCTGCAAACCTGTCATACATTTATATTATTGGGGTAAGGAAGAACCACTCCCAAAACACAAAAGAAGAAAGAAAATAATTAATATAAAAGAAAGTTAAAACATTAAATCATTTCTTTACCTTCACAGTCCACCAATTTGTGAGCACTGTAGAAAGTTTATAGTGTAAAATACCTTCCCTTAACTTTTTTTTTTACACATTGTAATTTAAAGTGCGTCACAAAATGGCTACATCGATGGTGAGAGAATGGTTAACAACACTTTAACATTCAATAAATCAAAGCCAATCAACATTATGCAACGGAAGGTCCAGTTTAGAACACTAAATAAGCCAATAGGATGTCTCTGCAACTCCACGCAGGGGAAGGGAATGGTTGGTAATACTTCTTCTTAAAATGGTTCACAGCCAATGAAAAATAAGCTCTGAAAGGTTTTGATTACAAACTATGAGCCAATCAGATGACCTTGTAACTCTGCGCAGGGGGAGGGAATAACTGCTAACAACACAGACAAAAAAGAAAGAGAATCTTCAACCAAGCCTAGGGACAAAACACATGCATGTTTGTAAAAAACAAAGATTGTGAGGTGAAGCATTCCGCACAACGTCATATAAATATGGGTAAGCATAAGATTCTCGACTCATATGCGAAGGGTTCATGGTTCGGTGCAACTTGTTATGTGATAGATTTATAGTCTTACGCATGGAAAGATAATAGAAATAATATTTAATGCTATTGAAGAATTAAAATAAATTAAAACTTTGGAAAGTTGTGAGCTCCATTGTAGACAATGGATTGCTCCCTGCTTCTACGGGCTGGTAAAGGACCTCAGAGCAACATTCCACTGTCTTACAAAGGCCTCTCGAAGCTCGAGGGGATATAAATCAACTCGAGCATCGGGAGGACTTTTTATTTATAAGAACATTCTGCCCTCTAGTTGTAGAATGTTCTAAAAGTCATATAGCCCTTCGTAGCTGGGCTAAACCGGCTAATAAAATGACACTAGCTTGTTGAAGTCCCTCGCCTTCGGCTCGGGACTTTAACGAGGTCTTCTAACCCCTACACTATCTAGCAATCACCCTACTGTTGCACCACCCTGGAGTTAGAATAGTAATTTTACTCCCTACACTATCCAGCACTCACCCTACTTTTGTACCATCCTGTAGTAAGAATAGTAATGTTATCCCCTACACTATCCAGGATTCACCCTACTGGTGCAAGACCCTGGAGTTAGAATAGTAATAGTATCCCCTAAACTATCCAACAATCACACTGCTGTTGCACCTCCCTGGAGTTAGAATAATCATTTTAACTCATTCACTATCCAGCACTCACCCTACTGTTGCACGACCATGGAGTTAGAATAGTAATTTTATCCCCTACACTATCCAGTACTCACCCTACTGTTAGACTACCCTGGAGTTAGAATAGTAATTTTATTCACTACACTATCCAGCACTCACACTACTTTTGCACAACCATGGAGTTAGAATAATAATATTATCTCCTACACTATCCAGTACTCACCCTACTGTTGCACCACCCTGGATTTAGAATAGTAATTGTATCCCCTACTCTATCCAGCACTTACACTACTGTTGCACCACCCTGGAGTAAGATTAGTAATTGAAATACACTATCCAGCACTCACCCTACTGTTTCACCACCCTGTAGTTAGAATAGTAATGTTATTCCCTACACTATCCTGCACTCACCCTACTGTTGCACCACCCTTGAGTAAGAATAGTAATTGTATCCCTTATACTATCCAGCACTCACACTACTGTTGCACCATCCTGGTGTTCGACTAGTAATTTCAAACCCCGACACTATCCAGCACTTACCCTAATGTTGCACCACCCTGGAGTTACAATAGTAATTTTAAACCACAACACTATCCAGCACTCACCCTACTGTTGCACTACCTAGGAGTTATAATAGTAATTTTAAAACCCCTACACTATCCAGCACTCACACTACTGTTGCACCACCCTGGAGTTAGAATAGTAATTTCAAACCCCAACACTATCCAGCACTTACCCTACTGTTGCAATGCCCAGGAGTTAGAAAAGTAATTTATAAACATTTACACTATCCAGCATTTACTCTACTGTTGCACCACCCTGGAATTAGAATAGAAATTTTATTCCCTACACTATCCAGCACTCACTCTACTGTTGCACCGCCCTGGAGTTAGATTAGTGATTTCAAAACCCATACACTATCCAGCACTTACCCTACTGTTGCACCACCTAGGAGTTCGAATAGTAATTTTAAAACCCCTACACGATCCAGTACTTACCCTAATGTTGTACCATCCTGGAGTTACAATAGTAATTTTAAACCACAACACTATCCAGCTCTCACCCTACTGTTGCACCACCTAGGAGTTAGAATAGTAATTTCAAAACCCTACACTATTTAGCACTCACACCACTGTTGCACCACCCTGGAATTAGAATAGTAATTTAAAACCCCTACAGTATCCAGCACTTACCCTACTGTTGCAACGCCCAGGAGTTTAAAAAGTAATTTATAAACCCTTACACTATCCAGCACTTACCCTACTGTTGCACCACCCTGGAGTTAGAATAGAAATTGTATTCCCTACACTATCCAGCACTTACTCTACTGTTGCACCGCCCTAGAGTTAGAGTAGTAATTTCACAACCCATACACTATCCAGCATTTACCCTACTGTTGAACCACCCTTGATATAGAATAGTAATTGTTTTCCCTTACACTATCCAGTGTTTACCCTACTGTTGCACCCACCATTGTGGAGTTAGGATAGTTATTGAAAACTCTAAATTATCCAGCACTTACACTAATCTTGCACCACTATCACTAAAACATTTTCCAACATTAAAAAAACAAAACAGAATGGTGTTTACATTTTTTAATGACATTTCTTAAACATATCATTTAAAAAAAATATGTATTTTGTTTTTACTTTACAGTATGCTTTATTTTTTCATATTTAAAGGAGCACTTTTACAGGAATATGTACTTTATATTGAATGGAATAGTCCATTTTTAATTTCTGTAGCAGTAGATGACCATAAGACATAAACCTGTAGCGTGAAGGTCGCCATTTTCAGGATCGTAGCTGGTTACAGCAGAAGCAAGGGAAACCGGCGTTAAGGTAACATACATATAAAGAATTTAAAAAAATAGAGCATAAGTTATATTTATTGTAAGGAGAGACTAGGGAGGTTGATAAATAATAAAATTATATTTTTATGTTTTATATATCAGTTCACCAACCATGTTGTCAGAGTATGCCCTCGTTGGGTCACCTGTACAGCGAAAGTATTTTATAAAGTTAGCTTTTAAATTAAAAAAAAAAAGAAATCGAAAAAATGTTTCTTATTTTTTTTAAAGCCAATTTGTAAGCGGTTTTAATTTTTGGGCAAAACAGGAAAGTAAAAGTCTAGTCTTTGTTAGTAATGTAAGATGTGTGCAACATTATCCAGTTAGTCAGAAGCCACACACAACGAAAACCGTTGTAATGCACCCAATAGCCTTTCCGACATTTCATTAGATTTTTTTTTAATTCGTGGGTTCAGACTACCAGTTAATGTTTGAGCAATTTTCATTTCTTGGAAACTTTGATCCTTCCTCAAAAGTTCCAAAAAAGGAAAGAAATTGGGGTGCTGCTTGCCAATTGTATGGTTGAAGGAGTTGTGCCATCCCTCTATGGCATTGTTTGTTTTTGCTCCTCCTTCTAAGCAACTTGAGTAGCAGGTCCACCACTCCACATGGAATTGTGGCTTCCTCCCCCCACCCAACTTGCTTAGATGCCCAATCCATGTGTATTCAAAATAATTTAGTAAGGGTGCCAACATTTTCTTTGTTTGCTGTGAAGTAGTCAGATTCTGTAATTGCAGTGTAGTACTCGTCTACACTATCAGGAGGAACAAAGCAAAGTGCAGTTAGTTTTTTTAGTTTAAATTGCAGTTGGCTATCTGATACGTAATCCACAACTAAGGATGTTTTTTGTATCTTACGCCAAAGTGGAATGTGGCAAAAACATCCTTGAAATTGGGCATCCGTGTTCGTTTTGGTAATAACATTAATCATTGTCAATTCAAAATCAATAATTACTTTTCTAGGACTTTTGTTAGATGTTTTGGATTTTAACACTGTTAAAACGTTCAGTGTAAGTTGTGGATTGTTTATCAGGTAGCAAACTGTAAGCTAAGGGGACAACTGAATTGTTAATTTTAGCATGAATGGTGTATATTTGGGTGAAAGGATGGGGCGTGCTTTTAAACGTCCCACCCATCATCCAAGCATCACTATTCTCTAACTTAGCAAGCTTACGGGGTGTGCTAAAGATAAGGATTCTTTTCAGAGGGTTTTTGTTATCATGTAATAGGAAGGATTTGTTAGAAACAGTAAGACAGAGTTCAGGAGGAATAAGTATATCAGAGAAAGATTGTGGTGTAACTCGTTGTGGATTACTTGCCTGTTTTTTACGTTGTACAATTCGTCTTAGATTGGGTATAATGGGCATACTACTGGCAACATGAGATGGGACGTGTTCTACAACCTATATACCCCTGCACCCTTGAAATTATTCTCAATTTGCGATTCTCAAATTGCGAATCCCAAATTGAGAATAACTTTCCATTCATTCCTATGGGCCTCCTTGCTCATGGAAATGAACGGGGAAGTATTCCTTAATTGCGATTCGCAATTTGCTAATCGCAATTAAGGAATACTAAGAATTCACACAAAAAATGCGAATTTGTACATACATCACAATTTGCGATTCTGAAATAGCGATTTCTAAAAAATCGCTATTTCAGAATCGCAAATCAAGTTGATGATACATATGGCCCATAGTCATCTTCAATATGTTAACTTGCCCTATTATAGATAGATGGATAGTATCTATTCTTTTTTACTCCTGTGTAAATTGCAATATCGACATACTCACCATATTGTTAGTGCAAACTATTTGAGTTTTATTTTCATTCAGGCGATAACCAGAGTAGTTGCCATAGTCCCCAGCCATACCCGTAAGAGTTATCATTGCCGGATCTGGATTTGGAGTTATTATAGCCAAATCATCGGCATATGCCAGAAGTTTCATCTCATGGCCCCTACAGACTACTGGTTTGATAGCCTTGCAACCTAAAATCCTATGACTCAGGGGATCAATGTAGAGGGCAAAAAGTATTGGGGAGCAGGGGCACCCCGGCTGGGTCTCACGAGACATTAAAATTTCTTCCGAGCTTCCCCCATCATGCTGAGTCCGGGCCCTAGGTTCAAAATACATAGCTTTGATGGCCTTAACTATCTTAGGGAGAAAACCCCTCCGCTCCAGTATCACCCATAAAAACTGCCATGTCACACGGTCGAATGCCTTCTCGGCATCGAGAAGGATCATTGCCATCCGACCCCCCTCAGCAGCATGTACATCAAATAAAGTAATTACCCATCTAATATGGTCCGTTGTTCCCCGACCTGGGATAAACCCATACTGCCAAGGGGAGACCAGACCTGCAATGACCCCTCCCAATCTCTTGGCCAGGACCTTGGCATATATCTTGGTATCAGAATTTATGAGGGATATTGGTTGGTAGGCTCCAGGTTCATTTTTACGTTTACCCTTTTTATGAAAAACAACAATATTTGTTTCCTTCCATGAGTTTGGGGTATCCTTAGTACAAATTATACCATTAAACAAATCCACCAATAAGGGTGCTATGATACCTTGTAGGCACTTATACAATTTCAGAGGGATACCGTCTGGTCCCACGGCTTTTCCTACTGCTTGATCCCTTATAGCTTCAATTACTTTCTCCCTTGATATATCCTCCTCCAGCACTAGTCTATCCTGCTCAGCCAGTTTAGGCCACAGATCGTCCAAGATTGTATTAGAAAAATCTGTCCTCTCAGCACCGCCCGCCACAATGCTAAAAATGCATGTTCTGCATGTGCATGCACAACGTGGCAGGCACCGCGCGATGCCTGCCATGATGTGCATGCACATGTATGGGGGTTACACCCCATGTGCCTCCCTCACCCACCCACTATCCGCAACAGGCCCCCAAACTAGAAGACCGCATGCCTTTCCGTGGCGGTATTGCCGCCATGGAAAGGCATCTTCCAAAGCCCACCCTAATTTGGCTGGTGGTTTCTGATAGACACCGCCACCATATAAACCCTTTTCCGCCCCGGTCGCAAGGCGATCAGGGCGGAAAAGTGGCGGACGGTGTTTCCGTCCGCCGCGGTCCCCCCCGACATAGTAATATGGTGGGGGAAATGGGTGGTGGGCGGGCAAGGATGTAGGGCAGATCGCCACCATCCCGCATGGCAGGGGCGATCCGCCCGACATCCTAATGGGCCCCTATATATTTTCACTTAATTTTTACAGAATAAAATTGAAAGAAGCTTTTCTTTCCTTCTCCAAATTGATTTAATAGTAAGTACGTAAATCTGTAAAAAAGTGAAGATTTATTAAAATTTTGGTTTTGTGTATTTAATATTCAATCTAATTAATCTAATTTACTTGGAAAGTTTAGAGGCTGCTTCCGTGTCTGTTAGTGACAGTTTGTTTCACCCAAGAGGTTGCAAAATTAGAGTCAGCTCTCAAACGTAGTCAACTGACCATTGCTTTCCAAATGGTGGTTGGCTCCTTTTATACCATTTTTTGCGTTTCACCATTATTTTCATAAAAATATGTACCCTGTTCATTATTTTTTTCTCATGTATATTAAGTGTAAAACTATCATTTAATTTGCGTTTTTATTTATGTCCCTTATTTTGGTTTGTATTTGTTTTGTCCTCCATTTTGTTTGCCACTGGGTGAATTTAATGTCATATAATGTCATGGAAACTGTTGATGGACTTCAGTCATGGTACATGGTGGTCGGATTCACTCGTTTACATTTCTGCAGTCTGCCTTTTCGAGTTTGGTTTTTGGAATCATTTATATTTAATGCTTTTTTTGTGAATTTCTTCTTTTAAAATCGATTCGTATATTTATTAATATTTTTATTTTTAATATGTTTAATACTATGTTTAGTATTTTTATTGGTCAGTGTGTACAGTTTCTGCCCACATTTTGATACACTTCCCTACCCAAAACCCCTATTTTCCCTGCATCCGGTTAATTTACAATTCTTTAAAAAAAAATGCATAGTAATAGCATGCGTAGTACTGTTTTGCATTGTAATGGCACTTGCAATGCATTTCATACAATTGCGTTGTAATGGTAGGCGTTGTAGTAACATACATTGTAATAAACTATGCGATGTACAAATTGTGAATGTGCGATGTAAATGCATGCGTTGTAATGGTATGCGTTGTATCGTCATACATCCATCTTTGCAGGAGCAGCAGATGCGTTGCTGTGCTCTTCGTTCCATTTGCGGTTAGCATTGTGTCCAGTCACAGCCTCCTGAGCCAACTCACCTGAGAGTGTTCCACCGTCATGTCCCGTTCCGCTCTGCGTTGGTGAATTTCTTGATATCTGCTTCGTCTTCAGCTTTGGTGAGATTTTTTATGGTCTGCACAAAAAAACTAAATAAAAAGAAAGCTATTTTGTGAGAACTTGGTACCCAATGCAATCAAGAAAGTTAGTTGTGCATAAGACAATATATATCTATATGTCATGAACAAAGCAAAACTTTATGAAAGACAAATTAGTGTGCTCGAGTTTCACGTGGTGGGAATCATAAAAGCATAAAAGCAATGTTGTATTAAGTAATACAAACATTACTACCAAAGTAAAAATAAAGAAAGCCAAGAAAACAACATAAGAAGAATAACTGTGAATGCAAAGAAAGCTTCAGTGGGACATTGAATATTGTAACCATTGTTTATCCATATAAGTGTACAGCATGTACAATGTTTTAGCTTCTCATAACTTATTAATGCTTTGTGACATCCTTTGAGGTTATTCATCGTTAATATTTGGCTATATCTTTTAGTTGTTAGGAAGCTATTCCACGAAAACATGCAAGATTGAATAATACAAGATTTCCTTCAATCTAAGGTCGTCTCGCATATATACAATTGCGCGTGAGTGAGAATAGAGTGGAATTCAATGACAGAGAGCATCAAAAGGGGGGAATCAAATTATAGATAAAAAAGACTAAAGCACTTCTGCTTGTTTTAACAGGTTGACAACTGAGTCTAATCCCCCAATATATACTGATGTCCAATCAAGCCATCCTCCCAAATTCTATCCATTTTCCTGGTGTTTCCAAGAGGCAGAGGCATTAAGGTAGGGAATACGAAGGTTGCTTTATAACGTTCCTGCAAAGTTCTTACAACAGTGTTGGCAATAAGGAAAGTGCTGCATTTTTCTCTGATATTGACACATGGTTGTAACCTCATGCCATGAAGGAATTTTGGTACCACGCTGTGGGCCCGAGAATTGGGTCCCAATTGACTTGTGGGTGCAGGGTCCTGGATTCCTGCTTTTTTTTCACAACAGATTATATTGATTGATCAGTTAGAAGCAGGTATACAGTACTCCACAATCAGGAGGTCACTGTAAAATTATCAACACATATATATCTTTGTATCCCAATCAATAATAAAGAAACATTTCTCCCTAACCCCCTCAACTCCCACAGCCACCCAAAAACCCCACTACCCGCCCCTTATCCCTCCCTAGCCCGGTACACGCGATCAAGTCAAGCCCTCTGTACATGCCATTTGGAAGTCCAGTGCCATGCGCACTTTTAGGCCTGGCGTCCATCACCCAAATCTAAATCATCGTCAGGCTCTACCAGTGGATCAAGAGTCAAACCCCTGTAGTCTGCCCACCGCTTCCAGATTTTATAATGCTTCCTGGGACAGCCTCTGGCCTCGAACACTGGGCGCTCCAAACCCATTAAATAGTCCAATTCAGCTTTCCATGCACTCAGGGGGGGGGGGGGCTCATTCATTCTTCCACGCTCGAGCCAAGTCCCGCTTGGCCACCACCAGGCCTAACAGCAAGAGATGACGTTTGTAAATATTTCCACCTACCCCCTCCAAAACATGAAGGAGACCAGACGATGGGTGCGGGAGAGATCCCAGCCCAGCACCTCTGACAGGCAACTCCACACACCATTCCAGAACCTAGTCAAGCCAGCACACAACCACACAGTATGGATCAGGGTACCAGTGTCAGCTCCACAACGCAGGCACTCCGGGGACCCGATTAGGCCCGCCTTCCACAGTCGCTCTTGTGTATAGTAGGCCCTGTGTAAGTATTTAAATTGGATTAGTCAGAGTTCTACCGCGATAGCCGTCCCACGTGGGGACTCCAGTGCCTCCCGCCAGTCGTCTTCATCTAGGGGCCCTACGTCTTTTTCCCAAGCATCTTTCAGTAGGAGCAGGGAGGAGGAGCAGTGGGTGACCAGCGTCTGATATATGAGGGATACCTTTTTATCCCCAAGATCACCCATAAAGACCTTCGCCTCTACGGGGCTTAACTCCGGTAGCGACTCCAACCCAACCAGGCTAGGCGCCAATGCGTGACGAAATTGGAAGTATCTGGAGAATTGAGTTTTAGGCATGTGAAATTCGTCGCGTAAATCCTGGAATGACTTAAGAGTCACACCGGACATAACGTCTCCAAGCGAGGAAATTCCTATAGAGTCCCATCCGCCAAACCCCGTAAGCGAGGCCAACGCAGGGAGACGTCCATTCCGCCACAACGGGGTCTCCGCCGTCAACTTCCCCCACCAACCCATCCGACGCAGAGCCTGCCTCCACACTGCAAATACCACTTGCGTGGCTGACGGCAGCCGCCTCCTAAGCCCAGCCGAATATAGGATGGTATGCAATGTGTTATTCCCCATCAACGAGCGCTCCAGCGCATATCCCGGGTCGCCACTATCCCCATACCACCAGTCGTTTAGGACCAGCAGATGCGAGGCTTGGTAGTACGAGAGGATGTCCGACGTGGCCAGGCCGCCACAGTACGTGGATAGAAAACACGTGCGTAGCGCTACTCTAGCGGCTCCCCCTGCCCACAAAAAGCAGCCCAGGGCGGAATTGACCTGCCGGAACCACCGCGGCGCAACTGGGTGTGGATGGTTCTGTAATTGATAGAGGAGGCGCGGAAGGGCAACCATTTTAAAAATCGCCGACCTGCCATAGATGGTAAGGGGCATTCGAGACCAAGTTTTAATGTCCGTTTGGACCCTCTACCATACCGGCAACACGTTGCGCTCCCACGAGACCGTCGCGGACTCGGACAAGAACACTCCAAGATATAATATGCCCCCGGCCGCAGTTCGCAAGGCTGACACCCATGAACCCGTGTCCGCCCCGTCACCCAGCACCCATAAGGTGGACTTACTCGGTTTAAGGTAAAGGCCGGACACCTCACCAAAGATGCGCATTATCTCCAGCACTCGGGCCCAGATCTATTCAGGTCAGTGAGAAAAAAGAGGACATCGTCCTCATAGAGGGCGATTCGATCATTAAGGCCCCCCTCCAACACAAAGCCCTGCAGCTGCGCATCAATGCGCACCCATGATTAATGCGAATAAATATGGGGACAGCGGGCAACCCTGACGGGTACCCCGGCCGATGGTGAACCTCTCCGAGATTGCTCCAGAAACACGCACAGACGCCGTGATATCAGTATAGAGAAGTTTGATATAGGATATAAACACCGGGCCCAGATTAAGATGAGGCAGAAGCGCGAATAAGTAGGTCCAACTTACCGAGTCAAAGGCCCTATCTATGTCTGCTAAGAGCACGGCCACCCACTCTCCCGTGGCCCTTATCGCGTCTACGGCAGTCTGTGCCCTGCGAATATTGTGTCACGTTGCTCTACGTGGCATAAAGCCTGCCTGATCCGGGTGGACCAGATCGGCTACATATGGGAGGAGACGATTCGCCAACGCCTTAGCTAACAGTTTAGCCTCGATGTTAAGCAACGATATAGGGCGGTACGAGTCATGACGATCAGGGGGCCTACTAGGTTTCTGAAACACCACCACCTCAGCATGTCGCCAGTCAGCCGGCAGTCTACCCACTTCCCGCGCAGCCTCTAGTGTGATCCTATAATGGGACCCCAATTGGAGGTGGAAGTTCTTGTAGAATTCACACGGGAAACCGCTCGGCCCGGATGCCTTCTCTGCGTTGAGCTGCCCCAGCGCATCACCCAGTTCCTCCGCCGTGAGGGGGCAGTCCAACGCCTTTCGAGTCTCAGTGGAAACTGCCCTCGGAGGCAAGTCGGCGATAAATGTATCAATCGCCTCAGCCGAAAGGCAATCCTGTGGTGCATATTGCTCCGCATAATAGCAGGCAAAGCCGGCCGCCAGCGCCGCCGGGTCCGTAATGGTGACACCGTCTCCATCGGTAATCCCAGGTAGGGCTAGTGGTTGCAGAGTACGCTGGCACAGTTTGTGAAGCATAGTACAAGACTTGTCACCCCATTGATATACCCTACTCCGCGTGGCCAGCCACGCCTGCCGAGCCTCGTCTAGTAACACCGACGCATAGGACTGCTGCGCCTGTAGGAGCCGCCGCACAACCACTGCGTCCCCCTCCCCCTGACAACGTTGCTCCAGCGTCCCAACCCGGGCCGCCGCCTCCACTATAGCTTCTCGACGCCTGGGACGGGCCGCCGCACACCATGAAATATCATTTCCCCTCAGGGTGGGTTTCATGGCTTCCCAGACTACCACGGGATCCGTACCTTCCACCAAATTCTCTCTCCAGTAGTTAGCAATCGCCCCACGCATGTGTTGGACATAGTCGGCTTGCTGAAGGTGCCAGGAGGACATTCGCCACCGGAATGGCTGCCTCGCCCTATGCAGGTCAACCACCACGGCCACAGGGGAGTGGTCAGACAGCCCCCTAGGCAGGATAGCAGCCTCCCGTACTCTATCCAGGAATCCACAAGGCATGAATATATAATCCAGCCAGGAGAAGGAACCATGGACTGCAGAGATATATGTGTATTCGCGGGCCCTGACATGCATGTGTCGCCAAACATCCGCCCAGCCAAGCCCCTCTACCATGGCGTGCAGCCGAGTAGGGACGGCAGCAGCAAGCGCCCCCTGCATCCTTCGACGGTCCTCACGCATATCCATCACATCATTCCAATCTCCCCCCAGCACCGCTAGGGAATCCGGAATGTCAGCCCAAACCGCAAACAAACGCTCAGCCAGGGACCACTGCAGGGGGGGGCATAAACACAGCCAAACACAATTGATTCCGTGCCCACCATCCCCTGAACAAACACATAACGGCCCTGGGGGTCTACCCACTGCCTCTCGTGCACGTAAGCCAGCTTCCGGTGGATTAGGATACCAACGCCCCTGGAGCCCCTGGAGAACCCTGCATGAAAAATTTGTTGGTAGCCAAACCTCTGCAGGCTCAGCACCTTCGTCCCCATCATGTGAGTTTCCTGTAACAACAAGACATCAGCTGCTTCCCTCTTACCCCACCGCAATATCGCCCCCCTCTTGATTTTGTCCAGCATCCCCCTAACATTCCAACTCACTATACGTAGTGACTCCCTGGGGAGCCCCGGGGCGGAAGCCTCAGTCATAGTCCCACGAGACCCAATACCAGAGCACCCTGCACCAGACCCAGGCGCACAGCAGATCATAGAACAAGGCATAAAAGGTTGCGTGTACCCCCAACCAACCCACCCAACCCCCTCCCACCCGCCCCCCACACAAACCCCTCAACTTCCCATCCCCGGTTCCACAACCCCCAATACCTCATAGAACACTGAAGTATCTGTCGCGGCATGGGCAACCTCAGGCCCAAAACGGAGCGCCCAAGGCCAACCATACCAATGGATCCCAAGTACCCACTAAACCAAGAACCCCCCCTCCCGAGTTAACTCCCACTCACGTAGGAGGCAGGTAGCCCCTGTATTGAGGCACCAGGAACCCTTCTCCACAGTCCCACCCAATGTCAGGATAGCAAACTAGACATGGCAATATATACAGCATTCAATCAGCAGTACAGCAAAGCACAGTTGAAAAGCTCCTCTCCGCTTGAGCACATGGCCTCCCTAGAACGTCATAGATCCCACAGTCACTCAGCGACCCTTTCCAGAGTGATCAGAGTCAGTAGGCGCAGCAGATTGAGTTTCACTGCGGGAGGTGGAGCGTTTCCGAGATCTAGACCTCCTGTTCCTTTTGCCACGGGCATTTTGGTCCCCCTGGTCCCGCGATGGATCCCTCGAGTGTCCCGGGTCCAAGCCCGGTTGAGCATGGGGCCTGACTCTCACCGTTTCATCAGTCCATTTGAAAATGTCATCTGGTGTATCAAAGAAGTGAGTCCAAGATTGGAAGACCACACGTAGGCGGGCCGGGTAGAGCAAGGAGTATTGAATTTTGAGGCCTCGAAGTTTCGCCTTAGCGGCCATGAAGTGCCGCTGTTGTTGTACAATTCTGGTATAGTCTGGGAAGATCATGATCTTCTGGTTTTCAAAGAGAAGGGAGTCTTTGGCCCTCACTTCCCGCAATATGGTGTCCCTGTCATGAAAGTTCAGGATTCTGGCAATCACCGGTCTGGGCCGCTCTCCCACCGGCGGCTTCTGCGTCAGGGCCCGATGGGCACGTTCAATCACAAAACAGCGGGACAGGACATCCGGGGGGAGCCAACTCTCCAGCCACTGGGACAAGAACTGTTCCATGTTGCCCTTCTCACAACCCTCCGGAAAACCCACAAAGCGAAGGTTGTTTCTGCGCGCCCGCCCTTCAGCATCCTCCACACGAAGCGCTAGGCCCTTTTGAATGTTTTCCATCGCCGCCATTTTCTGCTTCAGGGTCCCAACATCATCCTCCACCACCGAAATCCTAGACTCGGCCTCCGTGATTCGCGCCACAGCGATGCGTAGGTCCTGGCGCAGTAGGGTTACGTCTGCTCCAACCGCTTTAATCTTGGCATCTAACATATCCCTGGACTGGGTTATCGCCGCCATCAGCGCCGCGTTGTCTGGCCCCGACCCCTGGCTCCCAGATGCTCCGGGACCCCCGCTCGGTCCCGTAAACTTGTTGATGGGCCCCTGCTTAGCAGGCCCACCCCCCCCTCTGGTCATGGCTGTAGTCCGCTCCGGTGCCGTCGCCCTCGGAGCATTCGCAAATCTTCGAGGCGGGCAAACCGCACCTCCAACAACTGCCAAGGGCAGTCAACAGGCAAGATGTCCCGGCTGCAAGCACACACGACCCGCACACCGCTGTCGTCCACCACTGGGGGGGGGGGGGCACACGCAAGGGTTTTCAGGTTGAGTGTCAGTGCGACCAGGATTTGCCAGGGCCACCTCTCCATATAGGTTCGACAGCCCCAGGGTGTACAAGCTTGCCTCGTGGTCCTCCAATATTGGCCAGGGATGCCTCAGGCCTTCACACCACTCCCGTTGAGTGCCCAGGCACACAGAGTGGTGTTAGTCCAGTCGCGCCAGCCACTCTCGCCCACCGGACAAGCACACCAATATGGGGGGGGCAGCGGGGGAGTCACTCACTGTTCGTCGTCCGTCGCCAGGCACGGGCTCAAGGCACGCCGGTCAATCCGGCCCGGCTCCAGTCCGCGGCCCAATGTTGCCCCCCAGCGCTGTGTCCAGCTAGGGCCGCTGCACCTCAGGCCCCACAGTGTCTCCGCTCCGTCCGATATCGGACCCCAGCACCATCAGGCTGGAACCGCCAAACTCGAGGCCCCGGCTTTACTGGGTCCAGGTAGGCCGCTGCTCCCCACAGGCATCCGTTGGGCACTGATCTCCATCCTCCGCCACAGCAGGGACGGCCGAGGGCCCGCTCGTTGCTCCGCCAACCCAAAGCAGCTCCTGGCCCAGGCAGAAGGACAGTGCCGCCGGCCCTCGCGCGAGCTCCCTGGCTCGGACGCGCCAAAATTGAGGCCCCAGTTTGCCGTCCGGGACTAGGCCTCAAGCCACCGCGGCCGATTCCGCCGCACTGGTCGGTGTAGGAGCGCCGCTCTCTACACCGGAGGACTCCGTTCACCTTCAGCCACACTTGCCCTACAAGCGGTCTGCTGTTCGGATCCGGGGGCCAGGATTAAATGTCGGATAAAGAGCGGGACGGCTGGAGCTCTAGGAAGCCACGTCCGCCATCAATGCCCGCTAAGCCACGCCCCCCCTGGATACCTGCTTTTAAGGACTTTACAGGAGCCGCCCTTGTCCCCCCTCTCAGACTGCATTCCCCCTGTGGTGTGCTCTGCCAGCCCCATCCTGGAGAATCAGCAGCAGAGTGGGACCTAGGCTCCCACCGACAGCCGGAATGGTGGACACTGGTGAGGATACCCAATCTACAAACCACATCCAGCAGCCCTGAAATTTCGGCACTCAAGTAAAGGCTTGGGTTCTTAATATTGTTTCATTGGTCCTTCTTTTGAATTTTGGTACAGTGAATTTTGAGCTGTGCATGAAATGGATGGTTCATTATTTGGGGTTATGACTTACTGAATATTCGAATTCTGCAGTTACCCCTCCCTGCTGTGGTTGTGGCTGGGCTTCCTGTCTGTTGCTGATGCTGCCATGCGTTTGCCCAACTACCTGATCCCTGTTGTGGTGGTGCATTAGCTGGCTGACTTCCTTGAGGCTGTGTGTGTGGTTGGTTTGGGTCCACCAGTTTTTGATTTTGTGGATGTGGGATTTGCAGGGAGTTGATCAAGTCTATCAACCATTGTGCATGATATGCTTCTACCGCATCAGTCGGCCATGTGGCACATCCTGTGCCAACAGTAACATTTTCTGAGATATGGCTGCTGCCAACCTCCTTGCATCCTATCATCATAGTTAGGTTGGAACCCTCTGAGGTTTTGCAATGGAATCACCTTTAAGACTGGTCTCATTTGTATGCCTGTGGCCAATGAGGAGATCTCAAGGGTGGACTTTTCCAACTTGTGTTGGACCAACTTAGTGGTCCCTCTTTAGGTCTGCTTGTTTCTCTTTATAATTCTGATTTATTTTCGTAATAATGCAATATGTAGGCCTGAAGGATTTGGTTTCTAACCCTACTATGCTGTCCGAAAGGCTCTGTATCTCAGTGAGTAGCCCCTTTTTGAGGATGTTATAAAAAAAATATGACTTGTGGGCCCATGTCAGTCCATTGCTGTCCTGCCTCTTGTCCCCATCTTTCCATCAATCTAACTAGAAACCCAGTTATGGCCTCTCCAGGTTTCATAGTTTTTGCAATTAACCCTTCTACATCTGAGCAGTCAGGGAACATTTCCCTCAGAACAGTCCATATTTGGTTTCTGTACGAATTGAATGTGGCCCCATCATGCTTGGTGTTTGTCAGCGAGACTGCTGGGATGCGTGCGAACACCATGTTAATCTGTTTTCTAATTATTAAACCATCATGAATTTGGCAGCAGATGGCAGACTTTACTGTGGTATGAAATTGGATGATAAATTCCTATTTAGTTAGCTTTATCTCCTACTCAGTGATGCAATGGCTTAGGGCAATTCCTCAACAATCAGTGATATTTAATCTAGTGAACATTTATTTAATATTGCATACCATTTCTCTAAAAATTCTTCATTGTCTTTACATACTGTTTGAGTGGAATTCGTAATCCTCCCCAGATATACATGCCTTGTAATACTGATTGAGAGTCGTGGCATGCAATCATTATTATTTTATGTTTGATTACATATTCTCAATGCCTCAAATAGTTCTCCACTTTGTTAGAAGATGCTGATGGAAGTTGAACTGATTTTCAATGGGAGCATATATTTGTGGTTCAAACTTTAGAATATGCTGAACTTCTAGCTCTATTGTCTGTGATATCTCTTAAAGTGACATGGTCTCTGTCAGTTTCATTGGAATGACGTGCAGCAGGTGTCACAGGACAAAATAAAAACCTTTTATTTTTTATTGCTACGTTTGCCGCACTGACTATGAATTGAATTGACCCTCGAAATGTATTCTACTTCTGGTGTTGTGTGGCATTTTAAGCTCCAAGTGAATTTTCCCGATTCATGCCCTGATATAGTTACAATTCACATTACCCTTATATAGGAATAGAAATCAAGTCCTTATTTAGGCATAGCCCATGCTACCCAAATACAGGCATGGCTACTTCCACCCGTACCAAACGTCACAGCAACTTCTTGGAAAACCAGCATTAGCAGTTAGGGAACTTCCCCTTGCTTGAATATTGATTTGTCCAAGAACTCAGTTACTTTACGAAGAACAACTATTCCCTAGGGATTCTTTTCTGATGTTCATATGCCCGACTTTACATCAAACTTTGGCATTCCTAAACACCTTCAAGGTATAAATATATCTACACTGTGGTTAGGAGCAGTTCAAAGACCTACTTGCCCGACGCAGCTCGCTACAGCAAGTGCAGAAGGAAGCCGACTCTCCAGCTGATGCACTGATCAGGAAGCTGCCCTTCCCCTGCCGAGAATCCAGCTCCAGTGTTTCCAGCTCCCCTTGCGGGGTGTTGGGAAATCGAGTCCCAAGACAGAGATACCAGACCTCCTTCATTATAACGAAGGTATGGAGCTGATTAGAACCTAGAGAAACCTCTTGTAGATTCTTTCCAAAAACTAAAACCTTTGCTACACAATACTTACTTTTTCCCTTGTACTAGACTTAGGTTAGGTACATTGGGGTAGGTGTATTTTAGGAGCACCAGTTGAGTATTTTAGTCAATGTTATTTATGTATGTATTTTTATATTGCTTAGAAACCATACAATGCTCTTACAGTATTATTTCATATTACTGTTTACGCTTTAAGCATTATACTTTGCAGTCTGCATAACGATTGTAGCAGCTCACTTCTCTTGCATGAGAAAGAAGACTGTTTAATAAACCCTTTTTATTGAAGACGCCCATCTCACTATTTCTCTGCAACTCTGTAGAAACGAACCATGCACGATTGACTGAGTGAAATACTTATCTATTGTTTCCGTGACTCTGAAAGATATATTCTTATTCTTGGGAAACAAAGATGTCATGTTTATGCGGTTGTCAGAAACTAATCTCTTCTTGTGTATCCGAGAAAGTTTCTAGTGACCTTTGAGTTAGCTGGCACACACATAATTCATTTTAGTATATTCGATAGGGACCTAGTTGACCTCAGTCCTACTTCTAATCTATAGGATATATTATTCCAATGCGTACAGCCTATTGGGAATATAGGAACTACACTTGCATGCTATTCGGTATCCCTTTCCAGTAATGCGGTATCATACATTAGGAATAAATCAAGTAAAAGGGCAAAAATCAATGTCTCTTTGTAAAATATTACTGTTAATTTCTCTTGGCAGTCATAAATTGATCACAATTCAGGGTAGGCAGCTGGAATTCCCCATGGCTGCTGCCTGAGAATCTAGGTTATGGAGGTTGGGTATGGACATCCTCCAAGATGGCCATTTTCTGATGGGCTCTTGCCAAGGGAGGTGGAGCAACGCTGTTCTATGACCTGTGGTGGCAATGAAGACTTTGAAAAGAGCAGGCAAATGACTGTCAAGACTATGGCGCACACCAGAAGCTGTCTGTGTTTGAGCAGGTTGGGAGCCAGCCGTGGGGTCAGCCGTCAATAGGAAGAATCTCACAAAACCATATATTGCCATATTGTGACACTGCCTCATTTATAAGATTGGCCCTGGATGTTACAATCTTTCAGATGGAGGAGCATGCTTGTATAGCATTATTACAAGACTCTAAAGGAATCATTTGCTTTGAAACACATGACACTTCGATACAGTGTCACTTTCATCACCTGCGACTTGCTAGCCACTGACATGTACCTATGTGAATGAAGATTTTCTTCTTCTTATAATAAGGGAACCTCTTCCCACCTATTTGAAGTACTACTTACCAAGTGTGGTCTTGATGAAGGTGGTTGTAATGCTTATCCACCGAAACGTACGTTGACCGACCATATGGGGGAAATCTTCGAAAGACATCACATTAGTGGATGTTTTTGAGATTGAATCAATCCACAGAATTACATACTGTGTATGTCATATGAAAAATCAGAAGTTCCCAAGGATTGTTATCTGTGTGTGAGTGTGTTGCTTATGTGAGAGTGCATTGATTGATGAGAGTGACTGCTTGATAGTTGTTTATGGAGATATATGCATGAAGCGATAAAGTGATCTAATCTTTTCATGTTTTGTTTTGGAATATTCTTTTGGAATATTTTATCTGTAAATAATATCACTTTTTTTTTGTGAAATATGAAATGTTTCCTACAAATTTGATATTTGGAATTAATTGTACATACCCGCACAGACTGATCTCTTAAGAAAAGTAACCAAATATATATAATAAAAATTAGAAAATGTTGTTTACACGTGAAAAAATATTTTGATGAAAATGGATACATTTTGCATAATTTGTGTTGGAAAGATTCTATGTTTTGGAATTGCCTGGGTAAAGAGCCTCTAGTAGGCTTCTGGAGAAGCAATATAGGTCTGACATGAGTATTTTGTAATGTCCAACTTTAAAGATATCTGAACATGTGTTGTTCTTTAACTCTGAAGAGAATGTGAAACTTTCATGTTGCTATGGTTGGCTGAGCATCTGGTCAGAAGACAGTTGCCAGTCCTGTGAGTTGGATGGGGTCTCTCTTACCTGAAACTTATTAAAGACCTTTTTAATATTGTCACTGCCTACAGAACGTCATTCAAGGTGGATCTTACATTTGGAGTCGATGGAAAACTAAAGGACCTTTAACTCAACGATTAGAGACCTCAACACAAATTGTTTTTCTTTTATTTTTTCTTCATCATCCAGTTTATTCTTTCAGAATGAGAAGACTGGCCATTTCATACAAGGAATAACACTCTCTTCCAAAAAATGACCTGGTGAGCCATTCCCCAAGAAAGGATCTGGTGGTCTGTATGCATTTAAATCTTCATCAATACAACTTCTCTACTGTACTTGATGATTGTTACAACTATTGCCTTAAACTTGTTTTTATTTTACTTCATTTTTCTTCCTTTTATGAAATCTTTCTTTATTGTTTGTTGTCTCCTGGAGAGAGCTGGCGGTTGTGATAATGGATGTCTCTCATGACACGCTACTGCGCACCTCTACAACTTTATACTTGAAACAAAAATAAGTATATACGTGAAGTAAAACTTTTCATGCGAGTGGAAACTGTTTAAAACTGATGTTTATCATCCAAGCTCGAGTCTCTTCTTGAAAGTAACAACAAGGAATATTACTGTTGTTCGTTGCTGAGGATGACGTTTGGCTGCAATCTTTCAATCTTCTTTTGTCCCGCGGTGAGTCCTGAGGCTAGGAATCCCTTACAGCACCGCCATTTGTGACGTGAGACCAGGAATCCCTCACAGCACCGCCACCTGTAACGTCTCTCCTCGCCTGTCTCAATCAGCGTAAGGACAGGACGTTCATACGCGATGTCTACTTACGTTTTGACCGCCATCTTGAATCGGGTCAAACTCCTTGGTTACTTTGCTTTCAAACACTCTAACTTTATTTCAAGGAAACCAGCACGCTCACGGATACGCACTGATTTGTTGGTTACTTTGTGTGTCTGCGCATCACAGTATAACATGTGAAGTGTCCCCTCGGCGATATAACACTTTTCAGGTATACTCGCTGACATGCACAGCTTCCTTTTAACTCTTGCGTGTCACCGCTATTTAGCGTACTGCAGCACTGCATGAATTGTTTGATGTAACGTCTCTGCTAAACTCGCTGACACGCACATCTTCCTTTTTAATTTGTGCGTGTCACCGCTGATACGCACAGCGTTTTCTGGTTTAATGTATATTTATAGCATTTACAATGATTCTGTCGCTGACACGCACAGCTTCCTTTTAACTCTTGTGTGTCACCACTGATATACACAGCGTGCATTGTTATTAAAATAAGTACAGTTTTAACGGCGATTCATGGCGCTGATACACACAGCTTGAAATCAAATTTAAGTGTGTCATTTTGCTTCAATGATGAATCAACGCTGACACACACAGCTTGTTGTCTTGAGACTTTTATTAAGCTGATTTCTTTATTAACTATTTTACAAAATGTTTTAATCCAACTCATTTGCCTACTTCTTAGGTTTTCAATTTTGTTTCTTCATTGTGTCTCTTAGTACTTTGTGGGATTTGAGGCTGTGCATTCACTATTTCTCTCCCTTAGGTGAAGCTACACTTTTACTATTACCTAATTGTGTTACCCTTTCCTGCATTTGCTTAACAATGCAGAATGTACCTGCACCTCCTTTTTTCCTGTCACCTCCCAGGGATCGCGCTTTTCCATGGATTAAATGGAAAAAGGTTTTTACGCACTAATCAAGAGTCTTTTGCACGTGGCTCGCTGCTGAAAGAAAGACTTCTCTGTTAATGCACTGTTTCGGCTCTGAGGGTCAGGAGGTTTTTGAGCACCTTCCTGATCTCTCAGATGGGGATGCCGCAAATTTAAATGAATTTGAAATTTCAGTCAAAAAATTGGATCTGCACTATATTTTAAAAAATCAAAACAGTCCTTGAAAGGTACCATTTCGGAAGAAGGATGCAGAAGCAAGATGAGTCTGTGAAACAATACATTACAGAGTTACTCAAACTTGCCGCCATGTGTATTTTTGCTGCATCCTTGGATAAACGTCTCAGGGATCAATTTATGTTAGGCTGTACTAAAGATAAAGCTTGTGACAGCTTTTGGCAGAAAGACAATCCTTCTCTCCATGAGGTTATAACCATTGCAAAAACCAATGAACATTCCAAAGCATGTGTAGATACTATACGTAAAAATGACTGTGTTAACAAAAATTATGGCGAAACTGTTTTAGGAGTCAAAAAAGGAAAAGATATAAGACCTAAAGTTTCTACAAAAATAGAGATCAAACCAGGGGCATCTAAGTCTTTTGTTGGCAAATGTTTTAGATGTGGTAATCCAGGTCACATGGCTAATTTTAAAGGGTGCCCTGGGTTGAAAGCCTCATGTGTGGGCACAAAGGTATTTTACAAAATGTGGTAGATCAGGGAAAGATGATCTTTAAAAAGTTAGAGAAATTGATCTGTATGACAATGATTCTGATTCCGACATAACTAACATTTGTCAAGTCAAAGCTTCTGGTAGTGATGGCCCTATAGAAGTTGTCTTAATTAATGATGCCCCTGTAAAAACGTTATTTGACTCAGGGGCTAAAGTGACCTTAATTCCAAGATACATTTTTTAACAATATCGAGCAAAAAAACAACAACTTCAAAACCTGATATCAAACCAAGAGGATATAGTGGGGAGATGATTGATTAATTAGGTTGTTTTTGGGGCAATATTGATCTCAAGGGAAGAATCATACCTGGAAAAGTGTATGTATCCATGAGGGGAGATTCTCTCATCAGCAGGTTCTACCAACAAGACCTGCATGTGATCTTGGATCCTTACAAGAATCCTTTGGCATGCATTGGTAAAGCCAGGTTGGTGATATACAAAAATCTTGGGTAAGAGAATTCCCTGAGGTTTTTGAAGCGAAATTGGGTTGTCTCAAAAATTACTACCATCATATCAAAGTTAGACAAAATGCACTACCCAAAGTAGCTAAGGTTACGAATGTACCTCTTTTGTCGAAGGAAAGCATTAAAGTTGAACTGGACAAGCTGATGTCTAATGGTATCATACAAGAGGTGGAAGATACTGAATGGCTTTCACCCATAGTCATGGCCTGTATGGCGAATGGGGAGGCCTTGGCTCTGTATAGACTTGAGGGAGTTAAACAAGGTGGTTGTTGTTGATCACTGCCCTTACCTAAAATCAGTGAAATGTTTTGTTTTTTAAATGGTGCCAAACACATTTCCTCCCTTGATTTGACCTCCGCTTACCATCAGGTCAAATTACATGCCTTGTCTCAAGATCTTAAGGTATTTGTAACGCCTTTTGGTACCTTTAAATTTTTGAGAATGCAGTTTGGTCTTATTTCTGCTGCCTCTGCTTTTCAGGGAGTCATGGAACACATTTTGAAAGGGATAGAGGGAGTGAGGATTTACCAAGATGATGTGCTGGTGTTTAGAATGGATACAAATGAGCCTGATAATAGGTTGAGAGCTGTTTTGAGAAAATTGTGTGATGCAGGCCTCACTCTAAGAGCAGACAAATGTCACTTTGATGTAGCAGAAATTGAGTATCTTGGGCATCTTTTATCATCCAATGGTATTAAACCTAAACTAACCCTGGTTGACACAATTTCCAACTTAAGAACACCCCAAGATAAGGACGAACTGGTGAAGTTTCTAGGAATGACTGAATTCTATCATAAGTTTATTCCAAATGTAGCAAGCATCACAGAACATTTGAGAAACCTTTTGAAACAAGGGTGTGAGTTTGTCTGGTGCAAAGAATGTGATGAAGAGTTTCAGAACCTCAAGTGTCTGTTGAATAAAGCTCCTGATTTGAGTAGTTTTGATCCCAAGGAAACATCCTATTTGATGACTGATGCTAGCTCAAAGGGTCTTGGGCCTTTACTTTTACACTTTTACAAAAAATAGAGGGAGAGTACAAGACCATTTTGTTTTTGTCAAGGCCTTTGAAAGATGCAGAATTCAATTATTCTGTCATTGAGAGGGAAGCATTGGTGATTTTTGGGGCCATATGTAAACTACGTAGGTTTTTATGGGGCTGCCAGTTTCCAGTTTTAACTGATCACAAACCATTGAGGGAAGTTTTTTCCAAAGAAAGGTATTGATTTGGTGTCTCACCGCATTAGAAAATGGGTAGTGGCCTTACAGGAATTTGATTTTTCTGTCAACTAACTTCGTGGGGCCAGCAATATGTTGGTGGATTGTTTATCCTGATTAGGAAATGCGTGTGAGGGTGTAGCGACCACCTCTGTTCAGGGTACGTCTGATTGGTTTGCTGGTGATGAAGTTGATGGAGAAGTTGATGTCTGTCTCATTAGTGAGGGGATAATTTTTGAGAAGGACTGGAAAGAGTCAGTAACAAAGATGTAGTGTTGCAGAAAGTTATTTCAATGGTCTTGGGTCGTTGATGTGACAAAAAGACTACTGCGCTGATAGTAAAGGATTCTGGCAGGTTAAGGAGGAATTTGCAGTGGTAGATGGTATTCTTGTGAGAGGTAGTAAATTGGTTACTCCCCAAAAACTTTGGAAAAGCTTACTGGAACATTCTCATTCTAGTCGGATGTATGACGTTACAATGCAGGCTTTTACAACGCCTGCCTTTACAACGCGGTTTTTACATCGCATACCATTACAACGCATAGTGATTTTAGGCGCTGGATAGTGAATTATTTAATTTACTATTCCAACTCCAGTCCCCGTGGGTAGTAGGGAAGGTGTTGGATAGTAAATTAAATATATTCCCTATCCTAGAGCGCCCCCCAGCGCAATGGGTTTTAATGGTTTGCGTTGTAATGGTTGCGTTGTAATGGTAGTGCGTTGTAAAAGTTTCGTTGTAAGTGATGTTTCCCTTCTAGCCACATGGGGATTGTAAAGACGAAAGAGAGAATAAGGGAAGCTTATTGGTGGCCTAGTGTTGATGTAAATGTTGAGTGGTTAGAAATTGTTTAGAATGCGCTAACAGTGACAAAGTCTTGAAATGCAGGACTCAGCCTATGGTAAAAAGGGAGCACTCTGAAGGACCATGGTGTGACATCTCAATTGGGCCCAGTTAGAAGGAATGCTTCGGATCGCTATGTTTTGGTATGCATGGATATGCATTCACGTTGGCCGGAAATTAAAATAGTAAACTGGATGGAATCCAAGGCTGTGATAGATTTTCTTGATGAGCTTTTTGAAAGGGAAGGCTTTCTCTCTTCTTTATTGTCAGACAATGAAGTACAGTTCACTTCAAAGAGTTTTGAGGACTTTCTTTCTACAAGAGGTATTAAGCACAAAAGGGCAGCTCTATATCACCCCGAATGCAATGGTTTTGTTGAGAGGTTTGTAACAGCATTGAGGGAATGTTTGCAGCAAGCTGTTGTGTCAGGGAATAATTGGGAACAGGCTATGCAAAAAAAAGTAAGTAAGAGAATATATATTTGCACCACATTCTTCAACAGGTATCTCGCTGTTTAGGCTGTTTAAAGGAAGGATGCCCAATGTGTAAATCTGTCCTTCATGGGTCTTAGCGTAAAGAACCTCGATCGATGAGGATGTTGGCTGTATTGATGGGTAGAAAGAGAAAGAGAGAAAAATTATGGAAAAACGCAAGGAGTGGTTTGATGGTCGTAATGCTACAAAAAAAACAGTTGTGTCTGTGGGTGATTGCATAAAAATAAAATCACCCCGTCTTGATACAGGGAGTTCAACGTTTAGTAAACCTTTTAAAGTTATTAAAGTCTTTAAAAATGCTGACAAGACCAATGATCACAGAATATGGAATCTCAACAGAGTATCTAGATGTCTTCCCTTAGAAGCATCTACTTCTTTTTCTTCTTCATCATCTAGGCCTTCTGTAGATGTGCAAGTGACACCGCATAGGACTATCAAACGCCCTCAAAAGTTGCAGGATTATGTGTAATTGCTTCTTAGATACTTTTGTCTTGTTCTTTGTCATGTTTTTAAGATTTTAAGTTGTCTATTAGGGGGAAGATAATGTAATGTCCTACTTTAAAGATATATGTTGTTCTTTAACTCTGAATAGAATGTGGAACTTTCATGTTGCTATAGTTGGCTGAGCATCTGGTCAGAAGACAGTTGCCATTCCTGTGAGTTGGATGGGTTCTCTGTTACCTGAAACGTATTAAAGACCTTTTTAATATTATCACTGCCTACAAAACTTCATTCAAGGTGGATCCTACCTATTTCTATTGTAATTGTTGTTTTTCCCCTTTACTCTTGGACCTCAAAGTACACATAGGGGGTACCTTTTTTTGATATGACACACCAGAAGCCTTTACAGGAGTCAGAAACAACACATTTGTACTTGTGGGCACTGTAACGCAGACAGAACACTTTGAAGAAGGAGTTCGTGGCCGGAACACTCTGAAGAAGGAATTGCGTGGCCAACCATGGCACGCATTGTATTCACTCCATGTGGACCACAGCCACACAATAATCTCATTGTTGGTAAGAAGACTTCTTTGAGAGGTACTCATCACAGGGTAGGGAGAAACAAAAAAGATCTCAATCATAACAGAGGGCCTCATTATGATGGCGTTCAGACTTTTGTCCGACCGCCATCATATCGGGGACGGAACCGCCCGACTTGTTGTCGGTGGTCCAGCCATTGATATTACAATGCAACCGCCTTCAAGCTGGTCACAAAGTATATTTTTTGTATTGCAGCATGTGCTGCAGACTGCTGCACATGCCGCAGTACAAAAAATTAACTTTTTGCATATCCCTGCACTATGTGGCAACATGTTGCAGGCATATGTTGGGGGGCACTATAGATGTCCACCAGGGCACATGTCAGAGGGTGTAAGGGGGGGTCACTAGGGGCCCCCATAGTCACTTTCCACCAGCCTTCTCATGGCAGTTAACAAACCATGAAATGGCCTGCGGAAACTAACATTGTAATGACTATGAAGGTGCCTAACCAGGCACTGCAACCATTGTAGGCATTACAGACCATCCGAAGGGCTTCTTGAGCCCATTGGCTTAGTGTCAGATGGTCTTTCTTCCCCCTGACCAGCCGCCTCCCATCCTAATGTGGTGGGCAGTAAACACTAGTACTATGGCATTGGGACCGCCACCAATGGGCTGTCGGTGGCAGTCCTACCGTCATCATATTCAGGATCTTTTTTAAAGACTTTAATAACTTTAAAAGGTTTACTAAGCTTTGTAGTACAATCCTGCCATTTTTCGATTCTTTGGAGCAGCGTTTTTATAGGCTTGGGCAAATTTTATTATGCCCTAGTAATTTTGGTAAATCTGCATTATACTTTGATGCAAAATTACCGATACATGCACAATTACTCCTCTTTGCATAATTAAGAGGAATTTTGGGGGAAAGGTGGCCTCAGATAAATTTAGAAAAGACCCAACCTTCCCATTAAAATTACAAAATGTATATTTGTTTTCGAATTAAATGAAATATTGAATCATTTATGTATTTCTTTGTTGAAGTTTCTGTATTGCTGTGTTTTGTTTTGAGGTTCAAATCATCTGAATTGTTTAAGCTTCATTCCCGGCTTCGAAAAATGACTCCCAGATGTCCCGGATCTGAATAATTATTTAGTGGGGGTCCCCGGATTCCGGAAATGATTAAATTGGGGTACACAGAGCCAAAAAGTTAAGAATCACTGGTATGGATGAGAGTTTACAAAATCAGGAAATTAAAAGACTCAGGGGCAAATTTACAAGCCCCCTGCGCCTCTTTTATGCCGCTGTTATGTCACTTTTGTGGCGCAGCAGCGGCACAAAAGATGCGCCATGGTGCGGGGTATTTACAGCGTGACGCATCTCCCAGATGCGTCACGTTGTAAAGCCCTGCGCCAGAAAGAGGCGTTCCATCGCAGGGGGGGTGTTCCGATGCAGGAACGCCTCCCAAAAGTGGCTCAGTGAAATCTACAAGATTTCCCTCAGTCACTTTTGGCCCCCTGCTGTGTAAAAACCCTGCGCCTGCTTGAAGCAGGCGTAAGGATTGACACAGCATTGTGGAGATAGGGCCCCCCCGAGCATTGCTGGAGCTGCCTCGCACTTACGACGCAACTCCAGCAATGCGCCACTTTTACAGCACAGATGCGTGGCGCATCTGTGCCGTTTTTGCCCCATGGTGTGCCACATTGTAAATGAGGAGCATCCAGGAACGCGTAGCTGCGGCGCACAATAACTGGTGCATCGGTGCTGATATGCAGGGATGCGGCAGTTATTGTAAATCTGCGCCTCCTTATCTCACCTTTTTTTTTCAGTAGGTGTGCCCCCTTGAAGAGCAGGGCGGTGTAAGGAAGGTTTTGCTTACTGCTCTATTGGAATATTTGGAACATTTAGGGTTATTTTTTCCTTCAATTTATTTTTCTTTTTTCGATTTTCTTTTCTGTTTATTATATGGGAAAGGTTTGATATTTGTGGGTCCATTAGGAAAGGCCACCCGCCACCCTACCAGTGCTGGGATCGGCCGCCAGTGGTGAGAGGTCTCCCACCGGCAATTAGGATGCCACCACCATGGTGGCGGTGGCATACCCCATAAACAACATCGTGTTGGGCGGCCCGCCACAATGTAGTGGAAGCACCCTGTGCATTTGCATGTATAACGTGGCAGGCACCATGCAGTGCCTGCCACGTTGTGCATGCAAATGCAGGGGGTACCATAGGTACCATAATATGGTGGGGGGTAATGGAAGGTGGGAGGTTGATAATGGTGGATCCGCCTGCTATTATAATAGACCCCTTAGTTTCTTTTGACTAACATGCACACACATTTCGTAGCAGCTACAGCCTTTGACTTGGTCTTAACCAACTCATCTCTCATGCTGTGCCTGGTCTTCATTAGCTTTGCTCGCCAAACCTCAACTCAGTAAGGGCCCAGGAGTCAGGAAACGCCAATCTTTCCACTTTAACACTCATTAATCATGTTTTCACATGTCATTGGACAAAGAGACTGGGTTATCCTCTCTAGGGACCTTAAAGGCATGACACACTAAATATAACAAGTATTGGCAATACCAATAGGTCTCGCATTTGCGAGAGTTAACGCTATTGGCGTTGTAAATGACAATGTCTTTTACCGATGTGTTTTGGTTTGGAGTTGAAAGGATGCATGTGGTATTGGAGTGGAATTATGTTGGTTGGATTGGGATTGTTAGTTGTGGAATTGTGTGGGGTGGAATTGAATGTTGTGATATGATGAGGAATTTTGTTGTGTGGTTTGGATGTGTGGTGTGTACTTGTGTTGTTGAGTTTTGAAATATGTGATTTGGTGTTGAATTATGTGGTGTGAAATGGAAATGTGTGGAGTTGAATTGTGTGGCATGGAACTGTATGGTGCTGAGTAAAATTATGCTGACTTGAATTATGTGGCATGGTGTCAGTATATTTTTGTGTATTATTGCTATGTAGCATAGAGTGGTTTTACATGGGGTGATTTGTCTGGTATTGATATGAGTTTAATTATGTCGAGTTGAATCATGTTGCTTTGAGTGATATTATTTGAAGTGTAAATTTGGTGGGTGATGTTGAATTGTGTGTCAGTGAATTATATGAGGAGGAACCGTGTGGTATTGTAAGTCATATTAATAGGAATACTGTTTGAAGACCATGGAATGCCCTCAAGACCAAAAGTACTGCCCACGTGCAAATTGAAACCATTTATATGCAGGAGACATCTGGTGTTCTACAAAAGCTAGCATGTGAAGCCTACATTTTTAACAATGGCCAGGTGGAGAGCACTTGAAAAGCAAAAATCAAGTCAGCTCATCAAGTTAGCTCATGGGAGAGCTATGCAATTTTTTTTTCAAATGTATGCTTACCATTTTATCATGCTATTATGAAGTATGCACCTTTTACTTTACATCACAAAGATCATAAAGACACAAATGCACGTAGCAAAAATATAGTTTTACTAAGTGTCTACTAAGAAACTTCAGAACTTTAGAGGAGTGTGATTTTTAAGCTAGCATTCTGCATTTAATTCTTAAAATACTAGACGTTCCCTGACAATGTGCTAGGTGAAAACATGGACAACATTCAGTGCCAGAGTGTTTTAAAATATACTGAAATGTGGAGAGAAACATTGCCAGCACAACTCATTCAGCAGGACCACCTGATTATATCTCTTTACAACGAATGTGCTACAACGCATTCCATTACAAGCAGTCGTTACAACAACCGTGTTCTTACAACACAAACTATTACATCGCAAGTACAACGACTTGCTGTAGGGGGCGCGCTGGAATTAGGAATAGTATAATTTACTATACTTACTCCAGTTTGTGCAACAGCAGGGAAGGTGTTGGACTGTAAATCGAACACCTTCTGCCCCCTACAGCAAGTCGTTGTAATGGCTTGCAATGTAATGGTTCAAGTTGAAACAACATGGTCGTTGTAATGACCACGTTGTAATGGAAAGCGTTTTAGCGCATTTGTTGTGAACGATGTCTCCTGGACCAGACTTCCTTCAATGACTGCTCCATGGCAACACAAACAAGACTAGTGGACTAGTGGAACATGGTCCTAATCTTCCAAGTCGTGTACGGATCTATGACACCCTAGGTTGCCAGGATTGCACACTTTGATAATGGTCTACACTCAGGCATATTTATCATTGCCTCACGAGACAGATGAGGCCTACGGTTCAATCACTGAAAAACTGGGCACATTCATGCAAGCAGTCATAGACCTTGTGTAAGTGCAGTGCAAACCCATGCCGTAGTTGCTATGAACAACAAATATGAATAACACACTGGCTATGATTACTTTCAATCACAGCCAGCATGCAACCCCACCTACACATCGAGGCGTGGTCTCTAGAAAAATTTTCAGGCCCAAACAAAGGAGGCCCAAATAATGACTCCCACACACACAAACACACATGTGCAAACACTTGTTCACTGCTGACCCAAACATAGAACATTTTGGCGCTGTGGAGGTGCTTTGTGTGGGGGTCCACCTCCTTCTCCTTAACCAGGCCGGAGTCACCGGACTCCCCGCGGGCTAGCAGGAGTGCTGGGCAGAAACAAAGCCAAGGCTGGCACCTTTGTTTGAGCGGAGGAGCGTCACCCCCAGGCCCGGACTGGCCGTTGCGGTCACCGGGCAATCCCCGGTGCGCCGCAAGGGTGGGGGCTGGTTTTGGGCCCAGGGGGCCGTTTTTGTTACAGGGCCGTTTTTGCAGCATAGCTGCAAAAGTGGAGCTGTAACAAAATCGGCCGAAAACCTGCCCCGGCAAAGAGCTCGGCGGCACCCCAAGGGGGCCGGCCGAGCACGTTGCCAGGGCTGGTTTTGGTTCTCAGTCCGGCCCTGGTCACCCCACTGAAATGCCCGCAGAGAGAAAAATAAAATGGAAATGAAGTTAATTAATTACCGTTTTATTTTCCTTCACCCCATCCCAAACGGAGCTTCAGGACAGGCGTGTGTGTGGCTGCTGCTGAATGACAGCAGCAAAGAGAGCAGGGCACTTTCATTTTAAAGTATGCATGTCTTTTTGGCCGGCCACCTTGAGACGGCCAGCCACAAATGCGTACTTTAAACTAACCCTGGGCGAAGCACCACGCTACGCTCGCGGAGTTTGCGAAGTTTGCGCAACTTTGCACTATGCGAGCTGCACATAGCAGGGTGCGAACACGCGTAGTGCAGCGTAGCGTAGTGCAGTGGTAATTTTTTGCTTGTTCGCGGTCCTCAACGTCATGTTCGCGACCGCGAGCAAGCAAAATGATATCCCGGCGAGATTCTCAACGCGGGGCGGTCAGGTTTCTCATTGTGAGTGGTTGCGCATGCTCGCGACCACTCTCAATGAGAAACTACCAGTGTGCGTTGAGAAAGCTGCCGCTCGAGTAATAATCTACTCGAGCAGCAGAAAACTACAGCTCACACTGTGCATGATGCCGTTTTCAATGATTGCACAGTGCCAGATGCTTGTCCGCAGTTTCAGTGTCAGTGAAAATGCATCTTGCACAGTGCGAACATGCTACTACGCAGCTCCCATAGTGCTACGTGAAGTTCGCATAGTGCGAAGTGCACTTCGCGAAGCTTCGAGCAGCGCTACTTCGCGAGCTACGCCACCCCTACTTAAAACCTCTCTGGCCCAGCTGTCTTAAAACAGCGAGGTTAGAGAAAGCCAAAGCCTCCAGAGCACTGTGAAGAGCTGAGTAAAGCCACTCCATCCAATCCTAGCACTGCTCTCATGCTGGTGAGAGCAACACTAGGATTGGTGAAGGACGTTTAGAGCCAGCCTGCCTGCCTCAAGGAGTGAAGATCATCGAGGAGGAAGAAGAGGTCGCATCATGCTCGCAGGTAAGTTGCTTTAATTTAATTTGCCGTTTTTCAGTGTTCCGCCTGCATTACCACTCTCTGCGCATGCCAGCCGCCACTGGACCAAGCAGGAGTAGCAGGCGCCCACTAGGGAAGACATGAGGTGAACATGGCAGCAGGTGGATGGGGGCCGAGGAAAGAGAGACCAGCAGAGGAAGAGAGCGAGAGGGAGGCAGCCAACAAGGCGGACAATAGTGAGACCAGCTGACAGCATCAGTTAGTGACAGGGAGCGCTTGGTCTGCATAACTCTGCAGTCCTGGCTGCTTTGAGCTCTAACTACATCATTATCAAGCAGAGGGGTGAGACTAGGACAGTGGGAAGACAATGTTGTAACTAGGATTTTAAAGTACAGGCACCTACTAAGAAATTGTTGTAAATACAAGCAGAACATGCACTATAAATCTTGCTGAACATAAGGAATGCTAAGGTATGCAAAAGTAGGGCAAAAATGCACTACATTTACTACTCAGTTAGTCGAAAGCAGAGTCACAAGCGGTTTGGCACAGCTGATCGAAGCAAGGTATTCTCGGTGGTTATCCTAGAGATGCCACCTGCACCAACTCGTTAAAATAGTAACAGTAACTTCAGGCAGGATCTGTGTCACATGTGTCGCCATGTTTGAAAGAGCAAAGAAATAAGAGTGGCTTGTAGTAAATTAAACTGTCGGGTTCCTTGTAACGGGCTAATGCATACGCAAGAGAAACCAACATTCAGTAACCAATGAAAAAGTCCTAAATAGAAAAGGGCGATTATTCAAAGAATAAAATTCAAAAAAATAAAATTCAAAAAAATAAAATGCTTCCATTTGTGAGGGCAGTCACAGCGCAGATTAGATAACTAAGTGGCACATCGTGCACTTACGGGAGGAATGAAAGCCACAGGGTAGACAAGCGTAGCTACAATTAACTCTCAAACTAACAGCTGCAATTCCAGACTGTCACAATTTAAAGCAGGTTCAAGCTTCATGTGTGATCGAAGCAGCTCCGGCTACAGATGAGGAGGAAATTAAAGGAGGAGTTAAAAGTGAAGTGGATCATGCGGATTGTTAAAGGGGCAGGCACCTGCCATTTGGACACACATGAGCAGGAAGCAAAGACAAGCAGCAATAACACGAGCAGGAAAGAAATTAAATAAAATGCCCCACCAGCAACAGGTAAACAACTAAAGCGTAAAGATACAGTACTTGATCCCTGCTACAGTGGGAGGAAAAAAAGACTAAAGGGGGACAATGAGGCAGGACTGACTACTAGCAAGCAAGGATTTTCAAAGTACACTGAAACAAACAAATGAACACTTTTACTTCAAGCGATGAGAGCGCTCCTCAGCAGAGAATTACGGAACAGGCACAGTTTGGAGCATTTGGGTTGACCATGAGTGATGGAGTGGGGACTTACTTGCAGACGATCCGCTGCTGTCTGGACCCATTAGCAGAACTAATTGCATTTTCGTGACCCTGCAGCCTGCTGTGCTTCCTGACCTCCCGCCGCCTGACCCCTGCTACATCTCGGGGCGAGGCCGCCGAGCGGAGTGCAGGGAGGAGAAAAAAACTACATCTCCCAAGAGCCTTCAGGACGCTACTCGCGTCAATTGCGAGCCAGGAGGCGCATAAATCACCAGTCACCCCCGTCTCGCGGGACAGGAGCGGGACGCCGGGCGAAGCCCGGGCCAAGGGCGGGCCCGTTTAATCCCGTTCAAGCCCGGGTAAGACTGGACTGGGCCACCCCCTGACATTTCCTGATTACCGTTTTTTCATTTGTGGTTCTAATAACGCCAACAATCAGGTGCTGTTCTATTGTACTTAACTACTGTGTCCGTTAAATCTGTTACAATGTCACCTAGAATCACTAGAAATACCAAACTTACTCATACTGCCCAGGTAATAGGGCCAATAGACCAATTCATTGCCAAGGCGAATGACGCTATCAACCAAGGTGTCCTCCTCTTAGAGAGGAGGGTCTCGCAGGATCTAGCGGCAGCCAGGCGTTCCTCATTGGGACTTTTGGCTTCCGCTGTCACTCCTCAACGCACCCCTGTCCTTGGTACGCAACAAGAGACCCCAACGGTTCCTGGGACTGTAGACTTGTCGGTCTCTATGGATCTTTCCATAACACAAATATCCCAATCCTCTGCATCCCATCTCCCCCCTTCACTTGAGCGAACCCCGATTCTGTTTATAAACCCTCCAGCTGAGGACCTTCCATCACCCTCTACGAGGGGCCAGAGAGAAGGAGCTATCCCGAAGAAGAACAAGGGAAAAAGAAAAGGTAATAAGAACTCCCCCCAAAACATTAGCAACATACGACAGGATCTTCCGCCACAACCAGTTGGAAACTCTCCCTCATTAGCAGTTTTAACTCAGACGGCTAAGTTCCAACAGCCGAACGCCTTTTCTACGTCAGAAATTATAAATCTCTCTTCTGACACACATAACTTGCTTTTGAGTGGCAATCCGTGTACTAGGCAGGATTCAGTAACATATGATACCCACATGCTGGCCCCGATCGAGGCTTTAATAAAGAAGCATCTTCAACCTTTAGTGGTATCATTAGCCAAAATTGAAAAATCCTTAGCCACATTAACTTCTGACCTAAAATCTAAGAACAACTCATTTCCTATACCCTCACACCCTGTGGCCTCAATATGCAACTCAAAACAAAAAAACCCTGGGGGAACAAATCCTATACAAACACATAAAGAGTCTAAAGTGTCAAACACTAAAACGGTGACCCAACAAAAACCAGCAAACACAACCAATGTAAATTCGAAGCAAACACCAGTCAATACGACTGTAAATAAGCCTATTATTTCTACTGCTTCCTCCCTCCCCGTTCCATCTGTATCAGGGGGCCAACCCACCAACCGTCCAGCCACCCCGATTTCAGCAAAGACGCCAGCTCCAAAAAAGACGACTGTTCCCAAAAAGACACCTGCTCCAAAAAATGAAGCCTATAATCCGAGACGCAATGGAGCTCGCCCAGCTTTCCTCCCACCAGAAGCAACACCTTATGTTATCATTATGACTGGGGTCCCAGAGCTACATATTAACTCTGACGAGCCCGGATGGTCTTTAAAAAACAAGGTATTACATTGGCTGTCAATGAACCGACCACTTCCCCCCTATGCAAACAATAGAGCCATATCAGTTCGTAGAGTACCCTGGGTAGGGAAGGAGCCAAAACTGATCCCAGGGGATTGTATAATAATAAACTTTGAAGATCCCCAAACTGTGGAACTCATTTCCTCATGGGGGCCCCAAACTTCTCCTGAAGGGATCTCAACAAAAAGATTAGCATTTTTCTACCCTCCAGCTAAAACCTTACCATCAGGTCACGAATGGAACTGGACCCAGGTAGGCAATTGGTCCAATAACACGAACTGGTCAACCTGGCAAGGACAAGGAGTTAGAGAAACTACGCTATTCCCAGATTGGAGGGGTGTCTCCACCCATAACAGGTTTGATTGCCTGGAGATGGTGGACTGACCATCAGCAGTCCAAGGACTGGAAAACGCGATCCTCCCCCTACCAGCTCCACCTTCTCCAATGCTAACAATGCTAACAAGCCCTTCTCAATCCCAAAGTCCACCGGTTAAAATGACATCCTTACCACCCACAACAGATCCAATTGCATCAGTTGTAATTAATACTGACATAACAAATTCAGAGATGGCAGCTATCCATCAATTAGTTCTTACACAGTCTACCACAAATGCTATTAACGCTACTAAATCCAATCTTGGCGTAACTCTGTCTTCTCACCCCAATATTATCTCTTGTGTACCCTTGGAACCTTCCGCACAGACAAGAAGCCCGGTTCCCAATAATGCTACCTTGTCGTTCCAGTCAGTATCAATTTTGTTTTGGAATGTGGCAGGTCTCCGAACCAAGATTCTATCTGCATCCTGGCTGGACTTTGTTACCATGCACCAAATAATCTGTTTGCAAGAGACATGGTCAATTGACCCACTGCACATACAGGGTTACCAAACGTTTCACTCTTCGGCCTGCCCATCAACACATGGCAGACCAATGGGGGGCCTTGTTATATATATCTCAAATAATCTCGAAGTAAGAAAAATCTCCACAATATGTAATACCCCAAACTACCAAATTCTTTTGATTAATTTTAAAAATGGTACGTCATATAGTTTAATCAATTTTTACAATAATTTATCTCATCTAGAGTGTACGAAAACTGTGTCTGCAATTACTATGTCTATAAATGAACAACGTGCTAAGCATTCATCTACTCTGTGTAACGTTATATGGGGAGGCGATTTCAATGTTCAATTGTGTCCAAAATATAAGACAACTGATTGTGACCTTGTAGATGAAAATGATTCCCCACTGACACATTTTATTCACTCCGCGGTAGGAGATTCCCTGAATGAAAGTTTAATGTTTTTAGAACTGTCGTACGCCAACAATCTTGTAGACTCCCCCGTGGATTTTAAACCTACTTTTCACGGTCGGGGCTGTTTTAGCACTATAGATTTTATTTTGTGTTCATATTCTTTGAAGGGTACGCTTCTTCAGTTTACTACAGGAACAGAAGTATCTGGTGATCACTTTCCTAATAGTATTGTACTAAAGCTACCTACGAAAGTTCCTCACCCTACTCGAAATAGTTTGCTGGCCCAAAATGCTTTAACTATGGATAGAACTAACGGTTACACAGTGAAATGGTCCCGGGTAGACCCACAACTAACAACAACTAAAATTGTAACTAAAGTACTCCCCTGGATAAACTCCTGCCTTAATGAGGATTCTACCCCAGAGCAAATTATCTCCAGTTTTGGGGAAATCCTCAAAGCTATCAAGAACGAGCTAGTTCGTACCCATAAACTAGGTACCCATTCAGGCCCAAAATGGTTCGACACGGCATGCCGAAAAGCATTAACCGCCCTTAAGAAAGAAATCCACAATCCACTCAGAGACAAGGAAAAAATAGTCAAGTTAAGATCTGACTATAAGCTGGCTCAAACCAGATGTAAAAAAGAGCTCAAGAATAAACTGTGGGCCCGGCTACACGAGAGCTGCCATATAAAGGACAGCTCTCTGTTCTGGCAGGTAGTAAAATCTCCTTTCATGCAAGAGGCCAACTCCCATCAACACTTGGATGTAGCTGTGTCTGCGGACGAGTGGGTGACACACTTTTCTAAGATCTTTAGTGATCTCCCCCCGGACAGAGCGGCACAATGCAACCAAGTAATTGGGTCTCCAAAAAAAGGGGTGTATCCAATTGATATATCCTTTACCTTGGAGGAGGTTATACGTGCATTATCCTCCTCAAAAACTGGAAAGGCCCCTGGCCCGGACGGTGTCCCACTAGATATATTCACCTCTAACATCGACTTATGGTCTCCAATTATTTCCCAACTATTGGCGGCCGTGCTAAACACCGGCCTCTTGGATTCCTGGTCCACCTCCATACTTCTCCCTATTTTTAAAAAAGGGGATAGGAACAACCCTGCCTGCTACAGGCCCATTTCCCTCCTGGATTCACTGGGTAAAGTCGCGGGTCGCCTAATCCTTGATCGTTTATAGGATTGGGCGGCAGAAAATAACATCTTTACCGACCTCCAGTATGGATTCCGGGAGGGACTGGGTACCGTAGAACAGGCTCTAAACCTGACACTTTTAATAGGAAAGTATGTGGGAGTCAAACGGGGTAACCTATTCATGGTATACATCGACCTTAGTGCGGCGTTTGATTGTGTAATTCACGCCAAGCTATGGTCTATTCTGGAGGAGTTGGGGGTCGATCCGCCGCTAATCAAATTTTTGCGCAAGCTTTATTCTGAAGCTTCGGCTTGCGTAAGGTTTGGAACAGGTGGCGAATTAACATCCTCCTTCCAAATAACCCGTGGAGTTAGACAGGGCTGTGTCCTTGCTCCCTTCCTGTTTAATTTATACACCAACGGTTTGGAAGCAGCCATGCTTGAAGGGAGCCAGGATTTACCTACCATTAACCACCGCCCCATCCCAGCATTGCTTTATGCTGATGATTCAGTAATCTTCGCTAGATCCCTGGTACAATTGCAGAAGCAATTGGACAAATACTGTAATTATATGCTCTCACTTGGGTTAAAGGTGAACAAGACCAAGACCTTTATCATGCAAACAGGGCCCAAAGTAAAAAGCTCCAAGCATCTTACCATCGAGCATTCAAAACTAGAACGAGTTAGGGAATACCCCTATCTGGGTATCCTAATAGATGAAGAGTTAACGTGGAAAAGGGCATTGGTAACTAGAAAATTGCTTTACCAACGTGCTACCTCTGCCCTTGTTTCATTTTCTAGAAAAATGGGTAAGCCATCCCCCCCCGTACTACTCAAAATCCACCAAGCCAAATGCCAGAGCATTGCTACATACGGAGCCGGTGTATGGGGCTATGCAAACATGGCTGAACTCCCAAAAATCCAAAACAGCTTTGTAAAATATCTGTTGGCCCTCCCTCAGAGCGCCCCCACATACGGTTGCCATATAGAGCTTGGGATTGACTACTTAGCTGATTACATCAAATGTCAACCAATGCTATTATGGCACCGTATCTGGTCTAAGCCGGAATGTCATCTCACTCGTGCCCTAATTTCGGACTGCTTGGGGCTGACTTACTGGAAAAAGATCCCTTGGTTGGCATACGTTGTTAACTTTCTGAAAGATTTGGATCTTAATCAATACGTATTAGAGCCACCACTAATTAGTGAGCTAAGCAGAAAAACCTTCAAGTGTCACTGCCTTAACCATCTTCGGGAACTTCGTTTGAGCGGCGAAGTACCCAAGCAAACAAACGCGCATATCATGATGGTACAAGTGTCACTAGGTATTCAGCCTTATCTCACTTATCATTTGTCCAATTATGAAAAATATCTATTAACCAGGTTGCGTTTTAATTTGTTTTTCCGACTGGTAACCTTCCCAAATCCATCAAACTGGTCTCATGACTTAGAGAAATGCCCTTGTGACAAGGTCTCGCCCCAAACTACTATGCATGTAGTCTTTTTCTGTTTATTCTACGCCGAATCGCGTAAACGCTGGGTTTTACCTGTGTTGCGTCAGATGGGGCTGAGGACCTGTCGACCAGCGTTTCTCGCTTTGCAACAGCTAGATTCCCAATATGCGGCAAAGAATTTAGCCATGTATCTGAAATCATGTTTAATAATTCGTAAAGCAATAAGGAATGAAGATCTAATCCCATGAAATTTTGTACCATATAGCTGATTGAAAGTGTATTTTCCCTTCTGATTTTTCTTCCTCTATCTATTTCTTTTAATGTTTTAGGCTTTTTTTAAATGTATTATAATACTGTAATCATATCAATATGTTTTTTTAAGTGAATATGTTTAAATCATGATGTACTTTTTATGGTTAACAAATTGTCTAACCGAATAAAAGATTTTGAACTGAACTGAACAAATGAAAAGCAGGGGGTGGGGTATATTCTCACAAAGATGTCTATAAAAAAAGGTATATACAAGAGATCGAACGCTCCAACTATTAAGGAAGAAAGCCCAGACATATCTTGCCATGAAACATTTTGCTATAGTACTTATAGAATAAACGCATTTATCCCCTTGTTTAGGTTGGGTTTGTAGGATTATTCATGCCTGCCCCATTGAAAGTGACTTTGCCAAGATTGGGTTTGCAGGATAATTCATGCCTGCACTACTGAAAGTGACTCTATAGTGGGACAGTCCATCCTTTATTTGGAGGGCCCAATGGCTTTATCAATCACTGACTGTCAGGATCATTTGTGGAAGCAATGTGTCCGACAAAATCCTAATTCTGCATTGTACTAGAAAGGATGTCCTCTTTCGACTCTATCTTCTCAGATTATCATAGAGCCATTCGTATCAGCAATTACCAAGACAATGGAATAGTTGGAATCAACACACCAGCTGGAATACAAAGGTTATTTCTGTATGCTGATGATGTTTTATTTACAACGTTGAACCCTCCAACATCTAGCCTGTCTCTATGATCTGTTTTTGTTCGATTCTGATTTTCTGGGTGCAACGTTAATAAATCGAAAACCTAGCACTGCCTTTAATCTCCACATGAGCTAGCAATTTACTGGCAACCCCCCCATCAACTGTGTTTCAAAAATCTATTCAGCCTCTAGGCATCCTAGGGCCAGATGTATCAAAGGGGTTTCCCCATTCTGTGTCTATGGGGAAATGTGTTGATACATATGGCCCCTAGTCACTAGAGGACTAAACAACACAGCACAACGTCAAACCCCATTTTAACAAAATCAATACAGATCTGGACCGATCATCTTTGCTTGAATTGTCATTTTCGGGAAGGATCCAGGTCCTGAAACTAAATATGCTATCCATGCTAATTTCATGATCCTTACTGAAAAGTACAGACACGATCCTCAAGCGGTTTGTTAGGGACAAAGGGCAACCTGTCCTGTGGGCTACCTCTGCAAGGGGTTGATTGAGTTTGCCACATTGTATTGTATTGTATTGTATGTTGGATTTATATAGCGCTTATAACCCAGGGGTCTCTAAGCGCTTGCCTTGGGAACCCGTCCTGGCTTTTCCCTGTGAGATAGCCCCTACAGGGCATCCCCAAGGTGAAAGCCAGGCATCCCGCCGCAGGGGGCCGTTGTGGAGATTACGCAAGCTTTATGCCCAGAGTTGCAGAGTGTGAACCCATGATTAGGTCAGGCACCGAAGCGAGAATTATCGAGTCCGTGAACATTTGAGCTCAAGACCCTGCCGCGTCGGGAATTGAACCCTGGTCCCGGGTCTGACCTCTGCTTCAGGGTCTGCCTGCTCTAACCAGTGAGCCACACTTCTCCATATATACTCATATTACTTAAATGCAATGACAACCACCTTGATTTTGAGTCTTTCATTATCCAGGCAGGTTGGGTTACAATTGAAAAATCCCTAATAAATTCACATTTTACGCTAGACATTGCTTAAAAAGGCGTGCAAAGGACTAGGTTTGAATGCATAATCCTATGTTGAATTTAAGTGGAACACATAACCCTGGGTTAAATATTGTAAGACATTGCTGGAAAATTACATACACAGCTCAGCAAATCCTGTAGCCTTGTTCGGTTTATGAGTGCAGCAAAAGTAAAGTTATCCTTGGAAGTACTCTAACAAACTGGTCATCAGGTCAGGCCCACTGGCGTCTGAGGAATATACAACAACACTGTTCATAAGAGATTGTTCCTGGTAATTCTGTTTATCATCACGGTTCATTCGCGCTTTCATGCTGCCACTTTGGACTGGTGGCCAGCAATGGCGACATAATATTTTTTATTTATTTTTATTTATTGTGTCATCCCAGGCTCAACAACAATGGCCAGGTAACAAGTCGATTATATATATGGGAAATACTGGGCAAGGGGCGCAATGAACTGGGTGAGCAAATGACATGATGAACTACGGACTGCTACTGTCAACAACAAACTTTGTTGCCCGCTACAGACTTAAATGCTATCAAGATCACAATCCTTAACACTAATTTTAAAGGAACTGGGATTACAAAGGAGCCCTCAGGAATTAGCATTCCGAAAAATGTTGCATTTTTACACCATCTTATGCTCCTTATTGGCTGTATTGGACACCAGTTTTTATTTCCCTTGAAATTTTATGGAATTACTGTAACGTTTAACAACACTTAGCTAATTCTAGCATTACTAATAATGTCATTTTATATTTTAAACCTGTTTTATCTGTTTACAAAGGTTTTAAAATAATCATGCAATAAAGAGATTACTTAATTACTTACTGTATGTACTCAATGATGTCCTTTTATAGAATAATCCCAAGTTAAGGATGGGTGGAGTTCTGATTTATTGGCATGCGTGGGGGTGTGCGAGGTCAGATTCATAAAAGATATGTTGTCAAAGGAGTGGTTAAAAAATTTTAAGAGCCCAAAACGGATTTCAATTTATTCATCAGAAATTACGTTATATCCAGTTGACATAGTACCTGAAATCAGTTCTTGACAAACCCCCATAAAATCCCCCTATGTTGAGCATAGGCTTCTTGCTTAGGAAATGGGGAAAGAGTGAATGGATTAATTCAGGTCTATATGGTACAATAATAGATTGATTGTACTCAACCCCCACAGCATAGATCTCCAACAGGCTTGCACTGCTAGTGTAGGTGCAGATTAAAGCAAGGACAATATTCTGAGACATCAAAACGAGAGACTATGAGAAGCATGATTTCATTTTAACCATTTCAAAATACTGCACGAATAGCACTGGATACATTTTAAATTGCACAGACTCCCTGTGAGCCCAAAATGCGAACTTTTGGTGCTGTGGGCAGAGGGCTGAGATATTCTACATATCATGTGGCGATACCCTTCTCTTTCAATTGACTGTAATGTAAATATCATGGCATCTATAGTATTCTGATGTGAGAAAATGTGGAGTCACTTTTTACACAAAAGACAGTTATTATTTTAACCACTGAATGTTGATTTGGCAATGATGGTTGTAAGGGTTAATGTATTCCTACCACTGTACTTGCTTTTTCGCCAGATCAGAATTTTGCATAGGCTAACAGATACATTACCTCATAACCTATCAGCACTATTGGGCAATCGGATTGTCACTTTTTTGACGTTCCGGTGGCGCAATGTGCCACCTGCATAAGGCCACGTAAAGCCAAGTTACATGGCTTTTTATGGTCTTATAAATATGTACCCCTTTCACGCAGAAAACTGTGTGAAAGGGGGGTTCCCTGGGTGTTGCTGGGGGAGTTTCCAGCAACATCCATGGCTTTTTGATACAGCATCAGATTTATCAGAAATCTTAAATTTGAGGCAGCACCAAAAGCATATGCTTCAGAGGGGAGGCGTAAGGGAGGCACAACAAGGAGAAATATCTTTATTTCTCCTCGTTTTTCCTCTTTCTATGTGTGCTGCATTCTTCCAACCCCTCCCTTGCCCACATCCTTAGTTCCCTGTTCTTCTCAAGTTCCATCTGCCTCTGCGGTTTCCAAATGTACCAGTGCCTTAATCTGAACTATTGGAACCTGTGTCTGAGCCATCCGTGTCGATTTTGTACCCCAGGTTTCTCCCAGAAATAACAAAGTCAGGGCACAAAACAACAACAGGGAGGCCCTTTTGGAGCTCCCAGCACTAAAAGAGTAGGAAAAGAGACCTATATATATATCACTATGTATAACATAGAATCTATCCAAGTGACCAAAATTATTTACCAGCACTGGCGAATACTGACTAGTGGTTCTCTGTCAATACCATGTCCAATGTTTTCCCACAGGAGAGGGAAACATCTGAAAGATATCCTTGTCCACCCACACCCTCGGAGCAATCAAAACAGCACAGCTGGCTCACAGAGCATGCTGACACGAACTGTGGCACACCACCTGTGTGGTAATTGTAGTGTTTGCCACCTAACAAAACCCACAAAGATTGTTACCTTTAACAATCAGATGACTTGGCAGGTAAAACACCTCATTAATTGTAACACAAAAGGTGTGGCGTACCTGAAAACATGCCCCTGTAACCTGCATTACGTAGGGATGATAACAAGGAAAGTGAAGACTAGGATCTGCGAACATCGCAGTAATCTAAGATGTGGACGCGTAACAACTATGATGTCTACACACTATATTGAATAAAAGCACACAGCACGTGATATCAATGGGTTGTACTTAAACATATGAAAGACACAGTGAACTCAGACTTGAAATTCTTCGAGATGGAACAATGATGGGTTTTTAAACTCAAGTCACACCTACAGGGCCTGAATGAGAATATCCCCTTAGTCAATTCACTAGATTAAATGAAATGCAGACTACACACAGAGGCAACCTCTATGGATTGCCTGTGGCCACACCAACAATCCACTACCTCTGTTTACCCATTAGAAGTAGAACATACCAGACTGTTTTCAATTTTGAGATCCCACTTAACTTATCAACACAAAGTTATACTGACATACACAACGGGGGACTGATTTTAGCTTACTTCCTCTCCATCACATACATTTAATTATATAAGTAATGCTAAGGCACATTAGCACAAATTAAGGCAAGTCTACTACCTCAATGGAACCAACCCGTCCCATTGAAGACAGCCATTTTTTCATCCCCTGAGAGTTTAGATGCTTGCAAATGTGAGCAAATGTGATATCATCACTTTCTGACAAGGCAGCCATCAGTGGCTGCCATTTCTTCCAATAGACAGTCGAGTTTTTCAAGCACACACCAAGATGTGTTCATCTGTGTCCATGGGCCCCAACCAGGACTTAATTTACCGCTGGGCACGGCAACAGCAATAGGCGGTCCATGGCGGCAGACCCATTGGAGAGAACCCATTATGAATGGCTATCTCGTTAACTGACGGTCTAGGGAAAAACACACACTAGTGTGTGTGTGCCATCCTCACTTTCTAACTAATCCCTCCAGTGATCGCCATCTTTAGTCAATAGGCGGTCTAGTCTTTTGGAACTCACACAGTCTTGCAGGGCAACAATATGGCAATATGCTGTCCCTGGCGGTGGGCCTTGTAGGTGGCAATACGGAGAAGGAAAATTGAAGTAGTAAACGCAGTAAACGCTGCATACTTCATTATCTTCTGTTAACAATATCTACTAGCAGATTGATTGACGATTGTTACAGGATACTTCTGCTCTTTCTCAATAGTATTTCCCCCTGTGTTAGCATACTGTTTCACGGTCCCTACCATAATCCCCGGTCCTACTGACTGCCAAAATGAAACAATAGAGAGATGCAACAGGGATATTCCCCGCAATATTGAATAACTAATACATACCGTTTCTCTCATAGAGATTGTGACTACAGGTTCCCTTCTCCCCTGGAGGAACCATGATGATATATCGGAACTAATTACATGTATGTGTTGTATGTTTCTAATTTGTACTTATTATTTTTATTTCTCAACTTTCTATTCTCAATTTTATTAGAGATTACATGTGTGTCTTGTGAAATTGTATTAAGAACATAGGGTGTTTTTGGACAACACTAGATGGGCCCACCTAAAGTGTTTTCTCATCACATATCCACCCCCCTATAGAAGCTCACCATGATTTAGGAAATGTATAAATATACTACAAAAGAGAACTCATACCGCCACAGGAGCTGTCAAGACTAACCCTCCATTTCTATTTTTACAGAAACAGAGACAGTGATCTCCAACCAGATGGTAATTCTACACACCTCTTTAAATGCATGCAATAAGCATGTGTCATTTGTAATATAATTGGAGTGGTACCAGGGAGTTTAGTTCCCTATGTCCTGATGAAAATCCAATAGGGGCACGGCTTGAACATTTTGACCTGTTAGGATACTAGGTACCTCATACCTTGGCCTCCTAACCTTCCCCTTTTTAATCATACCAACTAGAGGTCAGAATAAATAGGATACACCTACCAGCTAGGTATTTTCAAAGATTCACCCCACTCCCAACTCCTCTGCCAGACACCACTGCTTTGTCATTGTATACGTTACTAAACTGCTCCTGCATAGTTCCTAGGTCGCAGAACGCCCGTTCCGCAGCGGTACAGGAAGGACCCATGATGAAGCATGCCACTAAGGGGTAACACTGATGGGTGAGGGTTTTACAAAACACCTATTGGTTTTCCATGCATAGGGTTATTCCAGTTTTTCACAAAGCTGGGTTCTCATTTTTGTTTGACATAAACTCGGTCTGGAGGAAAATCCAGTTTATCCTCTTACCCCCCTGCCCCGCCCTTTGATAATAATTTATATCTCCAGAATCCTCTGGTGGATTTTTGACATTGAGGTGTCATTTTAAAGATACAAATACAACCTATTTTTATAAATTGGTGAAAGAATTTAATTGAGTCTGGTTTCTATCTTATTCAGATGCTGTGGTACTTCTTAAAGCTTTACACTTAGTCCTTTGATAAAATCTAACTGCTCAGAGCTGCAGCTACCCGGGGTTGAGATAACATTTTTCAAATTAATCTGACTGGACCCAGTACAGAATATTACACTGTGAGGTCCCACAACCACCGCTTTCCTCACAAATAACATTGAAGTAAATATTTTCCCAATAAGAATGACATATAGTATTAGATTTGCAAACCATGAAGGTTTATAGGAGATTAACAGATTTACAAACTCAAATAAGTAAGATTAGTCATGATTCATAAATCTCCTGGTTACAGCATTACCCAATATAATCCAAGCTAGTCAGAATACGAATGCAAGTCAAGTTGATAAGGATTATCTGAAAGATCTGGTTTCTGTGAAGGAAACTCCCTAATGCTAACCTAAAGTTTCAGAAGTGTGGTTATGGATGTTTAAGAAACAGGTGTGATCAAATAATGCCTCTAAGGCAGACCCAAATGAAGGTTCCAATCTGACAGAGAAGAAATGTGATTGCTTGAGAGTTTAATTCTGTGATTACAAATAAAAGAAGAATGGAGGAGCATCTGCTTTCAAAAGTGGTCAGGAGAAAATCTGTCTAATTTAGTGATGCACGCTTAAAACATAGAATTCACTACTTATCCTACAGAGACGGAACCGATCAAAACACTAATCATTCTCAAAATGCTGTTGTATGCGGCTCCCAGTCACACACGTGTTACGATTTACTACTCAGCTCATTAAGAGAGACATTAAATGGCCTCAACACAGAATATAACAATACCAACACTGTTCAAATCAGCACACTGTTGGAACTTGGCTTCTGAAATGAGAAAATAAATTATGCACAGCAAGCAGAAATGCACCATTTTATTTGACATGGGGCCTTTCACATTGAGGCCTACTGTCACTATGGCTAATTTAATGAGAACACATGTGATATATGCGATGTGTATTAGCATGTTATCAAACTGAAATGTATAATAGTGACAATATGTCAGCAATAGCATTTCCAGAATAATGACTACAAAAACATCATAAAGGAAGTATATATAGGGAAGTACATATCAAAGTGTTCCTACAAGTCCAACAGAACGAGTAGAACGGTACCTCCATTGTCGACCAAAAGTCTAGATCATCTATTACAGATGTTACAACTGTATATGTATTGTGCCCTGGCCTGAAAACAGCGCGAAGAGAGTGAAGAAAGTAATTCAACTCTACAAACTGTTGCAGCTGGCTGAAGAATTGCTTGTCTTGGATGTTTGCAAAGTATGGTAGTAACGACATAGAGTGGATCTTTTTAGGATCAGATGGCAAGAGGGTGGATGTTTTTAAAGTGACTTGATCATTGCACATTTTCATTGCTCCAATTCCAATTCCTGCTTCAAGGAGAGATTGAATAAGGTAGTCAAGTTGGAAACTTAGTGGGGTACAAGTAATTTCATGATTCTGGCAGGGCAAAAGTCAATTGATGAGCCAGGCGGTTTGGGAGTACAGATGTTTTTAGTCACTTCTGCAATGGAGGAAGAAGAGAAGGTCTTTTACATTGTAGAGAAGCAGGGGACTGCCGAATTGATTAAACTGGAATAAAATTCAGAATTGCCCTCTGCAATTGTTCTTCCTGAAGGAAGTGTGAAGATGGTATCAGGATATTTTAAACTGGGTATTTAGTTTGATGAGACAAGAGGGGGTTCTAAACAGCATTGATCATCCATAAAAGGTAAACCCACAACATCGCCTTAATCAATGTTCAAACTCTATGGGAATCTTTATTCCTCTTCAAAAGATCCTCAGGCTTGCAACCACAAAGGACTAATGGGGTGCTGGCACTTACATACTGGGGTCCTGACAGAAAGACTCTTGGGAATTGGCATCGAGAACACTCACTGTGCTCTTTCAGATGGTACCCCTATGTAATATACTGCTTTTGGATTGCCCTGTAAATCCGCTAATGCTCTGGATGTGGCCACCGTCACATCCAGCCCCTCACCCCCACCCTACCATGTAAGGCTCTATAATCTCCTGCAACCTGCAGTTACCCATCCTTTTTGCAGGAATGAGTCCCTGCCAACCTCTGCCTGGTGTACCCAGTCCCAATCGAAGTACTCTGTGGTGTTTGTATAAATGGGACCAAACCCTATTTTACCCAATGCCCCTCTGCTCGGTGAGCCTCCCTTCTGTGGAAATGTTTAATGGCATGCTCCGACAAAACCCATACCAAACCACAGCTAGTAGGCTTCCGGTGGTACCAGTGCCTTGCTTGATCTGGCGCAGGTGGTTCCGCCCTCTCTAACCAAGGATGGCGCTGGCAGCTTGCCGGCGCCATCCTAAAATAGTTGCAAGTTCAAGCTTGAAGGCTTGAACTTTTGCCCCCTGAATCCGCCGCTCGCGGATTCGCGGATTTTCGGTAAATTCGCAGGAGTTCGCGGACTGCGGATTTACCGAAAATCCGCGAAATCCGTGAGCGGAACGGATTTTCCGCCCACCCTTAGTCACCATGCTGCTTCCCCAGGCCTGGTGTGGCCAGCCCAATTACTAAAACTCTGGTAAAGGTTTAGCGCAAATGCAGTTAAGTGAAAAGCTTTGTGGTGGTGAGAACGTGGCATGAAATTTATGTATAATTGCACCTGCACCTCCTGGATTATGGAAATGCCAAACGTCTTCTGATAAGTTTATCAGCATTTGTCCTCTGAACTGGTGTGAAAGACAACTTTCCCACTTTTGGCCTTAATGGCCATGAGGCAAGCAAACTTGTCTGAAGCCTCCTGTGACCCACCTTCATTTCTTGAGAGCACGTTTCTATTAAAATGGCCACTAAATTTGCACCAACACACAGTTTTACTGCTATTGTTATATTCCGTTTCATTGACAGTTTGCCTTTTGTGACTCAACAAGTACTTTGTAATTATTATGCATAGGTATTGTTGATTAAGTTATGTGAAAATAACAATACCTGCTAACTCGCTGCTATATCGATCCTGGGCGTTCTAAAAATATTGAATATGAATTGTTTATTTTAATATTTTTTTGTTTAAATTATATTTTTAATTCACCTCTTAACATTTCAAATTCCCATAATGTTGGCTTTTTATTTTTTTTATTATATCTCTACTTCCCAATGTGTGATCTTATATCCCTATGATTATTACCTAGTGTATTTTTCACTTGGCTTGAGTTTTAATGTGTTGTAAATTTACATGTGCTTTTATGGCTGTAATGGCCACAATAACGTTTTTTGATGATGATGATGATGATGAATCAACATGTAGTGTCTTGGTTTGTATTGACTGTAATAAAATCGCTGTTACCATCATATTTCAGAATGACAAGAAATGTGCTTCTTTTTGGTTTCCTGGCTGCTCTGTGCCCAGGACCTTCACAGCTGTTTCTTTATATTTTCTTTTCTTTCTCCGACTGCAGTTTGTAGGCCCCAGTGCCTGTGTTTAAAATAAATCAAAAATTTAGCAGGAATTTGTCATCAGGCCTAGCCTTACAATTGATCTCTGTCTTTGAAACGCAGCAAACGTGACCAGTCAGGTTCAGCAGGGTTAAAGGTGTCTTTATTTCACTTGGACATACTTTCACTGATCCTTCTACCTGAAGGGTGAGGGTCTCAGGCAGCCAGTAACAAGGGCGATTATGCCTATGCCCTATAATCCACTTAATATGCGCAAGGTTTCAATGGAAAAACTCATTGTGACATCATTAATTGGAGGGGCAATTAGTGTGAGCAATATTTGTTCCGTAAAGCAATTAATGTGCGCCTTTCCTGAAATATGCCCAAAGAAAGCTGTACCCAGGTGATAGTTAGCACAGAAACTAGTTCCTGCAGTTGTAGGCCGCAAAAGGGGCTCCCTCCAATCACTGTGGCCTTATAAGTGTAGTGCTCTGAAACTGCAGCATCTCTTACTAGTTGTGATATTAGAATAAATAAACCAGCTCTCAAAATGAGCGTTCCGTTTGGAATAAGGCACTGTAACCTGCATAATTTGCATTTCCAGATTCCCACACTGGGACCCATATCCCTCAGAAAGGTAGTGTGTGGTCCATTCCATTTTGAAATTGGGATTTTGGGAGCCTTCTTTCTTGTTACACAACGATAATAAAATATTACTTAAATGAGTACCTCAGTGGGAGTTACTTCAGCAGAGATGAAATGAACATTGATCTAAGTATTACAATAGCGCTAAGTGTGTTTTGTTAATCGGTATAGCTGTAAACACCAGTGTAGCATCCTGCTACAAAGAACCACAGACACAGGTTCTTATCTTTCAGAGCTTTATTTCTATAAAACTTGTCTCAACCGTGTCCCTACTCTAACTGCCCTCATCCTGTCCTGACTCCTCCTCTTCCCCTCAGCCCACCTAGCTCCGCCCACCCCAGCTACTAGACTGTCAACTATATTACATCTCCCCCTTTCTTAACAAAATGAGCTTAATGTCTTCAGTGTTCGCAATTCGTCAATCCACCACACTGGTCGGCGGACAGCCTGTTCTTCAAGCCTCAGTAGTGTCGAATCAGTGGTGGGCTTGGTTTTGATCAATCTTTCCGTTGTCTTAATCAGGGCATTATTGACCACGTTGCGTGTGAACTGTTTACTCTCACACTACGCAGTCATCATGTTTCCTTCCTGTGGTGTAACTGCTGTTGGTTCAGATGCTCGGTCTCTTTCATGAGTGGATAATGTTCTGGTCCTCTTCTGAGCACCCGCATCTACTTTTACTTCCTTTTGTCTTGTCCGGTCGAGGGCAACACTGTCCTCCAATTCAGGGTCATGTATACCAGACAGTACGGTACTATCTGACGAGACTGTCTTGGTTTGGTTCGATAACTCATTCGCGGCCTCCGGTTGTCTGGCGAACTCGTGGGCTATCTGTGCATAGGCATGTCTCTCTCTCATCCGATGATGATCTCTCTCTACTGACACGTCCAGCTTTCCTTGCGGAGTGACTGGCTGGTCCCTTCCCATCCGGTGACTAAGGTCCACTGTCTCTGTTTTCTTTTTGTAGGTCCTTTGAGTCAGCCTCGCGGATCCCTTCAGGGGTGACGGTGTCTGATCTATGTCCGGATATACTTGTCACTGACATGACAGGTTGTCTTGTGGCATGACTGAGTATTCAGAGACCTTAGTGTGTGACATGTTGCTCTTGACGGGAAGGATGTCCTTTGGTTCCATGGTGCGTTCGGGTGGTTGACGCCATGGCTGTTGTCGGGACCATGACTCAGTCGACTCACAGGATTGAACAGACGTGCTCTCTGGGTCAGAGAAGTCTCTTGTCGACTTCCAGGATCGGACAGACGCGCTCTCTGAACAGAGGAGTTCCTGACCATAGACATGCTTTCTGGGTCAGAGAAGTCTTTTGTCGACTTCCAGGATCGGACGGACGCGCTCTCTGAATCAGAGGAGTTCCTGGCCATACTCCTTTTAAAGCTTTCCTTTGAGAATGTATCGAGTAATGGATGTCTGAAATGAATAGGCCGTGACACGTTGTTCTTTGACTCAGGGTTGTCTTTAAGATGCTTCTCCGGGTGCCTTCGTCGACTTGTCTTTGGCGTTGTTTCATTTGAGAAGTTCAACAACCACGTGCTTGTTCTTTGTGTTTGATCTTGAGGTTTTCCATCTTTGCCTTTCTCACATGTCAACGACTTCTTCTCAGTTTCTTCGTTGTCCCAGGTGCCATTGATGAGTTGGTCTTTTCCTGTTCGTTGTTGGGGAGGGTCAGTTCGTCTTATGCGACCTATTTCTTCTTCCCACTTATTTGGTACTCGGACACCCATGATATGGGTGTTATGTGTTTTCCTGCTGGATGTTCCTTCAGACTCATCTTCACAACTTGGCCAAGAATGTTCCTGCGCCAACTTCCAGTTTTGACCATTTTGATTTCTTCTTCTATAGTTTGTCTTCCTTACTCTCTTGTTGTGCAGGTTGCCTTCTTGTCCAGGAGTGCGATCTGTCCCACTTGACGCTCCCTCCTCGTCAGACTTTGAATGACACCTTGAGGGTGAAGAACTCCTTGAGGATGTCCTTTGACTGATTGACTCGGAGTGCTCCTTATCACTTTGTCTCTCTCGTTGTCTTTTCACTGGTCTGCCTTCCCCTCTCTTTCCTTTTTGTTTTGTGCATTTTCCGAGTTTCATCCGTCCAGGCATCTTGATATGTTGCCTTCAGGAGCAGGTCCTTTGATCTGTCTCTTGCCTTGACGTGTATTCCAATTTCAGCCTTCCTAATGATTTCTTCTAATGACCAATTTCCTCGCAGGATCTTGAGCTTTGTGTCGGGGTTTGCGTAGCCTTCAATTATCCGGAGTCGAACTGCGTCCTCATTCGTAAAGGTGTTAAAGTGGCAGCCTTGTACCAGGTTTTGCAACCGAATGATAAAAGTTGGCAATGGTTCGCCTGGTTCCTGCCGAGCTGTGTTGAAAGCGATGCGCTCATGATCCACTTCCGCTTGTGCGGAGAGACGGGCACATAGCTTCTCTTGGAGTCTTTCATAGATTTCTGTGTCTTCTTTGGAAAATGTTTTGATTGGGCATCGGCCCTCAGGACCCACCAAATGGAGGAGCAGTATTAAACATTTCCTCTCTCTTTGCTCACCATTGGCGTCCAGGAAGTCACCCAATGTTGCCAGCCATTGGTTCCGTTTGAGACACAGACTCCAGGTATCCGTCTTCACCCCTGGGGGTGGTACTTCAATGCAGGGATTGAACCGTTGTGCTACTTCTTCCCCCGCCATGAGAGGAGGATTCTGATGGATTATATTTGCAGGGCACGGGCTGTTCACTCGTCTTCTCGTCTTCTTAGCTGATCCTCTTTAGTCGAAACCTTCGGTCTGGTCATGTGCTGGGACGTTGATAGTCTTTGCAATCATCGCAGTATGTGCCAGTGAATCACTTAGATTTCGTGCGTTCCGAAGTGTCCACCACCCAGCTGCACTGTGCTAGACACAAGGTTCCTTTTCTTTCGAGTCGCATGCTAGTGGCAGGTGGTTACCACCTTTTCCGCGGTGATGCTGGGCACGTTTGACATCTTGGTCCGTTCGGGCGTTCCCTGTGCACTGGCGCAAGTCCTCCAGTCACTTCAGTGAGTGTTGTGCTTATTTCTGGGACTGTCTTTTGTAGTCTTGCCCTCTTCTGAACTTCGTGCGGTTCTGTCCAGCAGCTCCTCTCTTTTACGCTCTTCAGTGTGTGTTCACCATCACCTTTAGCCGTTGTTTGCGTCTGCTTGTGCTTGTTTTCTTATTATACCCCTTGCATTTGCTTGTGATTATTGATGTCCACTTGTCGTTTTTACCTGGCTCTTGCATGCATCTGTGCTCGTTTCTTTTCCTCACTTGCGTTGGCCAATGTTTGTTGCATCACCTTTGTAGGTGCTCGTGCTGGTTTGCTGTTTCTCGCCAATGTTTGTTTATTGGCTCTTGACAGTGCTTGTTTCTTTCTATTAGCCAATGCTTGTTTATTTGCTCTTATCAATGCTTGTTTGTTCTTCGCCAATGCTTGTTCGGTTTTCGCCAATGCTTGTTTGGTCTTCGCCAATGCTTGTTTGGTCTTCACCAATGCTTGTTTGGTCTCGCCAATGCTTGTTTGGTCTTCGCCAATGCTTGTTTGGTCCTCGCCAATGCTTGTTTGGTCTTCGCCAATGCTTGTTTCTATTATGTTCGCCAATGCTTGTTGCTAAACTCAGCTCGCCTGACCTCAAAATGGCCGCCTACAGTTTGCACAGGGAGGATGTCCCAATGGTTGCCTGACTCAAAGATGGCCGCCGTAGTTGTCTGCAGGCACTACTTTCTCTCTCTGCACTCAACCCGATTCTTCACACAGGACTCACCGGCAGTTGCTTCCAGGGTCAGCATACTCCAGATTTGGCTCCCTCTGGTCACTGCTACAGTCAGGTGAGGTTGGGGTGGGCTCCCGCCTTACTTTGCAGGGTCCTTCCGCGGCGGCGTGCCAAAACCCACGCATCCGGCGTGAGGTTTTCCGACGTCGGAGCTCACTCGGGCTCCAATTTCACCGCGCTCAGCAGCGCTTGTCAGGAGACCTTCGTGGGGGCAGTAGACCTTCGTGGGGGCGATGTCCTTCACCCTGAGGCACTTTCCTTCCACCTTTGGGGCTTGGCAGAGTCGGAGTGGGCTCCCGACTTCTGGTTCGTTGGGGCATGCCAAATTACACGCATCAAGCGTGAGTCTCGTTTTGGCGCGATTAAGCGTTTCTTTTTTCCGACGCTCTGGCGCTCGTTTCTCCGGTTCCTTCGGGCCCCTGTCAATCCCCTGGCTCTGGGGAGAGGGTCACTCACTGCTGGCCTTTCTTCTTTAGGCAGCAGTACGGCTCCACACAACAGCGTTCTTCTTCTTTGAATACTGCACAGGACAGGGTGCTCTTAATAGGGTTCTGTGGGCATTGGACATGCCTATCCCACCCTCGTCGCCAGTTGTAGCATCCTGCTACAAAAAACCACAGACACAGGTTCTTATCTTTCAGAGCTTTATTTCTATACAACTAGTCTCAACCCTGTCCCTACTCTAACTGCCCTCATCCTGTCCTGACTCCTCCTCTTCCCCTCAGCCCACCTAGCTCCGCCCACCCCAGCTACTAGACTGTCAACTATATTACAACCAGGTGTTACCATTATTCATATTATTAAGGGGGGGACAAGAGGCCAGCACCTTCTGGGTTGGGCAGGTTTAAATACCTGGTCCATCACTGCAGGCGCTGGAAATGACGTGGGAGAGCACCAGAAAAAAGTGGAGGGGCGGGAACTCCCACGAGGGTCCCAATGAGTGGCGTACGGATCAAATGCCGGAATGTGGCACTAAGGGGGCTGCCACCTTAGGAAGGTGCACTAGTTGTGCTGCGGGCAGACACATTTATGGAATGGAATCAGGAAAAGACCTATAGAAAAACCTAACCCAGGCATGAGCCATCCATTAACAAAGTGTTTTCGATAGTTTGGGGTTGGCTGAGGTCTGATAAAGCAAACGTTCACAGATAGGTCTTCAGGACAAATGTCTAATGAGCGTTTTGAGGCAGATTACCAGAATTTAAGCTCCCAATATCATAATGAGTTTATGGCTTATTTTACCAGTCTGAGTCCATGAATCCAGGCTGCAGTACACAAGCTCATCAACGTTCCAATTCTCTAGTCATACATTTATTACATTTCATTATCTCAAGTCCAATCTGGCCTAACAGTGGAATGAAGAGAAGAACGGAGATTATATTGATAAGGGGGACTTGGGGGGCAGTGGACCGCAGGGAAGTCTGCCCCCGGGAGTGTTTGGGGAAGCAGAGCAGTCAAACGACTGTTTTGGGGTTTGGGCTGGTTTGGGCTGGTAAGGCTGCCCTGGGGTATAAAACCGGGGATTTTGTGGTGCCAGCCACCATTTTAGTGGCAACATGAAGTCTGGCACGTAGGAGATTTTGAATTTCTATTGGTGTTAGTGAGGCCAGGTTTAAGGTTACTTGCTGAGCATGGCGATGTTCTGTGACGAGATAGTGTCCCAGGCCATGGCATTCTTGTCAGCGGTGGGTCGGCTGGACCTGCTGCCTGAGGGGGCATCGATGCGCGGGGGACGCACTACGAGGAAGGCGTCTGAAGGGGTGGCGGTGGCAGTTTTGGCATGCTTGCCACCCTACCAGGCTCCGGAATGTGGGGGTAGCCAGGTGAGCAAGCGGGCCGCCCGCGACAGCGTAAGGCGGCCCCAGTGCGGGATGAGGGTGGCCAGGGTGAATCTCTGCATGAGGCCTCCGCGGTGCAGCCGGAAACCAAACACGAGAGAGAGAGAGAGAGAGAGAGAGAGAGAGAGGGGTGGCCCGCCGCAACAAAGCACACGGCCACAAGAGATGCGGCCGCAATGTTGGTTGGGGACGAGAGGAGTTGAGCGCTGTTCGCACGTCTGCTGGTGGGCCCCGGGAGTGTGCAATGCGGCAGGTACCCAAGGGGGCGTGGGGAACATGAACGCGGTTGGCACATCAGTGGGCCTGCCACGTGGGGCCCCTGCCTTGCTGCACGAGGCACAAAGGTCCAAGCAGGGTGGTGGGGCTTCCCAGAGAGGGAGGGTTAAGAGCGCAAAGCTGCCAATAGAGCTTGGGACCCTGTGCGCTAGTGCGCACATTCATTGGATAATACCAAGAGGGAGGGGGAGGCATCTGTGCAGACTGCGGAGGGTGCCCAGGGTTGGAGGGAGGTTCTGGGTCCCAAGGGAGCAAGGGTAGCTTATGTGGGAGATTGGCAGGTGGACTTCAGTGAGGTATATGCTGAGCGGCTGTTGGAGCAAGAGGCCCAGGAATGGGAGGGGAGGGGGGTATGGGTTGGGGGTATTCAGGTCCATATGGAATGTGATGGATTGGGATATGGGTTCTTGGCTGGATAGAGCCCGGGTAAGTGTTCAGTCCTTGTGGCACGGGGGGGGGGCAGGAAGAGAGGGAGGTGGAGTTGCAATGCAAAAAAGGGGGTAGCGGGGGAGAACAGGGAGTGGGGGGCACCGGTTTGGGCACACAAGGGGTATCTCGCTCGGCCCTGGCAGCAGCGGAGTTGAACTGGAGTGAGGACGAGGGAGACGAGGTGGGTTGGACTGGTGAAGAGCTCTTGGTGCCTCGGACCAGTGGTAAGGGCAAGGGGCTGGGGGATAGACCCCTGTTGAAGGTATACGGCAGGGTGGCTCGGGGGGTCAGGGTGGGTGAGGTGGGGATCTGGAGGGATCCGCATGGGAGGGGTGAGACCGCTATGGGATCCAAGCCAGGTGAGAGTGCCGCACACCAGGCTTTCCTTGTCGTTTGCAGGTGGAACCGGGAAGAGGCAGGCCATACTTGGGCGAGCATTGTAGGGCTCAAGGGCCCCGGGTGGAAGCGAAGGCTTGGACCGTGCAGCTAGCTGGAGTACATCGTGGGACCAAAGCCAGCTGGTACTAGCGAGGTCTGCTGATGTTGCTAAGGAACAGCGGGGAGTGCTCCAAGGGTAATGGATACGGTGCAAAGGTGTGGGCCTTGTTATGCAGACAGGCTGGGAGGGCAGTACTCGGCCCCCCAGAGGAGTTGGTCAGAGGCACCAGACATCACAGAGTTGGATTTCGATGAGAAAAGTTTGGAAGAAGGGGAAGTACGGGATGAGGATGACGCAAACTCGAATGACTTCAGGGATAGGCAGAACCAAGCGGTTGAGGGGGGTGCTTCTAATGACTCTGATCCTAGTTTTCTGCAGGCTACCAGTGCTGGGCCTGCCCTCATCTGCCGGGATGGGACTCAGATGAGATGAGAGTCGGCAAGGCAGCGGGCCCCGACATTGGCATCAGGTAAGACGGCCCGCACGGCAGGTTACCCAGTGATGGTGTCAGTGGGGGTGGAGGCTAAAGCGCAGCAGGGTGTCCATGAAGCCTGTTTGAGCTGGGATCGCTACGTGACAGATGCAAGCATAGGCACGCAAGACCATACAGGGGACGACGGGGTTGGGTGCGTGGGGACAACTCTCTCGGAGAAAAAAGAAGGAGCAGACACTGGCACAGTGGCGGCGGGGTTGCTGAAGAGGTAAGCGGCGGGTTTGCAGGAGGGACCTCACAGGCGGGCAAGACAGAAGAGGGGGAGGAGTCAGGTAAACTGGAAAGTAAGGAGGTAAAATTCACAAGGCTCCCATATATAGGTACCTCTAAACCGTTGGGCACACATCTTATGGCTTCCACCAAGGAAAAAATATGGAAGGGCGAATATGTAGAAATGATGAAGCTGCTGCACAGGGAGTTACGGTCTAAAGAGGGCTCCAAAGAAGAAGAAGTCGAGCTAGCCAAGCGGCCTGGGGTTCCGGTAACCATAGAAATCTGGAATCCGCTTTCTTTATATATGCGAGTGTGTATTGCGAAAAGTTCCTGTAGAAGTCTGTCGCTATCTTTAAATACATGGACGTGATTAGGAAAGCACATCTTAATTACGGTGGGTACAACTGGGTACAATACGACGAGGAGTTCAGAGCCCGGATGGCTTGTGATGCAGAGGCATAATGGGGCGAGTTAGATATGGATCCCTGGCAACACACTATCGGCCCGGCAAAATCTGTTAAGACCATTTTATGGCCAGTGGATTGCCGATAGACTATCATCCCTTTCAGGGTCGCCCCACCCGGGGAGGGGTGGGGGAGCAGGGAGAGGCCAGACCAATGCGGTGGCACATGTTGGGACTTCAATAAAGGCAATTGCGCCAGGGACTTTAGCAAAGTCCGTCCCAAGTGCTCCAAGGGCTCGGGCAAGCACCCGCTGTTCAAACCTTGGGGTGCAAGGGGTGGACAGGTTTCCAGCGGACAAGGGTCTCAGCAGGGCTACAGGGAAAGACTGGGGGTTTCCGGTCAGGCAGAGGGGGGAAAGGACCTGCTGGAAAAGGCTCACACGCTAATTAGACTGGATAGACTAGCCTTCTGGTTCTTGTCCTAAGACAGGCAGGAGGATGCGCGGTTGTTGCTGCAGGGCTTTACTTGGGGTTTCAGGCTGGGATACAGGGGACCACGGGTGCATCGGTGGGCGGACAATCTCAAATCAGCACATACAGATAAGCAGGTGGTGATGGACAAGTTGGAAAAAGAGATCCTGGAGGGTAGGATGGCAGGTCCCTTTGACGACTGGCCGATGGCGGACCTGATTGTGTCACCCATTAGGGTGGTACCCTAAAAGGAACCGGGGAAGTTTCAGTTGATACAGCATCTATCATGACCAGAGGGCCAGTTGGTGAATGATTTTATCCCTGAAGAGCAGGTGGCTGTCACATACTCCTCGGTGGACGTGGCCTTGGCTCTGGTGGAGAAGGTGGGACGGGAGGCACTAAGGGCAAAGAACGACATCATGTCAGCATTTTGTCTTTTGCTGGTACACCCGCCGACTTTCAATTGCTGGGAATTCAGTTTGGAGGAAAGTGGTATGTAGATAAAGCTTTTGCCATGGGCTGCTCCATTTCCTGTACTTTGTTTTTATGTTTTAGCACGTTCCTCCAATGGAATTTCACAAAAGCCATGGGTAACGTCAATGTGATGTACTACTTTGACGACAACTTCTTCGTCTGGAGCCTGGCAAGCACGGCCTGTCAGGCGACCCTGACAAGGTTCCAGGAACTGATGGGGGACCTAGGTGTGTCCTTGGCCCCCAAGAAAACGGTGGGGCCTACAACGGTATCTCATTCCTGGGGATCGCAATAGACTCTGTGGCCAAGGAGGCCAGACTGCCCGAGGATAAGAAATGGGCCATGCAGATGTTGCTGAACACCATGCTCGGGAAAAGAGAGGTGACACTTAATGAGGTGCAGGTCCTTTTAGGGCACTTGATTTTTGCCTGCAGGGTTGTTAGAGAGGGACAGACTTTCTGTAGGAGGCTGGGCTTGGCCTTGTCACTGCCACACCACCATGTCTGCTTGGCCGCAGGGGTGAAGGAAGATTTGAGGATGTGGGGAATTTTCTTTGAAGCTTTCAATGGTATTCCTCTGGAGGCCTTACCAGACTTTCAATGGGACGCGGAAATCTTTTCGGACGCTTCTGGGGGCGTCGGTTTTGGCATTTATTGGCAGGGACATTGGTGCATGGAGGAGTGGCCCCTGGCTTGGAAGCATGGAGGGCGCAGCATCGCATTTTTGGAGTTATTTCCTCTGCTGGTAGAGCTGGCGCTCTGGGGTGAAAAGTTTCAGTATAAGAGAGTGTTGTTTTGGGTAAACAATATGTCAGTAGTACAGGTCATTAACAGGCAGTCTGCACGGGATATACAAGTTTTGAAGTTGTTGAGAGCATTTGTGTTGTGATGCTTGCAGCTGGATGTGATTTTTAGAGCTCAACACATGCCAGGTGTGGACAATGACATTGTGGATGCTTTGTCTCGTTCACAGTGGAGGAGGTTTCATGGACTGGCCGCGGAGCGGACAGTGTCAGAACCAGTATGCTGCAAGACCTATGGTCGGTCATAGAGCCAGGATGCTTCAGCTGGTAGTATGTTCTCTAGCCGAATCCACCAGGAAACAAAATTCACAAGCGCGGGCTGAATTTTTGGTAGGGGGGTGCGTCGGAGATCAGGGGAGTGGGCCTAAATAGAAGATGTAGTGCAATTCATTCTGAGTTTGATGGAGAAAGGACAGTCGAGGGTGACGATATTGGGTAAATTAGCTGCTATTGCCTTCATGGGCAAACTTTTTCAGGGATATGCTCCGTCTGCAGGAGAACTGGGTAGGAGACTCTTAGAGGGTTGGTCGAGGGAGAAGGGCCGGTTAGGGGACAAGTGTTAACCACTGACTCAGGATGTTTTGGGCAAAATTATGGGGGAGCTGCCGGGCATATGCAACTCAGAGGGGGAGGTGGTGCTGTTTTCCACTCTGATGTTGTGGATTTTCTGTGGAGCGTTTCGGGTCTTGGAGCTGTTGTGCAGTAGGGGGGCCAGGGTCTGCAATGGGGAGAGGTGGTTAAAGCGGATGGGGACTGCTAGTTTGGTTACACAAATCTAAGACAGACCAGTGCAGCAGTGGGCGTAGTGTCCTTTTGCTGGCTTACCCGGGGAAGGTGTTCTGCCCAATACGGTGGGGCAGGTCCTGGAAACACCTTTCCTCACAGGGTAGTGGGCGGGTGTTTCAACATGTAAACGGGGGTCCAGTTTCCTCTTTTCAGCTGCTGGCGATCTTGAGCAACGCATTAACTCGCTTGGGACTGGATGCTAGGAGTTTTGGCACACATTCTTTTCGGATGGGTGCGGCGCACTGAAGGGGCAGGCAAGGGTGGAGCAGTTCTAGGATTATGGCTTTGGGGCGCTGGTCCTCCAATTGCTTCCAGCGCTATGTGCGTGCAGCGGAGGAATGTTGACGAGCGCGGAGTAGCTTGTCATTTTGTGTTTTTTGTTTTGCAGGTTCAATTCCTGGTCCTATGGAGGCTGGCATGCACATTTGGATTGTAGGACATTCTTTCATTAAATTGGCTGCACGGCAGGCCAAGTTGGGTGGTCACTGTGTTAATTTGGGGTTTAATGTTGGATTGTACTCTTTCTAATGGCATGGAAAAGCAGGAATGCACTGGGGTGAGTTGTTGCCCGGCTTGAACAGGGTTATAGTGGATGGTAAGTGTCCCGACATTTTGGTGCTCCATTTAGGGTAAAATTACCTAGTAGTGTGGAAAGGCTTGGCTCTGGTGAAAGCTATGAAGGACGATTTTTTAGGAGGTGAGTAGGCGTTGGGCTCGGTGTCACATTCTTTGAACTGAGTTAATTCCCCGGAGGGTCTGGAGGGGGGGCACACCACCCCGCAGCTATATAGAAGGCTCGGAAGAAGATCAATAAAGAGATGCTTGTTTTTTGTAGGTAAGCTGGTATCGGCAGGGTGGTACATTCAGATTTTCGTTTTGAGGATAAGGAGTTTTTCCGGGACAACAGAGTCCATTTGTCCTTTATGGGCATGGAATTGTACTTAGTTCAGCTGAAGTTAGAGTTGGCCGGGTGTTTGGGCATTCACTAGATAAGCGTTACAGGTGGGGGGCAGAAAAAGGGGGGCATCTCCTCACTTTTCCCCCTCCAACCCTTTTTCTGGTGGCGGTTGGCAGAGAAGCTGCTATAGTTTAAGGAAGTTTATTCTTGTTGACAGTGCCAACTCAGGCTCAAAGGGAACGGTTATTTTAGTTCACGCCTGAAGGTCACAGGAAGTTCAGAATTATGTAGGAGGTCTCCTTGAGTATTGGTTCATAGTTGTAGTAAAGGGCGGGGGGAATTTAGAGGGCACAATTACATTTAAACAGATATGGAGTGGGTACAATGTTACTGTACAATGTTACTGTATCACGTTCTTGTTGGGGGAGAGAGAAGTGTAGGGGAGGGGGTCGTTTTAAGATAGCTGAGTCAACTGTATAGGGAAGTTTTAGTTTTGTGAGGCAAAGGCCTAGGTTGTGTTGTAAGGTGCACCTGTTTCAATAAAGATGCCTTTTTCACACAAATCCTGATGTCAGTGGTCCTTTCTGCTGCCTTCTTCCTAGGGGGGGACTTGGGGGGGGGGGGCAGCATACCGCAGGGAAGTCTGCCCCATGGGGGTGTTTGGGGAAAAGGAGCAGCCGGACGACTGCTCAGGGGTTTGGGCTGGTTTGGGCTACAGGTGTAGCTTCCTTTGGGCTTCCTTTGGGCTGGTAAGGCTGCCCTGGGGTATGAAAATGGGTATTTTGTGGTACCATGCACCATTTTAGTGGCAACACTGTGACTGGCGCGTACAAGATTTTGAATTTCCCCACCCTCCCTCCCTATTTGTCTGTGGTCTGGGCAGGGTTTGGATAGTGCCTGGCGCATGCTTTGTTTGAACAGGTGTGCTAGGGTTGTGGCTGTTTCTTGGTTTGTCGCTTGAAGCAGGTGCTTAGGGCAGTTGGCAGAGAAGTTGCCATTAAGGAAGTTTATTCTTGTTGACAGCGCCAACTTAGGATCAAAGGGAACGGTTAGTTTAGTCCATGCCTGGAAGTCAAAGGTAGTTCAAGGTTATATAGGAGGGTTACTTGAGTATGGGTTCATAGTTTTAGTAAAGGGTGGGGGGAGTGTAAAGGGCACAGTTACATTTAAACAGATATGGAGCAGGTACAATGTTACTGTACAATATTACTGTATAAAGTTCATGTGGGGGAGGGAGAAGTTTAGGGGAGCGGGTAGTTTTAAGATAGCTGAGTCAACTGTATAGTGAGCTTTTAGTTTTGGGAGGCAAAGGCCTAGGTTGTGTTGTAAGGTTCACCTGTTTCAATAAAGCTGCCTTTTCACACAAATCCTGGTGTCAGTGCTCCATGCTGACCCCTTCTTCCCCAAAAAGGGTTTAGTAACCTGGGTCTCCTACTAGATGAATACAATTGTGCAAAGCAACCATAACACATTGACTCCTTCGTCTTCTTTGTTATGAAACAAACAAAATGAGTCACAATTAATTTTATTTATTTTTAACGTCTATAAAACAGGGCAGAGATATTCAGATTTTTTATTGTTAATTTTTTTGGGAGGGAATGCTTGTAACTTGTATTTTCAGATATATTAGTGGAGAATGTAAATATTTGTAATAATCCACTTTTTTGATTGAGTGACTTGGTTGACATATATTAAGTCCTCATCCTTTGAACTTGGTGGGTCTGAGACACCCAGCTTCTCGTGTCTCTTCATATGTGAGCTCTGCGCACACAATTTATTAATTTTGCTGAAAACAAAATGAACAAGCACTGGCAAAACAATGGGTTTGGCCTGGCCTTGACAACCCTGAGCAAGGGTTAAATTTTGTTTTAATTTGAGTTACAAGTATACCGTCTGTATCTCTACTTTTGTAAAAAAATTAAAATAAATTAAAAACGTGATCATGAATGCACAGTCGGCCATCTTGATTTATTTATTTTAAATACATTTTTTTCAAAAAACATGTTAACAAAAAAAAGAGCATTGGCAGAGCCAAAATATCAGCAACCAAAGCCATACCTTCAGGCTTTGCAAATGCTTCTTTGCATTGTGCAACTTAAGTGTGTTTTTGGTAGACTGTTTTTTTTTTTTTAAGTACATGACACACTGTGTGAAATTGTTAGCTCTCAATGGAAAGCATTTACCATTGAGCCCTGAACTTCAACTTAAATAAATTGCAGTGATTACAGCTAAGTACAGTACGCCTACAGAGGGACACGCAATAGACCAGAAAATATTGGTTCATTCTGTATTATCCAGTGTCTGCTAAGGGAGTCCCTGTTAAGAAGATCAAACGTGTGTTTTTTTTTTCATTTAACTGGCATTTTTTTATTGTTAAGGGTCAATTCAACGAAATAGTGGCGAAACTGTTTCTGAAAAATATGACACCAATGTGGACAATATCCGGGTTTACGAATGGCAAGTTAGGAGGAAAAAATAACAAAAATGTTTTAATGCAATAGGTCTTGCTTTTGCGAGCCTTTAAGGGATTGGCATTGTAAATGAAAATGCCTTTTATTTATGTGTTTTAAACCCAACACATATATAAAAGGTATTGTTATTTTTAGTGCCAATACCTCAAACTCTCCCAAAGGCGAGAGCACTTCAATGTTGGCCGCGCCCCTTTCTTTAGACTCTGCTCACCGTATTCAGGTCTAAACAGACCCAGGACCTCCTGACCTTCAGGAGACTTCTCAAGACCTGGCTGTTCGAGCAGTAGCTGCACCCCCACCTCCCGCTCAGTGCCTTGAGACCCTCACAGTGATTAGTATGTTTTACAAATAAGTGATTGATTGAAACAAAGGGGCACAGACAATATTAAAATGAAATCGCATATGGTGCGCTTTCCCCCAACGTAAAAACTAAATAATAAATTCAGGAACATTCTGCAATGCGGCCGCTGAAGTAAAAGCGGCTTGCGCGAATAATTCCTTAATAAGGAATAAAATAAATAAGCACAACCGCTAATGTGAAAGCAACCGCCGGCAAAATAAATAAATAGGTTTGGCTGCTAAACTGAAAGCGGACCACGCCATAAATAAAATTGTTGAATTAAAGCGGTCGCTATAGCTAAAGCGGACCACGCAGACATTTAAATAAATACAGCAGTCAAAGCGTGCGGCGTGCTGCGATGTCATGAGTGGAATAGGGAAAGAGCATAAAAAAAAATAGTGCTCACCATATTATAATGCAGACCATGTCACAACACCAGTAAAAGGTCCAGTCGTTATGGAAGGCAACAAATGCAGACAAGGCGGTACCAAGGAGGGACTAACAAGCCATGTGTACTTCACAAGGAGTCAAATGTGTCCAAACCACAAACATTTCTAAGAAGGCCAAAATTAAGAAGTGTCTGCCATATCAAACTTTTTGAGTTTGGCCAACATAGGTTTACCAGATTTAACACAGAAGACCCCTTCTTGCAAGGTATCCTTCACTTCTTGGAATTCTCTCTCGCAAAATATCACCTCAGAGGCGAGAGGTTGCTGTCACAGATTCCAGAAGTCTTTACATAGTTATTAACTTACCAAGCACATGCCAGAGATGTATCTCTTGCTTGGCTGCTGTAGTCTGGAGCTTTGAATATCCCATTCCCAGCTGCTGAGGAGAAAGAACGGCTATGTTCTCCACTTTAGTGTGAGATCACTGTGTGCCTCAATACTACTGTTGTTGGGAATTCATTATGGTCCTCAACACTACTTCCACCACCACAAGTCGATGGTAATCCATGACTGCAGCCTCGACCTACTGTACACGCATTGGCATATATTGGTGTAAGCATCTCGTGCTGTACTGTTCTTCCTTTGACAGATAAGCCTTCAGCTGCTCTGTTGTGTTTTTTTTGTTGTTCTTGGTGTGTGTGTGTGGCTGTGTTTGTGTGTGTGTGCTTCTTGCACATACTTACCCATCTGGCCTAATCAAAATACAGTGAAGGCAACATTCCATTTCTACCAGTTGGTGTTAGGCGTGCTGGCAGACTGGACCTTTCGTGCAGTCTGTAAAGTAAGAGGTCTGTCTCCTCTGTAAAGGTTGATTCTTTACGGATATTTTACAAAGGAACAGTGTCCCTCACATCAAGGAATTAAGGCTGTAACTCACATAGAGATTCAATGACGTCTATGATTATGTTTCAAAAAAGGATATAATTATTTATTCTGAAAAAAATCACAAAAATGAGACATACAAGTGGGACAATTTACAATAACAAATTTGATTTTAACAAACTCAGGCATTTGTCTATATACCTGCCAAAAAACATTTTATAGTTATTGGGCCACAGAACATACATGGTAGCACCAAAGCACAAACTATCAGCTAAAACATATAATAGTGTCAAGGTGCTGGAAGTTGACGACGTTTCGATCTCTTAACAAGATAATGGTATCATCATCAGGACATGAATCTATGCCTGAGAAGAATGCCAGGGTGAACGAACGCTCATGAGGATATGGAAAGAAATCCTGGTCACGAGAAATTTCAGCTGGTACTACAACACCGTAATTGCGCACACAAGAGTAACACATGCAGTCTTGGTAATCAATATCTACTAATGCCCAATTAGGTGCCCCAGCAAGCCAGTTTGAGGGTGACTGGCAATATGGAGTCTGGGAGGACCGGATTTCCTGAGAAGGACTGATGAGCTTTGGACCAGAGTCGGTGATGTTGGCACATGCACTCCAGCTCACTTAGAGTATTAGATTATAGTAGGTTTTATACTGCATATTGTTAAGTCAAAGAGTGTCCTGGAACTTAATGTGGAGATAGTTGACAAAAGATTAACCTCATGTAAAGAGTACATTGTTAAACGTTTGACAAAATAACAAAATGTTAGATTGCAGATGGAGGAACAAATGGAAGCTAATTCCAGTGTTTAGTGGTTAGAAAGACGAAAAACTGACATCAAGAATGCAACCTGAAAATCATAGCAAGAGGGAAAAGGTTGCATTTGCAGAACAAGTAGAGCAGTAGTGAAGAAGATGCTTTTGAAGGTACAGCGGCCCTTTCTTGTAGAAAGATTTATGAGCTAAACGGAGGGATTTGAAGAGCATTTTTTTGACATTTGAAACCTAGAGTAAGTCTCTGGAGTTGCTGAGTTGGGGAGTTTGTAAGTGGAGGCCTAGAACTAGATCAACTGCAGAAATTCTGTAGTTTGTAGAACCCTACTATCAAATAGTGAGGAAGTCATAGGTACAGGGCATTACTGTAGTACAAGCAAGACCTGATCACAGCCTGACCCTCGGTTTTCCAAGAGTTAACGGGAAGAAGAGGAATGATTTTTTAAAGCAGGCTTCTCCAATGAGTAGCTTGTGAGCTACTGGTAACTCTCAAGCTACTTGTCAGAACCCGCATTAATTGCTGGTGGGTGGTAACCGGTGGAGAGTCACGCGAAGGCGGGGGTAATTTAATCTATACTACTATTATAAAGAGAGAACTGTGTCCTTTGCGCCAGGTAAACTCGAAAAGTACACCACCAATCCAAAGACCCAAGACATCTTTGAAAACCTCAGGGCAAGCAGAAGGACATAGGCTATATAAAAATAAAAAATATACGTTCTTTAAAAAATGTAGGAATAAAAAATAGTAGTCCCTTGCAAGTAGCGCCGGCCGCGACGTGTGTGATGACATCGGGAGTGTGGGGAGGAGCCGCGTTCAGGAGCAAGAGGAAGAGCGGCGGACATGAGCGCAGGGAGGAGCTGCTGACAGGCGGGGAGGAGCGGCGAGCGGCGGACAAGCGGTGAGGAGGAGCGGCGAGAAGCAGAGGAGCAGTGGAGCGGTAAACTCAGCAGCGCGGGGAGGAGCGGTGGCTGAGGTAAGTGAAGCAGCCGCATGTGCGCACCGAGGGACGGGCGGAGGGACGGGCGGGGGCCATGAGTGCTCGCAAGCCTTTTACTCAAAGTCGGGACGTCGGGGGAAACAGTGAACAAGAGCCGCAGGTGCGCACCGAGGGACGGGCGGGAGCCATAAGTGCTCGGGAGCCTTTTCCTCAAAGTCAGGACGTCGGGGGACACAGCGGACATGAGCGTGGGCAGAAGCGGCCAGGAGCAACAAAACCGGAGCAAGGAAACACTGTAAGTACGCTCTGCTGCTCCAGGCCGCTCTGCTGCGCCTCTCCTGCTGCGATGCTGCCCCCAGCCCCTTCTGCCCCGGGCAACACCGGGATGGGCTGCTAGTAATAAATAAAAAACTTACTTGTGTACCTGCCAGATCCAGCATTTTCTATGCTCCTGCTCCTACTCTCCTACTTTCCAGCAGGAACAGGAAGCAAGCAACCTCCCTCTCCTCCCCTAAGCCAATCACAATGCTGCGATGGTAGCATTGTGATTGGTGGAGATGCCGCCAACTTGGGGGCTTATGGGGAGGCCATGTTCTTCATGCAGGCTGCATTGCAGCCAGCATGGAAAAAGAGAAGAATGCGTATGAGTGGTTTGGTGGTCTCAGTGGGCCGACCAAACAGTCACTGTGCTCTCAGGAGTGGCACACCACTCCTCCCCTGCTTGCAGAGCCGCTCCACCCACCTGCCCGCCCGCAACTAAACATAAAATGGCAATAAAGGGAAGTTAATAATGGGAAATATTTACCATTTTATGTTTTTGCTTCTCACAGTGCAAGAAAGCAGTAGGGAGAAGCTCCTCCACCCTAGAGGAGGAGCCGCCCCTGCTACCTATAGGCAGTTATCCTCTGTCCAGCCAAGCCTACTAAATTAGACGCTTTTGATTGGTTGAATTGATATATGTATACCAACATTGAGAGTGTATATTTGAAAGAAAAGGAACTCATAGGCTGATATTTGGAGAAACATTTCTGAATTTCCAAAATATATTTAATCTGCTATTTGAGTGAGTGAGAGATTTGTAATATCTTGGTACCGGAGGCATTGCTGAATGTATTACCCATGTAGAAGCATTCCATATTGGCAAAGCCCTTTTTACGGCTTGCAACCACCCCCGAGGCACTGAGGTGATCGCTAGTAGCAATCTTGCACATAGTAGCCACGTGTAAACTGTCTGATGTGCTCACTATTACAACACTGATATTAGTAGCTCTCAATGAGTTTTATTGAACACAAGTAGCTCTTATTACAGAAAAGGTTGGACACTTGTATAGAAGATACCTTGCCAAACTGTTTGGAAAAGGAGAGGTTCGGATCCAGAAGGACACTCAGATTTCTTACAGTCAGAAGGAACAAGCAGAGTGCCCAACTCCGATGTCCACTAAAGGAGCTCAAGATTGAAGGCAGCTCCCTAATGAACATCACTACAATTTTCTCCATCATCAGTGTAAGCTAATTTACCTTTATCCAAGAAGCAACTTCACAGATTGAAAGATGGATTGAGAAGAGCTCAAATTGTCCTTGCACCTAAGAACAATCTGGGTGTCACTGGCATAAGCCATTCAGGAGATTGATAAGAACAAAGGGGTGACTAAACATTAAATAAGGCAGTGCTAAGGAATGATGCCCGAGTCACTCAGCAAGAGAGGAATTTGAATGAGGATCAAAAAGTCAGAAGATGTGCTGCCTTCAAATAGTCCTGAAGAAAGGATTTTAGCCAGTCTAGAGCAGCAGCTTGTTGGCACTCGGAGAGGTGAGTGAGCAGAATGAATGTAACAAAATGATAAATGTGGTATAGAGAGTAATGAGAGTCAAGGTGGTCAAGTTATCTTGAACCATTTTCACACTATGTTTCTCCTCAACAGCCAGTAGATCAGCCACAGTGCTGTGCAGAGCCCTGAATCTCGAATGAGAGGGGTTCAAAAGAAGATTGCATTTTACTAATTCTTTCTGACACCTTCATGTTGACGAATGTATCAAGTATTTTGGAAGGAAAAAGAAACAAGCATACTTAGGAGAAAATGTTGTGCATGGAAGGATCTGCAGCGGTTTTATTAAATAGCCTGGTCAGTGTCAGTGGCAGAGGGGATGGATGCATTACAGAGCCTGCCAAGCTGTGGAGCAAGTGAAACAACATGAGATTCCGGCTTGATAAGGACATATTTTATCTTGCAGAAACTGTTGTACGAAAGGGGACATCTGCCAGGGTGCTGGTGAGTCTAAAGTCAACGCAAGTGGGCATCTGTGCTTTCTGGGGCCTGATCAAAAGTGCATCTCGTAATTTCAATTTCATTAAGAAATATTTTGATGAGGATTTACAAGGGTTGTCATAATGCCAGATAGTATCAATCTTGCAATGATGTTGCAAGAATAAACATTTGATTGTTTTAAGAAATCGCAATGGTTTGTGCTAGGCAAATATTTACAGAAGTGGCATCTTCAGCCATTTTCAAAAGGAATTTGTGACATGGTGTAATCTCAGAGAAATTCACCTTAAAATGACTCACTTTAAATCCACTCATTACAGTGCGTCTAAGGCGTCTTGACTCAAAGGGAGTTTCATTGCTTTAAAGGGACTCTAGGGGGAAAAGAAGCAAGTCTAGTTATTTTACGTTATTGGGAGTCAGTTAAAGTTAATAAAGATGTGAAAATAGATTCGTGTTTAATTATACACACCTGCTTATTGACCCATAATTCGACATGAGGTAGCTGGGCTGGGACCTGATTATTAATAAGAAAAATTACTTATGATGACCACTGTAATGATGAAGCTGTGACATAATTATTAAAAAGAAAATAACTAATTTCAGTACATCAAACGGAATTTTAAAAACTTGAATTACTTCTTAAAGTACAATAAAATCGGATATTTACTCTGATTGAAATGAGTCAAAAGCTGCTTGATCACTGAGTATGCATGACACTATTGGACCACGTTATCTGGACTCGTTCACAATTATCGCTGACCTTGTATAGCGCTTTTTTTTTCTATCGCTGGAATATTTTGCCAGGCTAGCGTTGTATTGACAACGCTTAGTGCCATGGCGATGTATATTCCAGCGATATCACCATTTTCCATGGAACCTCGCTGGTTTTCCAGCGATGTTCCATGTAAAACGCCGATATGCTTGATGATACGACCCACAGGGTCGTATCACATGAATCCACCTCCCATGTTAGGTATGCCTTAGTCAGGAATTTAACAGACGTTAAATTCCTGCGTTAAGATATACTTAGCTCGATTAAAATAGTTGCTTTCCCCGCGTTGTAAATATCGCAAAGCTGCCTTCGCGATATTTACCCATGTTGTTTCCACAGACACGCCTACTTTGCATCTCATTAGCGATGTGAAGTTAGGCGTGCTGGAAACGTGAGGAAAATCAGCAAAACACACGCTAGCGTGGCCTTGCTGATATCGCGATAAACTTATCGCCGTTTTTCACCCGTAACCGGATGCTAATGCGGCGATAAGTTTATCGCCTACTCTTGATAATATGCCCCTTAGTTTGGAGAATGTGCCCTCCCCTTTTCACCTTTAATACATACTTAGTACAGCACTTGACAAGAGCAAGTGTATAAGCGTATTTGGGTTGGATCTGTGTCTTCAAATGTTTGCGAAAATCAACACTTTCTCGTTTGTAGGTTTTAATCTACTTTTGCATGTAGACCCGCCCATAAATGCCCACAGTTTACCTCTATTAGTAGATTTGCTCACATTTAAAGTTACAGCAAATGTATGCAATTTTACTTGTTGGCAAATACATTTGTGACTGCAAGTTTACATTTTACGGATACAAGTGAATTTGCAATCTTAAATGCAGCTATTTGAACAACTATCTTCATGACTCAGATCCTATAATATTGATAAAAAATTGAAACAAAATACCATTGAAAACAAAACGTGTTCTTAAGAAAGAAACTATACACATTCAGCAGATGACATTCACAATTGTATTTACTAATGTCAATGCTTTTGCCTTCCATCAAAGCACAGAAACCACAATTTTCATGAGACAGTAATGTCTTCCTCACAGAGGCATATGGATACACCACTTTGATGCTGATGTATTCAAACATATTACACCGAGCACTTGGAAAACCATTGGGAAATTTTCCCTATGTAATAAAGTTGCTCCTTCTCTGCTTCAATAAAAGTTTTTCACCATTAATCTTCTGCATTGGACCCCAGCTCTTCTGTATACACTTAAACATAAAGATGATGATCTTTGCTGGAACTGTAAAAGTGCTGCTGGTACCCCTCAACATATGTTTTTTGAATGCTCCCATCTCCAAGTGTTTTGGAAGTTAATTCATAAGCATTTATTACAAAATTTTAATTTCCAGTTTGAGCTTTCCTTTCCTTTTGTTTCGTTGGGTCCTTGAGCAGCTTCACCTCTACTTCCTTTAGATGAGTTAGATTTACAACTCCTGGATCTATTGTTATCCATAGCTGTAAAGATTATTTTATCAGAATGGAAATCATTTAATTCCTTATCATATCACACATGGTGGGCATGGGTATTGTTTCTCCGCGGTGCTCACACCTCGGTGGAGGAGAGACAATATACCCCTTCTATTTCTTCTAGTGTATGGAGATCGCTTGACAAATATATCCATTCAGCTTCCCAGGGTCTGGTGGCTCGGTATCCTTTTTTTTCACCCCTGATTGATTTCCCCTTGTATTCAGTAAGCATGGAGTCCCTTTCTCTCTTTCTCTTTCTCTTTTCTTCTTTCTCTCTTTCTCTTTCTCTTTTCTTCTTTCTCTCTTTCTCTTTCTCTTTCTCTCTTTTCTTCTTTTTCTCTTTTTCTTTCTTGTTCTCTATCTTACTAGTCTTTTCTTTTCTTTCCTCTTGCAGGTCTTTTTATTTATCTTTTATGGGATCAATTATTTGTACCCAAATGTAATACAAATGAACTGACATGAGTAGGTTCTTATATATCTGTTCTTATTATGGTTTATCTATTATTTATAATATTGCTCATATTTATTATTTTTTATTAATTATTTATTGTTCAAGATGGTTTTTATGTATTACATGTTGTAGTACCTTAATTATTTCTACTCTCTCTCTTAAATTAATAAAATTGTTTGAACAAAAATGTCTTCCTCACAGAGAAAAACGGTTTGCTTTAAAGTAAATATTGTCAACTCATTAGAGCAGAAGCGTACTTGCACACATCTCCTAAAATAATATTCTAATAAGTATTTCACCAGCAGGAATTTTATGATAAAAAATATAACTTAAAAAGTGTTGCAAAATCCTTCAAAGGCGACATTTGAAGAGACTCCTGCTTTGAGGAGTCTGCCATGTAAACATGACTGAATGAATGGTGGCATAAAACACTTTCATGGCAAAGAAGGAATCCTTTGTGACAACCTGCTTGAACTCCAATCAAATATTTAAAACTTTTGTTTCATGTACTCCATGAAAGCCCCTTTCCCGTCCATTTAATAAGGGTATTAATGAAGAAATAACACGCTTTTAATGCCTGAATATAGCAGTCATGAGGTGAAAGTTAACCTGTTTTGTAATGTATTGAAAGCTGTGTTGTATTTCACGTGTGAAAATGTGCAATTTATTCAGTAGGTTTTGTACTATGTAAATACTGCAAAATTGAATGGAAAGTGCAGCGGATTGGGAATTTTTTTAATTTCAGTTTCCATAGTGAAAAGTACTGAAGTGGCGTTTCAAGTAAGTAATTAGTGAGGTGTGGCAGTAGTAATAGGAAAAATATTGAATACTTAAAGTATTCCTGGGGCTGAAGTAGTCTTGTATAAAAACTGTAGATGAATTTTGTTTCATTTGTATTTAAATCACAAGTAATAATGAGGCTGGAATAAATGTAAAAAGCAGAATATTAATACAAAATGAAATTGTATGTATTGAATCTGAACTATTAGGTGTATTAATTGCTGGCAAAGAACAAGTTACTTACCTTCAGTAACAATATATCTTTAAGAGACATATCTTAGTTATGGATTCCTTATTTTAGAATTATTCCCAGGCATCAGACTGGATCCGGAACAATTTTCTTGTGCAGTACCCCTGCGCATCGGTAGGTGGCGTCATTCGACTCCGCGTTCGCCGTTGGCGTCGTGATCGCTGGAATGACATTGCTGTATCTACTTAGACGTTGCCCCTGAATGCTGAAGTCAGTTCTTAACACTACATTCCATGCCAGAAGCGCAGAGCCATGCAAGACACTGACCACTGGTGCATAAAACTAGGAGCATGAAAGAGAGTCCCTTATTCTAGAAGTCAGCTCACAGAACTGGGAGGATGTGTGGGGCGGTAAGGAATCCATAAGTAGTATATTTCTCTTGCAGATAAACCGTTACAGAAGGTAAGTAACTGGTTAATCTAAAAGAGACTATTAGTTATGGACTCCTTACCGTAGAATAGATGCCTCAGCAATATCAACCCCAGAGGTGGGTCTGCGAACCAAGTTCACACCAGGAAGTCCTGAAAAACGGAGCGGCCAAAGAAGCTGTCTATCCGGACTTGGCTGTCCAGGCAGTACTGTTTAGTGAACATGTGCAATGAAGCCCACGTTGCTGCCTGGCAGATGTCATGAAGGGGAAATCCACGTCCCAAAGCAGTAGTGGCTGCCGTCGCCCTGGTGGTATGGGCGTGCAACCCTACCGGAAGTTCCTTTTTCGGCAAGGAATAACAAATTTTAATGCGAAGAATGACCCATCGAGAGATGGTTCGTTTTTGCACGGCCCGACCTTTCTAGCCAACAAGCTGATCATCCACCCGAATTGTTTTGTGCGATCCAGATAAAATGAGAGCGCACTTTTTGGATCCAGATGGTGGAACCTCTCCCCCTCTTTAAAAGGATGCAGGAGCGGGAAGAAGGTGGACAAGTGATAGTCTGTCCTTTGTGGAAAGATGTAACCGCTTTGCGAAGAAAAGAAGGTCGAGTATGTATGTATGTATGTATGTATGTATAGGCATTTATATAGCGTATTTATATAGCGCACTACTTACCTGTAGGGTCATAAGGCGCTTCGACAGCTGCGAAACCCTTCCTGGCTTCCCTGAGAGATGGTCCCTTAATGGGTATCTCCAGGGTGAGATCAGGCATCCCCGGCGGTCTGGTGGGGCCGTTAGTGAAGATGAGGCAAGCTAATGCCCAGAGTTGCCGAGTGTGATCGCTGATCAGAGTGGGCACCGAGGCGAGAGAATTAGAAGGACAACCTTGTCCGGATGAACAGCAAGGAAAGGAGGCTTAGAAGATAGAGCCTGAAGCTCAATCTACCTGCATGCAGAGGTGATTGCAACCAGAAAAGCAGTCTTTAAACACCACTGTACTACCCTAAAGCACTACTCCCACCGTGACCCCTACACTACACAAACATCACTGCACTACCCTAAACCCTACAACACTACCCCCTACACTACACAAACACCACTGCACTACCATAAACCCTAAAACACTACCCCCCATGACCCCCTACACTACACAAACACCACTGTACAACCCTAAAGCACCAACCCCAACCACGAACCAGCAAACACTACACAAACACCACTGGACTACCAAAAACCCTAAATCTATCCCCAACACGACCCCCTACACTACCCAAATACCACTGCGCTACCCGAAAACCCTAAAGCACTAACCCCAACCACTAACCCCTACACTCCACAAACACCACTGCATGACCCTAAAACACTACTCATGGCACGACCACCTACACTACCCAAACACCACTGCGTTACCCTAAAACACTACCCCGGCACGAACCCCTACACTACACAAACACCACTGCACTATACTTAACCCTAAAACACTACCCCCATCACAACGCCTACACTACACAAACACCACTGCACTACCCTAAACCCTAAAACACTACCCCTACACTACACAAACACCACTGCACTACCCTAAACCCTTAAACACCACCCCCATGACCCCCTACACTACACAAACACCACTACACTACCCAAAAACCCTAAAGCACTAACCCCAACCACAAACCCGCAAACACTACACAAACACCACTTGACTACCCTAAACCCTAAATCTACCCCCAGCACGACCCCCTACACTACCCAAACACCACTGCAGTACCCTAAACCCTAAATCTACCCCCAGCACAAACCCCTACACTACCCAAACACCACTGCACTACCATAAACCCTAAAACACTACCCCTACACTGCACAAACACCATTGCACTACCCTAAACCCTAAAACCCTACCCCCAGCACAACCCCCTACACTACACAAACACCATTGCACCGCCCTAAACCTTAAATCTACCCAAGCACAACTCCCTACACTATCCAAACACCGCTGCACTACCCTAAACCCTAAAACACCACCCCCTACACTACACAAACATCACTGCACTACCCTAAACCCTAAAACACTACCCCCAGCACGACCCCCTACATGATGAGGAATTTATGCAGTGCCTCGTTTCGTATCCTCCTTTACAAACATGTCTGTTTGCAGTTTCACGGTTTCGCTTTTAGCATAGTTTGTTTCCGTGCCTCTAGACTGAGGAAAAGTATTTCACTAGAACGATATCACATAATTGAGCCCTCCATTCAGACCTATGAAAGTGCCTCAGTGCTTTTTCAAAGAATTGTCACAGATATTTCTTCAGGCAGTTTGTGCAAATGTAGAAATTATTCAGAACATGCTAAGCAGTAGCACAGTTTTACTCTGATAGATCACTCTCCACTTAAACGGTAAGGCAGGTGTAAAAAGGGGCATGGCCTTGGAACACCTCTCTGCTACGCAGCTCTGTTGCACTTACTGGAGGGCTAGTTGGACCCCAGGGACCCTGAAGATTCAAGGGGACTTAATCCCCCAACTTAAAATGCGCTACGGGCGCGTTTGCACACTGGTGAAGGAATGGGGCTGGGCGTGAAGTGACATGTGTGCAAACACACCCTGTGGCGCATTTTAAGTTGGGGAATTAATTCCCCTTCAATCCTGAGGGCCCCTGGGGGCCAACTAGCCCACCAGGTACCTCCAGTAAGCGTCGGAGGCCTTTGTTGCAGAGAGGTAGTCCAGGCCATGCACCTTTTTACACCTCTCTGCAACGCAGCTCTGTGGCGCTTACTGGAGGTACCTAGTGGGCTACTTGGACCCTAGGGATTCAAAGGGACTTAATTCCCCAACTTAAAACTTGCCACAGGGCTTGTTTCCACAGTGGTGAAGGGAGGGGCGGCCCTGAGGTGATGTGTGCAAACATGCACTGTGGCACCTTTTAAGTTGAGGAATTCATTCCCCCTCAATTCTGAGGGCCCCTCGGGGCCAACTAGCCCACCAGGTACCTCCAGTAAATGCCAGAGGCCTGCATTGCAGAGAGGTGGTCCAGACAACGCCCCTTTTTACACCTCTGCAATGAAGCTCTGTGGCGCTTACTGGAGGTACCTGGTTGGCTAGTTGGACCCCAGGGACTGTTTGGATTCAAGGGGACTTAATCACCCAACTTAAAACGGCCATATGACGTGTTTGCACACGTCACCTCAGGCCCCCCTCCCTTCACCACTGTGCAAACGCGCCCCGTAGTGCATTTTAAGAGGTAGTTTTAATCGCCCTGCCCTATCATGTACTAGGGCCTTACAGAGGAGTTCATGCTAATCACATGGGTACCCCAACGCATAGTGTTCCCTAGTGTATGTAAGTGTTTTCACTGTATTCTAAGTGTATTTTAGCATACCACTGGCTCTAGGCCTGGTTAGTCAGAGTCAGTAACCACCAGTACCCATCTGAAAAAGTTGTGGGCACAGGATGATTTTGTAACAAGGCCTCTTTCTGCTCTTCTGTTGGTTCTTTCTGCACATGTCTTGTTTCTTCCTGCACTTGTCTTGGTCTTTGTGGACTTCTCTTGCTTATTTCTGCATTTCTTTTGCTTCTTTCTGTGTGTTTTTTCTTCTTCCTTCACATGTCCTATCTCTGTAGGCATTGCTTGAAACTAGCATTTGAAAAACCTTTGAAATTCAATGAAAAACCATAAGTTTCAGGCACGTTATAGTTAGAAATTAGCATTTAAAAAACCTTTGAAATTCACTGAAAAAACCATAGGTTTCAGGCACGTTATAGTTAGAAATTAGCATTTAAAAAAACCTTAGAAATTCACTGAAAAAAACATAAGTTTCAGGGGTGTTATAGTTACTTACCTTCGGGCTGAGTGCGGAGTCGTAACGAGGCAAGATGGCGGCCGTGTAGGACGGCCGGGAAGCAGCTCGATTGAGGAGGTGCAGGATTGAGAGGATGGCGACTCCACAACATCGTACGGATTGAACTATGGCGCCACGGTACTTGTAGAGGCTGAATATCTAACCTAGCGGGAGACGCAAGACACGAGACGCGAAAAGACCCGAGGTGTAAAGGCTCGAGTATTGGACCCGCGCTGGAAGGAAAATCCGCTGAATGAGACTGTCCTGCCGTCAGCCGCTGAAGCGTCTGCTATTGGATGTATTGCAGGTGACGAAGAGACTGAGAGGCGGGACGGCTGTTGGGCTGCTGGCGGAGGCAGCGGAGTTTGCTGAATCCGCTCTCACCAAACAAGCGGTGCAGAGCCTTTTGACGAAACGGAGCCGGCAGCGGAGCAGAAAGCTCCGTTCAGCTGGATTCCGACAAGCAGAGACCCAATCGTGTTGGCAAGTAAACCCACCACAAGCTGCGGAGTGGGAGAAACCGAACGCCCCGGAGGTTCCGTTGGATTTGAAGTTGGAGGACAGTATCAGTGACAGTATTACAGGCGGTAAGGAGCAGTTTGGGCTGGAGGAAAGGAGGAGGGAAATTATGGCCCCTAAGATTAGTGCTAGTGCCAAAGCTGCCGCAAGGAGGAAGGCGGCAGCTGAACTTGCGGATTCAATGGCAGAATTAGAGGGCAATAAGAGGAAGAAACAAGTTTCCCCATCATTAAAAAAAACGGTACAGCAACAAGGGGGCAGTAAAATGAACCCAGACTCCCAGGGCACTATCCCGATTTCTGATATATTTCAAAAACTGAGTAAAAATAAAGACTCTAAGGACCTCAATATTGACGCTACCCAGACTATAGTAAAGACTGATGAGGTGATCCCCGATATCACAGTAGAGGTATCCATCGCACAGCTCAATACTGTCGGAAACATAGAGGGGCACGAACAGGAGGGGGCGGTTCCTGCTGGTGATCCAGAGGTCAACGTATTGGCAATACCCCGAGTATTAGAAGAGATCTTGGAGGACGATACCGGGGGGAGCAGCAGTGATAAAAAAGAAGCCCCAAGTGAGGCATTCTTTTCAGTATCAGAGGGCGGCAAATGGTCGGAGGAAGAGGAGGACAGCCTGGATCAAGAAGCCAGTGGCCTAGATACTGACAGCGATTTGGAACAAGATGAAGTTAGCCCCCCAATTACAGCAGTGAAAGCTATGGTGGGAGCAAAAATACATTGCCAGAAGAGTGAACAACCGTTGACCAATACAACCCCAGATAGTCCAGGTGGGGAATCAGCACAAATGTCCCTCCTGGAAGTTATTCACCAGGAGATTATAGCGCACAAGGAGGAAGCTAGACAGGAGAGCCGTAAATCTCAGGCGACAGTCAGAAAAATGCAAGGGGTGGTAAGGAAGCTGACTAAGGTATGTGTGAACCTGGGAGAGCGGGTCACTAACTTGGAAGACAGGGTTGTTTCAACCGAAGCCGAGTCAGCAGCTGCATCCAATAAGGTTGATATGCAAACAAAGCAGCTAACTGATATACAGTGGAAACTAGAGTCGTTGGAAAACAGATCGCGTCAGAATAACTTACGCATTCTGGGAATTCCTGAAGGGTCAGAGGGTACAGACATGAAAGCATTTGTTGTCAAACTTTTTGAGCATGCCTTTACTGACTTGAAAGATTGGGATTTCGACAGGGAGGTTCAGAGAGCGCATCGTACCCCCGCCAATATCTACAAGAATGCGAAAGAGGGAGACAAGCCCAGAGCGATCTTAATTTTTCTGGGCAACTTTAATCTGAGGCAAGCAATCTCTGAGAGGGCGAGACCAGATAAAAAAAAGACGGTTGATGGCTACACTTTTTTTGTTCGCCCTGACTTTTGTCATATTACGGTGGAGAGACGCTGGAGACTACGGCAGATGATCAAACCGTTTCAGGATAGGGGTATGCAGGCTTACTTGATAAACCCCGACCAGCTGAAGATAATCAAAGACGGAAAAACATTATATTTCTCCTCCAAAGTTAAGGCTAAAGAATTCCTGATGTCACAGGTGGCCTAGAAAAATCTGTAGAACTGTTAAAGTCCGATTGATAATAGTGGTTTGTAAATTACAATTGAGATCACCATATTGGCCGTATTGACAAAGTTGATATCCTGTCAAGCTTTTGCAAAGTATAAAGCAGGAATATAGAGTGTGGGGTGGAGTGAATTGTGTATGGTGGGGGGTCACGGAAAAAAAAAATTAGTTACAGGATTGAATCTCCTCAATCAGAGCTGCAACCATCACGTGCACAGACCATCGGTCTGAGCGCCTCTGAACAAGGGGGGTGGGTGAGGGGGTGCTCCGTTTTTGAGCTGGGTAAGGGGAGGGAGAGAGAGCAGAGGGAGGGGTGGGTGGGGGAGGGGCAAGGGGGACGGAAAAAATGAAAAATTACGAGATGGAAAGGAATTTGATTTGTGCTGGTATCAGATACATGGTTAATAGTCAATGTAGGAAATGTAAACGCTTTAATAATGTCGAACATTAGGATCTGTACTATTAATGCAGGTGGTCTAAACGACTGGAAGAAACGGCAGAGATTGAGTCACTTGGTCAAATCAAATAATATAGACATAGTCTGCATTCAGGAAACTCATATTCCCTGGGCTAAAAGGAAGTTGTTGGAGATGTATGGGAATACCTTGATCGGTTGTTCATCGCAATCATCCATGATCAGAGGGGTGGCTATCTTAGCGAAAAGTAATTTGGGTGGAGTGAAACATAGTAAAACAGATGGGTCTGGTAGATGGGTATTAGTGGAACTGAACCTGGGGTTCACATTGTGCGTGATATATGGTCCGAATGAGGATGACCCAATGGTTTATGATAAATTGGAAGAAGAGCTGGCTAATTGGACCACCCCGATGATAGTATGTAGTGATATGAATATTTCAGCAGACTGGCAACAGGGAAGTAACTATATAGGTCGTAAACGTAAAGTCAATAGAGCTTTAAGCTCCTTGATTCAGTCTCATGGTTTGGTGGAGGTATGGGGAGAAAAAGTGCCCGGAGATCAAGGGTATACATATTTCTCCCACCCGGCACGGAAATATTCCAAATTGGATTATTTTTTTGTCACAGTGGGGGAAATTGGCAAAGTTAATATAGTCAAACTACCGAGAATAGTCTCCGATCATAACCCCTTGATTTTGACGTATAAGGTTTCCAATATACAGAGGAAAACATCAAGATGGACCTTTGAAAGGAAACAATTAAATGATGATAGGTTCGTAAGACATATTAAAAAGTGGGCGAAGGAATTTTTTGAGTGTAATAGATATAGTGCTTCCAGAAATGGAGTTTGGGAATCCTTTAAGGCTGCATTAAGGGGTGAGACGATTAGCTGTGCAGCAAAACTAAGGAAAGAGGATAAAAGTAAGGTGGAAAAACTCATATCGGATTTAGCAGAGGTAGAGAGATGTCATATAGAGGAAATAGCTTCAGGTATAGATAGTGGGGAAACTGTTAGAAACATGGCTCGGGTCAAGGGTGAAATTCTAAAAATAATCACGCAGAAGGAGATATGTGAATACCAAACACAAAGAGCAAGGAGGTATTAGACCGGTGAACAAGCTGGCAGAGCTTTAGCGCTCCGCATCAGGCAAGAAACAAATCGTAACAAAATTGGTAAGATTAAATATAACGGGAGAGAATATACAGACCCAAAAGCTATAATGGATGTGTTTCAGAAATGTTATCAAAAACTTTACGATCAAGAGCCAGGGGTGGTACCATTCATGCAAGATCAGGGCTCCCCAACCCCAAGGGTGGAGGAGGAAGATAAGGTCCAATTGGAACTGGATATAACAGCAGAGGAGATAAAAATCGCTTTGAATGAACTGGCATCGGGTAAAGCGGCGGGCCCAGACGGTTTACCAATAGAGGTTTACAGGGTTTTAGGGGATGAAATCCTTCCTTTGCTTGAAGATCTCTTTAATGGAATAATCTGCTCAGGTACTGTCCCGGATACATGGAAACAGACCAATATTGTAATATTTCATAAGAAGGGAAAACCCGAGGAGAACCCGGATCATATCGGCCGATTTCGTTAATAAATACGGACGCTAAATTATATTCCAAAGTATGGGCGAAAAGGTTAGGAAGGATTATTGGCCAACTTGTCTCACCCTGGCAGCATGGGTTTGTCCCAGGGAGAGGTACCACTGAACACACAGCACGGGCAATCTCATTATTTGATGCTATGGCTGCTGCGGGTGGAGATATGGCCATGATCCTTTTAGATGCCGAGAAGGCTTTTGACCGTGTGGTCTGGGATTTTATGTGGGAGGTATTGGCCAGAAGGGGCTTTGGAGAGAAATGCAGGAAAGCAATTAAAGCAATGTATATGGACCCAGTAGCCAGAATCACTACAATGGGATTTCAATCGGACGAGGTAGTGATTAGAAGAGGCACCCGTCAAGGATGCCCCTGCTCTCCTATACTCTTTTCACTTTATATAGACCCGCTAATTAGGAAGATTCTTGCATCTGATAAAATATCCCCTGTTATATCCCACGGGCATACCACCAAGTTATTGGCGTACGCGGATGACCTGGCAATTGTTACCACTAATCCGCAAACGGCAATACAGGAATTAAATAATTTGGCTCAGGAGTTTGGGAAGTATTCAGGGTACAAGCTCAATACAGAAAAAACAATAATAATCTGTACAAAGAACATTCCTAAAAGGGATCAAAGGTATGTGGACTCCGCAGTCTATCTAGGAGTAAAAATCAATGCAAATGTAGGTAAAATCATTCAGGAAAATTACGGGCCTTTACTTACATTAATAGACAAAGAATTGAGAAGAATCGATGTATTACATCTGTCTTTGATCGGAAGGGTGAATGTATTGAAAATGTCAATGTTCCCAAAACTACTGTATTTATTCCGTGCTATACCGTTATTAGTTGATGAAGGTTTGATGAAAAAAATAGAAGCAGTGTTTTCACAATTTGTATGGCAATACGGTAAAATTAGGAGATCTTTAGCCCGACTCTCTACACCAGTAGAGGGAGGAGGATTATCGGCACCTAATTTAAGGCTTTATCACTGGGTCTGTTTAATGCTGCATATGAATCATCTATTGTATTATGATGTTCCCGAGATGCCGCCCAGTGCCCACAGAATCCCCACAATATATGAATTAGTTATTGGTGAAAGGGCTATGGGGATTTTAACACGTGAAATTAATGCCTTGTATTTTAAAAGGAGCAAAAGCAAAGTGATGTTATGTGCGTGGGGTACATGGAAGGCGATACTGAAATTTCTCAAGATCCCTAAGATCAATGGTACAATAGATCTCTGGAACTCAAGCCCATTCTTACATCTTGGACAGAACAGGAACAGCGGCTTATGGAAGAGTCTTGGCATCAGATGTTTGGGGGATGTTATGTGTAAGGATGATCTTTTAGGGTTTGAGGTTTTGCAACAAAAATATGGCATCCCTACGAACCACTGGCTGTTATATAATCAACTAGAACAAACAGTGGAGTCATTAAGACCCAGGATATGTATCCAGGAGTTAAGTCCGATTGTGAAATATATAATGAATGGGGGCAAGAAGATCAAAATAGGGTACAGACATCTTCTACAGGGCTTGGGAGAGGACATCGGACAAATAGAAACTGCCTGGGCTCTAAGAATAGGGGACCCAGATATAGATGTGGACTATGCTCTGGCATTGAATAGAAAAGTACTAAGAGCAACTAATTTAAAGGCACCACATTATAAGATGGTGTTTAACCTTTACTATACCCCCGCTAAGTTGTTTCAATGGGGTAAAAGGGATACCGATAGATGTCCAAGGTGTAACCAAGGCCCGGCGGATTTAGTGCATATGTTTTATTCGTGTCAGAATCTTAAGCCAGTTTTAACAGAAATGGAGAAGTTTTTATCGGGGCTGCTAGAGTGCCAAATTCCTCTATCCCCTACTACTGTTTTGATTGGCAGGGATGAAAACCTTATAGTCGAACAGGAAGCTGAAGCTTTTATTTTTCTGTGTGTCGCTGTTTTTAGAATTTTAATTGCGGCGGCCTGGAAAGATCCGATAGCTCCCACATTTCAGATGTGGCTTACGAGACTGCTTGGGACTCATAACATCGAGGAATGCCTATATAGCTTTAAAGGTAAAAAGAAGAAAGAGTACGGTAAAAAGATATGGGCTCCTCTTAGTAGTTGGAGGAAAATGAGATGAATAATTTGAATAGACCCTGCCTCACTTCTACCGCATTTGAATGTAACGTCTTCTTACAAGGGTAATCTCTTTTTAAGTTTGTTGGATTTTCGCCAAGAGCTGGAAGATGTAGAAGATTTATTTATATCTGCATATCTGTTTTAATTCTCATGTCTGATTTTACCATGTTCTTATCCAGCTGATATTTGTAAATGTGTATGTTTTCTTTGTATATTCTGATTCATCTCAATAAAAATAATTTAAAAAAAAAAGAACAAGTTACTTACCTTCAGTAACAATATATCTTTAAGAGACATATCTTAGTTATGGATTCCTTATTTTAGAATTATCCCCAGGCATCAGACTGGATCCGGAACAATTTTCTTGTGCAGTACCCCTGCGCATCGGTAGGTGGCGTCATTCGACTCCGCGTTCGCCGTTGGCGTCGTGATCGCTGGAATGACATTGCTGTATCTACTTAGACGTTGCCCCTGAATGCTGAAGTCAGTTCTTAACACGACATTCCATGCCCGAAGCGCAGAGCCATGCAAGACACTGACCACTGGTGCATAAAACTAGGGGCATGAAAGAGAGTCCCTTATTCTAGAAGTCAGCTCACAGAACTGGAAGGATGTGTGGGGCGGTAAGGAATCCATAAGTAGTATATTTCTCTTGCAGATAAACCGTTACAGAAGGTAAGTAACTGGTTTATCTAAAAGAGACTATTAGTTATGGACTCCTTACCTTAGAATAGATGCCCCAGCAATATCAACCCCAGAGGTGGGTCTGCGAACCAAGTTCACACCAGGAAGTCCTGAAAAACGGAGCGGCCAAAGAAGCTATCTATCCGGACTTGGCTGTCCAGGCAGTAATGTTTAGTGAACATGTGCAATGAAGCCCACGTTGCTGCCTGGCAGATGTCATGAAGGGGAAATCCACATCCCAAAGCAGTATTGGCTGCCGTCGCCCTGGTGGTATGGGCGCGCAACCCTACCGGAAGTTCCTTTTTCGGCAAGGAATAACAAATTTTAATGCAAAGAATGACCCATCGAGAGATGATTCGTTTTTGCACGGCCCGACCTTTCTAGCCAACAAGCTGATCATCCACCCGAATTGTTTTGTGCGATCCAGATAAAATGAGAGCGTACTTTTTGGATCCAGATGGTGGAACCTCTCCCCCTCTTTAGAAGGATGCAGGAGCGGGAAGAAGGTGGACAAGTGATAGTCTGTCCTTTGTGGAAAGATGTAACCACTTTGCGAAGAAAAGAAGGTCGAGTATGAAGGACAACCTTGTCCGGATGAACAGCAAGGAAAGGAGGCTTAGAAGATAGAGCCTGAAGCTCAATCTACCTGCATGCAGAGGTGATTGCAAACAGAAAAGCAGTCTTTAAACACCACTGTACTACCCTAAAGCACTACTCCCACGTGACCCCTACACTACACAAACATCACTGCACTACCCTAAACCCTACAACACTACCCCCTACACTACACAAACACCACTGCACTACCCTAAACCCTAGAACACTACCCCCCATGACCCCCTACACTACACAAACACCACTGTACTACCCTAAAGCACCAACCCCAACCACGAACCAGCAAACACTACACAAACACCACTGGACTACCAAAAACCCTAAATCTATCCCCAACACGACCCCCTACACTACCCAAACACCACTGCGCTACCCGAAAACCCTAAAGCACTAACCCCAACCACTAACCCCTACACTCCACAAACACCACTGCATGACCCTAAAACACTACTCACGGCACGACCACCTACACTACCCAAAAACCACTGCGCTACCCTAAAACACTACCCTGGCACGAACCCCTACACTACACAAACACCACTGCACTATACTTAACCCTAAAACACTACCCCCACCACGACACCTACACTACACAAACACCACTGCACTACCCTAGACCCTAAAACACTACCCCTACACTACACAAACACCACTGCACTACCCTAAACCCTTAAACATTACCCCCCATGATCCCCTACACTACACAAACACCACTACACTACCCATAAACCCTAAAGCACTAACCCCAACCACAAACCCGCAAACACTACACAAACACCACTTGACTACCCTAAACGCTAAATCTACCCCCAGCACGACCCCCTACACTACCCAAACACCACTGCAGTACCCTAAACCCTAAATCTACCCCCAGCATAAACCCCTACACTACACAAACACCACTGCACTACCCTAAACCCTAAAACACTACCCCCTACACTACACAAACATCACTGCACTACCCTAAACCCTAAAACACTACCCCCAGCACGACCCCCTACACTACACAAACACCACTGCACTACCCTAAAACATAAAACACTACCCCAGCACGACCCCCTACATGATGAGGAATTTATGCAGTGCCTCGTTTAGTATCCTCCTTTACAAACATGTCTGTTTGCAGTTTCACGGTTTCGCTTTTAGCATAGTTTGTTTCCGTGCCTCTAGACTGAGGAAAAGTATTTCACTAGAGCGATATCACATAATTGAGCCCTCCATTCAGACCTATGAAAGTGCCTCAGTGCTTTTTCAAAGAATTGTCACAGATATTTCTTCAGGCAGTTTGTACAAATGTAGAAATTATTCAGAACATGCTAAGCAGTAGCACAGTTTTACTCTGATAGATCACTCTCCACTTAAACGGTAAGGCAGGTGTAAAAAGGGGCATGGCCTTGGAACACCTCTCTGCTACGCAGCTCTGTTGCACTTACTGGAGGGCTAGTTGGACCCCAGGGACCCTGAAGATTCAAGGGGACTTAATCCCCTAACTTAAAATGCGCTACGGGTGCGTTTGCACACTGGTGAAGGAATGGGGCTGGGCGTGAAGTGACATGTGTGCAAACACACCCTGTGGCGCATTTTAAGTTGGGGAATTAATACCCCTTCAATCCTGAGGGCCCCTGGGGGCCAACTAGCCCACCAGGTACCTCCAGTAAATGCCAGAGGCGTGCATTGCAGAGAGGTGGTCCAGACAACGCCCCTTTTTACACCTCTGCAATGAAGCTCTGTGGCGCTTACTGGAGGTACCTGGTTGGCTAGTTGGACCCCAGGGACTGTTTGAATTCAAGGGGACTTAATCACCCAACTTAAAACGGCCACATGACGTGTTTGCACACGTCACCTCAGGCCCCCCTCCCTTCACCACTGTGCAAACGCGCCCCGTAGTGCATTTTAAGAGGTAGTTTTAATCGCCCTGCCCTATCATGTACTAGGGCCTTACAGAGGAGTTCATGCTAATCACATGGGTACCCCAACGCATAGTGTTCCCTAGTGTATGTAAGTGTTTTCACTGTAATCTAAGTGTATTTTAGCATACCACTGGCTCTAGGCCTGGTTAGTCAGAGTCAGTAACCACCAGTACCCATCTGAAAAAGTTGTGGGCACAGGATGATTTTGTAACAAGGCCTCTTTCTGCTCTTCTGTTGGTTCTTTCTGCACATGTCTTGTTTCTTCCTGCACTTTTCTTGGTCTTTGTGGACTTCTCTTGCTTATTTCTGCATTTCTTTTGCTTCTTTCTGTGTGTTTTTTCTTCTTCCTTCACATGTCCTATTTCTGTAGGCATTGCTCGAAACTAGCATTTGAAAAACCTTTGAAATTCAATGAAAATCCATAGGTTTCAGGCACGTTATAGTTAGAAATTAGCATTTAAAAAACCTTTGAAATTCACTGAAAAAACCATAGGTTTCAGGCACGTTATAGTTAGAAATTAGCATTTAAAAAAACCTTAGAAATTCACTGAAAAAAACATAGGTTTCAGGGGTGTTATAGTGAGCTGGACATTTTACTCATACAAAACCATAGACATTCCTCTGTTATAGTTAATTCTGCTAACTATAACTCGCGCCCCTGCAATGCACTGCTGATGATGTCACATATTACATCACTCATGACATTGTCAGTGACATCACTGATGACATGTATATATATATATATATATATATATATATATATTTATACATATATACACGCACACACATATATATATATATATATATATATATATATTTATTTATTTATTTATTTTATTTTTTGCTATTTTTAAAGAGCGCAAATACCCATACAGGTGTCTCGGCGCTGGTGATCAGAGAACTCCTTACACTTTGAGGGGGTGGTTAGGCAGAGGAGAAAAGCCATGTCTTGAGGCTTTTTCGGAATTTAAGGAGGGTGGGGCAGTTTTGATATGCAGTGGGAGGGTGTTCCACAATTTAGCAGTGGCTGTGGTGAAGCACCTGTCTCCCTAAGTGGCTTTTTTTGTCCGAGGGACAGACAGCATGAAAGCTGTGGAGGATCGAAGAGTTCTGCGATGTTCCAATGGATGAAGAGCTTCTTTTAGGAACTTAGGCCCTGGGTAGTTAAGGGTCTTTTAGGCTATGCAAAGAGCCTTGAATTTTATTTGGCTTCTGATTGGGAGCCAGTGGAGCTCTTTAATGTGATGGGAGACAGATGTGAATTTGGGAATAGAGAGTAAGGTTCTGGCAGCCGCATTTTGCACGGTCTGGAGTTTGTTGAGGACTCCTGCCTGAGCATTAAGAAGCAGAGAGTTACAATAATCCGTTTTTTAAAACACTAAAGTACTGATAAGTGTTTTACCGGCTGACTGTGGTAGATAAGGTAGGAGTTTCTTGATTTTTTTGAGTGTGTAGAATGCAGATGATACGACAGCATTGGCGTGGTGGTGGAAAGTCAGTTTGTTGTCGAAGGTGACTCCCAGGTTACGAACCTTAATCACCGGTTGGGGGGGGGGAACCCAACTCCGGTGGCCACCATTGTGGGGACCATGCTGGTTTCAAGCTCCCGAATGTCATCACCTCCGTTTTATCAGAGTTAAGTTTGAGGCAATTTGATGACATCCAGGAGCTTATTGCCTTCATACCCTCCTGGAAGTTGGCTGCCACGCTATCTCCGTTGTTGTACACCGATAGCACTAGTTGCGTGTCATCGGCGTATGTGGTAAGGGCAATACCATAGGATTTTATCACCCTCGCCAAGTCCGATACATAGATATTAAAGAGCGTCGGACTTAGCGAGGAGCCTTGTGGAACGCCGCAGGGGAGAGAAAAGGTCTGGGAGGTGAAATTACCCATTTTGACAGTCTGTGGCCGATTGGCGAGGAACGAAGCAATCAGGTCTTTAGCTGTTCCTCCTATTCCCAGAGCTGCGACACGGTCGATCAAAGTGATATGATCGACCGTGTCAAATGCAGCGGAGAGATCTAGGAGTATCAAGACGGCTGATCCTCCGTTGTCCATGGTTGCTCTAATTTCGTCTGCGGCTTTCAGTAGTGCCATCTCTGTCCCGTGTCCCTGCCTAAAGCCAAACTGTGTGTCATCTAGTAGATTGTTGTCGTTGATGTATTTTGACAGCTGCAAGTTCATGGACTTTTCAAAAATCTTTGCTGGAAATGGGAGACAGGCGATGGGTCTATAGCTTGTTGGGATAAGAGGGTCTAGCGTAGGTTTTTTCAGCAATGGCTTTATAATCGCCTCTTTCCAGACTGAGGGATATATACCTGTTGCAAACATAGCATTGCATATATTACCATAGTTAGGACCTAATTTCCACAGGAAAGGCGTTTTTATTGTGCCAATAACTTTGGCAGCATTTGATGAATCTTCACAACATTTTCAAAATTTGCTGCTCCCTTCAGCTGCTGTCCTGAAAGTTTCAGGGTGATCCGTCAAGCAAAACCTTAGAAGAAGGGGGGCTTAAAAGCATGTTTTTCCCACGTTAATTCCAATAGAATGTTTAACATGGCTACATCCTGAACTGCTGAACGGAATTACACAAAATTTGGCATGAAGGTAGATGCTGGTCCAGGGAAGTGTCTTTATGTGATATGGGGTAGTTCTGTTCAGTAGTTTTTGAACTTTTATTAAAATAATCCAAATGTAGATATATAGGGACCTGGATCCTCTAAGGATCCAACAGTGTCCATGGTGAAGTTTTATTGGCTGCCTACACTTCAACCAGTAAGTATTGTCAGTCATCTTGGGACTCGGCTTGAAGCTGAGTCCCAGAAATAACGTTACAAAAAGCAAAGGGGCTAGGGTAGGAATGTCACCACCCCATAGACCTGGTCCTGGGTACCTCTTGGACCTCACAGGCCCAAAAAACGCCTTTTAAAAAAATATTTCTGCACCAGTATCGCAGGATGCGCGACTCCTGGCAATTAGTTTTTAAACAGCAAAGCGTGGTCTCCGACGCTTCGTTTGCAATTTGCCCCAAAAATGGCCAGGTCCGGGGACAGTAAAAATTAAAAAGGATGTGGGTGTATGGGTACCCCTCCTGGGGCTTATAAATGCCCCAGGGATCACCACCTATCCGGATTTTGTGTAAATAAAAATTGGGGGGAAGCCAGTACAGCTACCCCTGGGAACCCCATTTCCGCAGGGCTCATTATTTAGAAAAGGGTCACCACAGCCCCGTGGACCGCCACCTCCCCGGAGCTGTATGTTTAAACAGAACAAGGGCTACACAGGTCCCCACACAGCCCTAGGTGCCACAACCTCCCCAGGGCTGTCATTTTAATTAATAGTTAGGAATTAGCATTTAATTTTTTTAAAAAATTTACCGAAAAAAACAAAGGTTACAGGGACGTTATAATTAGGAATTAGCATTTGAAAAACCTTAGAAAGTCACTGAAAAAAACAAAGGTTACAGGGATGTTATAATTAGGTGCAGATTTCACTCATACAAAACCAGTGAAACACAGCAGTTATAGTTAGCTGAGCTAACTAGAACTTGCCCCCCTGAAATACACTGCCTATAACCCCACATATTATATCACTCATGACATGGTCAGTCACATTACTGATGACACCTCAAATGACATCACTGATAACACCTCAAATTACATCACTGATGACATCATCCAGTGATTGTAAGGGTTTCAAAATGTTTATGAGTGTTAAATATATATAACAAGGCGTGTTGGTGAATCAGTGGGTATATGATTGCCTTTAAGGATGATTCAGTGGGTGTGTGACTGACTCTATAAGTGAGTGATTAAGTGACTCGGTGAATGTATGGGTGAGGGACTAGTTGTGTGAATGTCTGTATCAGTCTGTTAGTTTGTGCCTAAGTGGCTGTATGGGGGTGTGAGAGGGTACATGAGTGGCTGTATGGGTGAGTAATAGATTGTCTGAGTACCCTTATGGGTATCTGAGTGTCTGTGTGGGTGGGTGAGGGGGTGTGTGACTGCCTGTATGGATGAGTAAATGGGTGAGTCAGTGGCTGTGTGGGTTAGTGAGTGCATGTGTGAGGGGCTGTATGGGTGGGTGCATGTGTGTATGGCTGTAGGGCTGAGTGAGTGGATGAGTCAGTGGTATATGGGTGAGTAACTGTGTTTATGAATGGCAGCATATGTGAGTGATGGGCTATATGAGTGAATGTATGGGTGGGTGAGTAAATGTGAGAGTGACTTTATGGGTGAGTGTGTTCTTGTGTCAGTGTCTGTATAGGTTAGTGAGTATGTGTTACTATCTGTATGAGTAAGTTTCAGTGTGTGTAACTGTGTGGGTGAGCATGTGGCTATGTGATTGACTGTGGGTGAGTGAGTAGGTGTGTGAGTAGCTCTATGACTAACTCAGTGGGTAAGTGGCTGTATAGGTTTATGAGGGGATATGTCAGCAGCTGTATTAGTGGGTGAGTGGATGTGTGTGTAAATTTATGAATCAGTGAGTATATATTTGGTCATGGTCAAGGTCAGGGATCATATATGCATGACCAGCTACTCAACACTTAGTGGTGTTGTTATATGCAAACTCATGGATCGTCCCCATCCTTTTAATATGATTTATGTGGTTAAATCATGCCTTCATTCCAAAAATCTATTGCATTACTACTTATGATAGAGTTTTATTTCTGGAAAAGAGAGAAATACTCCATGAATAGCCTGTACCTTTAACTCAAAACGTTGCACTCTATTCAGCATCACACTAGGCACCTTAGTAAAGTAACAAATCGTATACTGTCTGCTATCTTAGCACAGTTACTATCATTATACCTTCTCACAAATAAGCAACTCACTGAGAAGCACTAATAACACCACCACTAAATCACAGATTGCAGATGTCAGTGGTTAGGATTCTACCCTTTTACAAAACAATCAGTTGCCTCCGGGTGTTCGAAGGCCACAGAAGCAAAATCAGGGTTATATTTGTTCTGATCTCAATAGAAAATCTAGTAAGCTCCAAAAGAAGTCAATCGCTCTAGCTGTTCATACCTCTGGAAAACATTACAATTACTGCCAATATTATGTCTACTGCTTAAGAGTGTGCACAACATATTACAACACAAGAGACTACAACAGGAAGATTGGAACCTGTAACACCTGTAAGCACTTGCTGAGTTAAACATAAGCAATGGGACATCAGTCAGGTGGCCATAAGTACACTGTCCCATAATACATTTGAGTTTATCATGGCGTTGTTGCATTTTAATTAGTAGGGCGTTACGGGTGTGCTGGAAGTTCTCTCCCAGTGTGTGGGGATGCTTTGTTATTATTATTTCTTGTTATTACTGCCATTGTAGATAGGTTGGATCCAGAGAGGAAAAAAAGTGGAGATAATGGTGTCGGAGAACCTACTCTAAATGAAGCAGCCTTTCAACGCCATATAAACCGGCTGTGAGGGTGTTTCTAATCCACCAGCACAGCCACTGCGGAGAAAACTAAGGCCCTTCACCCTCTGTGTGATGGGGATATGTGAAAGATGGCATCCGTTGCCCTCTGTCTGAGGGGGATATGTGAAAGATGGCATCCTTCACCCTCTCTCTGAGGGGGATATGTGAAAAATGGCGCCCTTCACCCTTTGTTTTAGGGGAATATGTGAAAGATGGGGTCCTTCACCCTCTGTATTAGGGGGATATGTGAAAGATTGCGTCCTTCGCCCTATGTCTGAGGGGGATATGTGAAAGATGGGGTCCTTCACCCACTGTCTGAGGGGGATATGTGAAAGATGGCATCCTTCATCCTCTGTCTGAGGGGATATGTGAAAGATGGGGGTCCTTCACCCTCTGTCTGAGGGGGATATGTGAAAGATGGAGTCTTTCATCCTCTGTTCTGAGGGGGTATGTGAAAGATGGCGTCCTTCACCCTCTGTCTGACGCGGATATGTGAATGATGACGTCCTTCACCCTCTGTCTGAGGGAGATGGCGTCCTTCACCCTCTGTCTGAGGGAGATGGCGTCCTTCTCCCTCTGTCTGAGTGGGATATGTGCAAGATGGCATCCTTCACCTTCTGTCCGAAGGGATATGCCAAAGATGGCGTCCTTCACCCTCTGTCTGAGGGGATATGTCAAAGATGCAGTCCTTCACCCTCTGTCTGAGGGGGATATGTGAAAGATGGGTGGCCTTAACTGTCTAGGAATGGTGACCTCACCTCATTGATAGTTCCAAAATCACTTTGAAGACAGTGCTACAAGTTTCTGCCGTTGGTTGCTCTGAGCTTGGTGCTATACATGTTACTTAACCCAGGTGCTCTAATTGTGCTTATTTTCATTTTTTGGAGAATATTTTGAGACATGTAGGAATGTTGTTGCCTCCTTACTTTTCAAGCTGATTGGCTAAAATTCCATTACCTTTTTGTGTTTTCCTATAAATCTCCAGATGGAAACTGTAATGGCAAATTACAAGGAAGCAAATTCAAGGAAAATTTACTTCTTTCAACTCTACTAACTACAGTACTTTTCTACGTGTTCCAATAATCATTGCTCTTAGTGATGTCATAACGCTCGTTATGGTCTAATTATGCATTTTAGGAAAAATGTAGAGCGTGTTGCCTCTCTTTCTTTTAACAAGAAGCATGATGGTTACCATGTGCGTCCAGTCTCCAATTACACGAGCGTGGAATCTTTAAGTCAAATAAACAATTACATACTCTGGAAGCATTTTCGTTTGATCATACTCGCGGGTATACCGTGCTCATTGCATAGCATGTGTCGCGTTACTCTGTTAAATAGGTCATGTAAACGCTAGTAGGTAATGACATTCTCAGTTAACTTTTTAGATGAAGTACAACATGCACGTTTTGCACACTTCAAAGTTGTCTAGTAAGAGACCACGAATTATCTACCCAACATAATGAAAGAATAATATAAACCCGCCGCAAGGTTTAATGAATCCCAAAATGGCAGCAATTGAGATATTTTAGGTAATGCTGATGCAATAGAACATGCCTGCTGCATTAAGAAGCGGTGGGCAGGGTTCACACTTTTTGTTTGCATTTAAATTACATAGCTAATAATGATACATTTGACAAGGTCTGCGCTCGGCCTCATTGTCGAATGTAGCAGCAATACTTCCTTTAAAAAAAACAACACAATTCTTCATTGATTTTTCTCAAGTGACATCGCTGAGAAATATATATAGGTACTAATGCAGAAAAACGTAGTACATGTTGTTGAACGATAGATGAGAAAGAAAAGCTTCCTCCAGAGTGGAAAGAGGGTTGAAGTCCCAAATGAAATTAAAATGGTCAGCGACTGGCTGCCGCCCCCTCCCATATGACCACACCAACCCCCGGACACATGAACATGAAACATGGTTATCTTTGGAAGGCGCGGGGCACGACACGAGGTGGGGGGGGGGGCGTCCAGGGAACAAGAGGGTCTTCCGGGCGCTCCCTGCTTCTTTATCCATGAGGGGCCCGATGGGGGGGGTGCTACGCCCCCCACCCAGCCCCTCCTGCGGCCCGCCCCCCTGACCCGGATGTCCTACAATGCCATCCGGATCAGGGAGGGCGCCAACCAATCGGTGGTGGGGCGCGCCCAGGAAGGCACGCCCCACCACCGAGAAGCACGGAGGAGGAGGCGGTAGCCGCGCCGCCATGCGGCGGGGGGGCCAAGAGCCCCCCTTTTCAAATGACCCAATCAAAAAACCTCCTCGAGGGCAATAGCATCTGCTGTAGGAAAAGGTAAACAAAGAGGCACACATATTAAGGTATCAAGGGCCAGATGTGCATAGATTTTCCCAGGTTGCAAACAGCTCGACTGACAGAATCGGGCTGTTTGCGACCGGAAAAATGCCTTTTTCTTTGTACCATAGGCCAGATGTACGGCCGTTTTTAGCAGTCGCAAACGTGAAATCGGCCCTCTTTCAACCGCAAAAAAGAGTGGTGGTATGTACAAACACTATTTGGTGAGTTGGTGACACACTAATTTGTGTTTGCGAGTCGCTATTAGGAAGAGGTGTGCCAAGGGCGTGCTTTCCTAATGTCGTGTCCGAATGGTATGTCCCATTGTTTTGTGACCTCATTTGTGGTTGCAAAGCACTCGCTGTTTACCACCGACTTTGAGTAGGTGGTAAGCCACTTGCAAACGGGATTTTTTACGAGCAAGAAGTGGTCTCATAGACCACTGCCTACTCTTAAAAAATTAAACAGAAATGTTTAATTTTTCTTATTTAAATGCATCCCTTTTTCCTGTAAGGATAATTATTGAACTGCATTTTTTCAAAAAACTGCTATATTGAAAAAGCAATCATAGACATGGTGGTCTGCTGAGCCCAGCAGGCCACCATCCCTGCGAGTGCTGGCCATTTTGAATCGGTCGGAATGACATACCTGACTTATGAATATTGATGATGCAGGTCATTTGCGACTCCTTTAGGAATTGTAAACAGTGTCTGGTACACTGTTGTGCATTCCATTTTATGAGTCGCAAATTGCAAGTCACAAAACATCGCAATTTGCGACTTTCAAAATGGAATGGCTGTACATCTGGCACCAAAAAGTTTTTGCGATTCAGTAATCTATTACCGAATCGCAAAATGAGTTAGCGATTTGGTATTAGGAAGGTCCATGTTAAAGGCGTCACTTCCTAATAGCAACTTGCAGTGGCATGTGTGAATGTTTTGCAACTGAAATAGGGTCGCAAAACATTCACATTTTGTTGCCTACTTCAAGTAGGTGGTAGCTCATTCTCAAACGGGAAGAGGTCCACAAGGGACACCTTTTCCTTTGTAAATGGTTGTGAAAACGTTTTTAGGTTTTGCCTTAGCCATGCGTACGAAGTACGCATGCGCTAGCAAAACCTCTTGAGTTCTATCTGGGCTGATGACCCGCCTCTGCCTATCATTGGCTAGCTCCATAAATGGAGGCTAGCCATTGGGAGGCAGAGGCTGTCAATCGCGTTTTCTCTCGAAAACGCGATTCGGGGGCGTTTCTGGTGCTTTTTTTAAGCCCCGCCCCTTTGTCCCGGGCCGCGCTGCCATTGGCTGCCGGCCCGGGACACCCCCGTGACGTCATTCCCCGGGCCGCGCTGTGATTGGCTGGCCGGCCCGGGACATGACATGTTTTTTATCGTCTTAGTACTGCAGCACGAGGGCTTTTGAAAACGTATCCCCATCCATGTTATGGCCTCTTTTGTATTAGGTTTTGCCCTAAACTGTAAAACAACAAAGTTTCGGCATCCTGTAGGCTCTCTTCTTAGCAGAGACTTGTCATCATCCAGACTTCATTGCCAGTTCCTTCCCCAGCCAGGGACACACTTTCTCACCCGCTCTCCGTGAGCCCGTCCCCCCTCCCGCTCTCCGTGTGCAAACAAGGAAGAACATATCGGCCTGGTACCCCGCTCGTGCTGCACCCCTCTGTCTCATGCTCTTTACTCTTCTTATCTTATGTGGCCCTTTCTCGCAGTGGTACCATCATGAAATCCCGGCGCGCACACAATCTCCCTCTCAGCGACCGTCCATGCTGACAGAGAACAGTATAGCGCTGCATGACATTACTAGGGCCTCACAGAGCTGTCTGACGAAGGTGTCTTGTACATGCACATCCCCGTCCACCTTCACACCACCTTTCTTGCACTTTCTTTCCCCATCACTTCGCCACCTCCCCCAGCGTCCCTCAACCCTCTCCCCGGGTACTCACCACGCCTCTCCCGATGTCCTGGGCTTTTGGGCGCCCCCAGCAGCCTCCGACGAGACATCCCAGTAACGTCCAGAAACGCAGCATAACGCACGGCAGGGTGGTTGGTCCGGGGCAGCAGGGAGAGGTGTAGGGGAGAAAGTGCAGAAGGTCACACGTATGGTGGGTAAGTTAAGGAGCGGCAGGTATCGAGGAGGCGAGATGCGCGCGGGGAAGGTGCTAGCGTGAGATGTGCATGTGTCGTGATGTTCAGGGATTTACCGGGGTAAAATGTGCATTGGGTGAGTTGTGCGCGTGAAACGTGCGTGAAGTAAAGGGAGCGCGAGGAATGCGATAAGCAGGGGAGATGTGGAGTATTCAAAATATACAGATGTGCAGCGGATGACGTATAAAGGTGATTTGCGGGCGCGAGATGTGTATAGAAGTGCAGGAGAGAGATGTCTCAATAGATTGTACAGGAACGGTGTGCGCCCCGGGTGAGATATGCGCTAGGTAAGTTTTGCAGGAGGTGGCGTACTGGCAAGAGATGGTCGCTGCACAGCAGGGCAGACGCTCGATGGGGATAGGGTGTGCAGGAGGAAGATGAACGGGGCACATTTAAAGGAGGGTCGTAGTGCACTCCCAGCAGCGGTTGCAGCCTCACTGCACACACGCCCAGCATCCGCCGTCAAGAAGCCTTCCCGCACTGACCCAACCCCGCCCCTCCCCCATTAGGCCACTCCCGGCTTGTGCCAAGCAGCTGATGTTTGATTGAGAGGCATTACTGCGGGGATAGCGAGGCATGCCAGGGGTTAATGCACTGGTCGGGTGTGGGGAGTCTGCGTGTCCCTGCAGGTTACAGTTTTTAATCGCAGGAAGACAGTTCAGTGGGTTAACGCGCCCGCAGCAGAGAGCTTGAATAATAATTTTTAAATCCCGCCCCTTTGTCCCGGGCCGCGCTGTCATTGGCTGCCGGCCCGGGACCTGAATGTTTTTTATCGTCTTAGTACTGCAGCACGAGGGCTTTTGAAAACGTATCCCCATCCATTTTATGGCCTCTTTTGTATTAGGTTTTGCCCTAAACTGTAAAACAGCAAAGTTTCGGCATCCTGTAGGCTCTCTTCTTAGCAGAGACTTGTCATCATCCAGACTTCATTGCCAGTTCCTTCCCCAGCCGGGGACACACTTCTTTGCAGTTGTTGTATATGGCCGAACGTGGCCTAGAGGCTTCAGAACGTGTCACATAAGCACCAGCATACTTTGCAAGAGGTTATATTTTTATTTTGAGGTCCATGAAGTGTTCTGCCCAGAATCTCAGGAGGTGGAGCCGACGCCGGGGATCGAACCCGCATCCCCCGTTGCAAAATAGGCCCCTCTGGCCTTTAGGCCACATCTCCCCGCGACCGTGAGAACTGGTACACCGTTGTGACTACCGATACCCAGACTTGGGATTCCTTTATTCTCACGAGGTGGCATCCTTTCCTCCTGCGCCCTCCTCTTTTCCTGAGTAGGAGGGGCATGCTGGGGATTGCGTCGTGTGTAGTTTGGGGCTGCAGGCCTTGTATGCCGTCGGTACGTGTGAAGCGTGTACCTGCTGAGGAGGAACATCGAAACGGTCTGATGTGCTCAAAATCGCACGATTTGCAGTCACGTGCCGAAGCAAGGATTAGAACCCAGGTCCCTATGTTCCAAAGTTAGGAGCTAGGCGTTTCGCCACTAGACCAGCGATGGTGTGACGAGCGCTGGTACCTCCACCGCCCACACCCTCCCCAACTTGTGAAAAGGCTGCAGGAAATTGAACTCCTGTCCTGCAGTTGGTGAAATACAGTTTGTTTCATACTTGTGCAAAGCACCATTGATGCACCTTTTTTGTGTCATTTAAAGATCCTTGTCTGACCCCCTCTAAAGGGGCTAGTATAAGGTTAAGAAAGCTGGACTAATTTTCTTGGCAGAAAATAGGAGGCATTATTACATCGGAGCCGTCTTTGCTTTTGCCTGTGGTAGATGAAGTACATATTAGTTGTACTTTGCGCTTACAATAAACTGAGATTCACAGTTTTCTCAATAGGAGCAAAATAAACCTAAAGTTCACTTCATTTTTAAAAAACATTTTTATTCCTTAAATGCATACAATCATATACAACACAAGCAGGATAGTCAAAACTATTTTTTTTCTAATTAAAAAAGTAATACAAACTATGCCTTTAAAAATTATCTATACTTCTGACCCTGCACCTATAAACTTACCATTCCTTTTAAAATTTGCCGGAACACAAAGAATACAAAAGGGAAGCTGGGAAAGGGCATTGAAGATACTCTCGTCTAATGGTATCCCGTTTTAGTTGGACAGTCTTTAAAAAGTCCAGAAAATCATACATGCAACATAACTTTTTTTTAAACTTTTGAAATATAATTTATTTTCATAAACACTCTTACTTGTTCTTCCATTTCATCAAGATGCCTTTGTACATTGTACCTCCGCTGCTCTAATTTTGTCTGTTCTTTTTTTATTTTAATTATATATGCTGTTTTTTATCACTTTTTTGCCTTTTAAATACTACAGTAAACATTACATACATTGAGATGCTCAGCTGAATAACAGCACCACGACAGAATGTGACGATATATGCAGTTTAGTGCTCTATTAGCCTTTGTCAGGATTTCTGCTATAGAAAAACGGAGAATTCAATCTGAAAAACAATATTTTATCCTCAATCGTTTACCAGAACATTTAAAACCCTATGAGGTCCGATCATTGAATATCATTATTTTTCTTAGCTAGAAGCCTGTCCAATTAAGTTAATTTTTCAGATTACTCATTCCAGATATTTATGCCAGGTTAAATTTCTGAAGGGTTGCATTTGAAACTGTAGATCTCATTATAAAGGTTTAACTTGTGCTATTGTTCCCGAGAAAAATGGGATAGACACCCTATTCTTTGTCGTGTCAATCTCCGATTAATATCTGAGCCAAGTCTGTTAATTTATTAACAATTTTGTAGCTGTACCTCCAAATGTACTTCCTTCACAATCATTGCTAACCAGTTACAAATAAGGTTTAAACTAAATTCTGTTCTGGTCTTGATCATGTGATTGTAGTTGTCACCGGAGCACCGAGGATGATCTGTTGCTGTTGCAAAAAAATTAGAGACTAAAGGATCAAGCTGTTTCTGTAGGACTAAAAGCTTCCAGGAGACATTCCATTGAAAGGACATTTTCCACATACTTATTCATTTAGAACATAGATTTTTCATATTTGATTGAAAGGGCGTATTTTAGTCCTTTTTTCAAGTTGTTTAGCTTTAAACTATTAATTGTTGCATATTCAAATACAGATTAAGGGGCTGATTACGAGTCTGGCAGTTCGTGGACCTTCGGGTTTGCAGTGGTCCAACTGCCTGATCACTACTTTGTGTCGTTCAGGTGATGGACCGCCGGCTGCCATTCCCTGACAATGGCACCGCGGAGAGGCGATACAATATGCTGAGCGAGTATTGGCGCATTCTCGCCGAGCATATTTCGAGTTTCTTCACGGCCAGCCCTTTCATGGCGGTGAGCCCGCCATGTAAAGGCTGGCGGTAGAGAAACAAAGGGGGCCATACGGGGCCCGCCCTGGGGTGCATTCCGGGGAGCACAACATGTGCCCCCTTGTCTGCTTGTAACTCCAGTTCCAAGCGATACAAAAAGGGAGGATGGACGGAGCGTTTGAGCAAATCAAACACTCACCCCCAGTCAACTGATCTGGGTTTAATCCATCACCATTCTTTAGCTCACTCAGCCACCCCAGTTCAGACATGGCCATATGCAAATCAGTCTGACCCTGTGCCTCATGGGAACAGTCCAGCCCGAACTCCAAGCCATGTCTTCCCTGGACCGGAAACAAGCATCCTGGGACCGGTTTTCGGATTCATAATCCTCATCAACCAGGCTATCTTGAATCCAGTGGCCAAGTGAGCAAGGGACTCACGTCTGAGCATACCCTGCCACACTTAGGGCGAACAAAGCGTCACAACCCCAGTTCTAGCACGGCATTGACTCACATTTAAACTGCGGTGCCACGTACCAGGGATTGCCCCGTCTACCCGGACATAGCGCGTGGGTAGGTTGCCGGCGCTAGTTCTAATTAGAACAGGTGAGTGCTTTCACGATACTGGGTGGCAGCAGTATTACCCTGGACTGCTCCCGGAGTCTAGGGGTTACCGACGCGGAGCCTACACTGCCTACGGACTAGCAGAGCGTGTGGGCTTGTCTCTTTCCAAGTGCCCTTGGCGTGCTTAATTACTGCTCGAGGGGGACTCTGCCATGATGCCACCATCTACTGCCTGCGCGGCGGAGCACGGTTTGGGACGTATCCTGTCACCTGACGGGCATTGGCCTGATTCGGCTCCGGTGTGACGGTCTCGATGTCGGTATTTTTTTGGACTACCCTTACTTGGTGTAAGGAACCACGCCCTTTGGATACTGTGGCGAGTGATTGAGCCACACGTAGGTGACCCCTTTGGGCTTGGCACCTCCTTGCCTTTTCCTTCCCCTGACCTCACAGGGTCCGGTGAGTTGACCTTTAGGGTCTCCAGACTCTCTCCCTTACCAAGTGGGCCACTCCTCCTCCCCCACTACTTTTGTTTGTAGGTGCATCTCCATGTCTTTCTCTCTCCCTTTCCCTACGACAACCACCTTGAGGTGTCCTACGCCGGGGAGACGACAGGAGTAAGCGCACCTTTTGCTCTGGGTAAGTCAGGCCTAACGACAGTACGCTTCATTTGTGTGTTGTTAACCAGCCATGTTTGGCCCCCTCCCGTTTTTAACTTGTCCTCCCCACCTGTGTATCCTTACTATGTAGACTGTATAACACACTGTCTCTTACTGTGATGGATGAACCTTACTATGTTACTAAGTACGCTATGACATAACTGACCCCACGTGCGGCTCTTGGAATTATGCTCTGGGGCTCTGTGTGTGTGGGTGTCTGGCTCTGTGTGTGTGTGGGTGTCTGGCTCTGTGTGGGCGTCTGGCTCTGTGTGGGCGTCTGGCTCTGTGTGGGCGTCTGGCTCTGTGTGGGCGTGTCTGGCTCTGTGTGTGGGCGTGTCTGGCTCTGTGTGTGGGCGTGTCTGGCTCTGTGTGTGGGCGCGTCTGGCTCTGTGTGTGGGCGCGTCTGGCTCTGTGTGTGGGCGCGTCTGGCTCTGTGTGTGGGCGCGTCTGGCTCTGTGTGTGGGCACGTCTGGCTCTGTGTGTGGGCACGTCTGGCTCTGTGTGTGGGCACGTCTGGCTCTGTGTGTGGGAACGTCTGGCTCTGTGTGTGGGAACGTCTGGCTCTGTGTGTGGGCACGTCTGGCTCTGTGTGTGGGCACGTCTGGCGCTGTGTGTGGGCGTCTGGCGCTGTGTGTGGGCGTCTGGCGCTGTGTGTGGGCGTCTGGCGGTGTGTGTTTGTGTCTGGCTCTGTGTGTGTGTGTCTATCTCTGTGTGTGTGTGTCTGGCTCTGTGTGTGTGTGTCTGGCTCTGTGTGTGTGTGTGTGTCTGGCTCTGTGTGTGTGTGTCTGGCTCTGTGTGTGTGTGTGTGTGTGTGTGTCTGGCTCTGTGTGTTCGGCTCTGTGTGTGTGTGTATTTGTGTGTGGGGCTCTGTGTGTGAGCAATGCCAATAGCTCTAACTTTTCCAAAGGCGAAACCATTGCATTGTAAATGCTTGTTTTATGAGCAGGCAATGGCAAGTGGGACCATTGCCTACTCTTAAAAACTAATAAGAAAACTTTTAATTTTTTTTATTCTAACGCATTCCGTTTTCCTCTCAGGAAAAGGGGCTGCATTTAAAAAAATGTTACTTTATTTAAAAGCAAACACAGACATATTGGTCTCATGTCCGCAGCAGGACACCATCCCTGTCTTTTAGCGATTGCAAATGGATCGCAAATTGCGACCTAACTCATGAACATTACTGCAGTAGGTCAGTTACGACCCAGAGGAAATCATATACAGTGTAAAATTCATTGTCGTACATATCTGTTTCCAATTTCCTAATAGCCAATTGCAAAACTTTGATATTAGTAAATCGCAAATTGAAGTCTATGTGCATCTGGCCCCAAATGCCTCACAATCACGCCTCACCCTGTATCATCCATCACACTGCAATACCATGAGTGACCAGTTCCGATAAGAAACATCCCCAAGTTGTTATGCATGGTCTGAACTGGTGCTAGTCTACTTTTAGAGGGGAGTGCCAATAACCGTACTCTATTGAAGAAGGGAATGTTAAGGGGATGACCACTGTCTGAAGTTATGAGCCTGATATAGACACAATGGTTAGGGTGGCGCAAGAGCTGAGACTCACAGCATCATGCGTGTTATGGGGAGGACAGCGCCAAACTCATCGGAGACGTCTGTATGTGGAGAAATGTTTTTCTATTTCTACATCTGATTGTTGAGTTTGCATATGATCTTTTCGTAACTCGCAATTGCATTCATGTTTTTTGACCATATTCGGTAAGAGGGTGGCATAACAGATTTCCAGTGGCATCGAAGCTCTGCTTTTGCTACCGCTAGGGCTGTAGAGAGCCATCATTTGGCATGGTGTGGTGAAGATGATAAGGTAGAAGTGTCATGCAATGAGGTCAGTCTACTCCTCAGTGGCGATGACATCCCAAATTCACCCTTTTGCAAGTCCCAGAACTGTCTCAAGTAATGTGAAAGTGTAGTATAGTCCCACAAGATGTGCATGGTGTCACATTCTGAGGCAGAGCATCACTTCACTAACATCACTGGTTGCGTACGTGGCCCCTGTAGCTTTACTGGAGTTCAATGATTTTGATGGAAGATCTTTAAATAAGTAAATTTTAGTCTAGCTTCTCTCAGTGTTTTATCAAGATCCTTGAAAATAGTGAGCCAGTCATTGTTATGACTAGAAAGACCCAACTGTCTTCCCGCCATTTATGAAGACTGAGGGCTCGCTTTACAAAGGTAAACTTGAGGAGAAGGTCTAACTTTATGACTTATGGTATTCACAAAGGGCATTTACGAGGAGTAAAGTTAGACTTTTGTCTCAGTTTAACTTAACTTTTAGTCTTAAGTCTAACAGAGATAAAACTTAAGTTAACCTAGGACAAAAGTCTAACTTTACTATTCGGAAATGCCCCTTGTGAATACTTACAGTTGTAAAGTTAGACTTTTGTCTCAGTTTATCTTTGCGAATTGGGCCCTAAGAGCGCTCGTCCGCAAGAAAAGAATGTCTGTTAAAGTAGTGTAAAGTCGCAACACAGTCCCTTTGCAGTTCTTTCATGTTACAGAATATTGTAGTTTCGGGTCAACTTCTAATGTGTAAGGTCGGGCCCTAGAGTTCTCCTTAGACTGTGATTAAGCTAAATATATTGCCAGTATTGTGGGTGCAAGCCCATAGTCATGCTTAAGTGAGTCAAATTAGATTAAAGCACTGTGATTGATCATCTCCTCTAGACAAAATGTTATCTGTGTTTTCCATAAGGACTAGTCGATTTACTACCACCTACTGTTATGTTCCTGCTCCTTCAAACATAGGTATGCAAGTGGATGGTATCTGAAGACAGAAGCAGTGAGTGAACCGATTTCTAGATGAATCAAAAAGAATGTAAAATAGGGTTACCTTTTGGGTGGGATTGAATATGACTAGTATAAAAGACCGTGTGGTCCCGATCATGGGCAGCATATGTTTTCCATGGGTACCCATTAGGAAGCTTCTCTGGGGGTTTTCAGCATATAAACAGCGCATAATTATTGGGAAGCTAAACAATAGGATTCAGCATTTGGGAGGCAGAATTTTCTGGCTGTGGTTTTGGCATAGAGGTTGGAGACCTTGAGACATGGTTTACGTCTACTGCAAATGAAATTTCCAACGATCCAGTCAATCTCCTGCAACAGACAACCTTGGAGAACTATCAGCGGGAGCATGCTAAAGATCAAGTTGAACCTGTGCATCACATACATTTTTATGATCTATACCTTGCCCCGTAGGGACAGGTGCAGTTTTGACCATGTAACAAATTCTATGTTAAACTTTTTGATAATGGGGGTAAGGTTATCACTCTCGAAATACGCTTGCCCTTTATTCAGGTAGATACCAAGATATTTAAGGTGGCTACATTGCTAGGGGAAGGGCAGTTGTCAATGGCAATGCCTTGCATTTGGTCCAATGTATTTTATAGCCCAAGAATGCAGAGAAGGATTCAATCACTTTCAACAGAGCTTGTGTGGATTATTCCGGCTCAGATAAGGTCACAAATATGTAATCCATATAATAAAACTCTTTCTGTTCACTTACTTCCATTTTCATACACCAGGTGGCTGATATGTCATGGATGACCAACCATATGGATTCTAATACTAGTAGGAACAACGAGGGCAACCCTGCCTTGTTGCCCTATTTATGTTAGAGAAGGGGGACGAGAAGTCCTCCCAGGTCATGTGAGTGGTGGGGGAACTATATAACTTAATGGACCTTGTCAATAAATGAAGTCCCTAGGCCCATGCCCGCCTTTACTCTAAATAAGTAAGGCCAATCCATGCGGCCTAACACATTTGTTTTCAAGACTGATTTGCATATGGCTGGGTCTAAAATGGGGTGGCATGGTAAGCAAAAGAACAATGGATTTAACCCAGATTTCTTGACTGGGGGTGAATGTATGATTCATTCAGCATTCCGTCCATCATTTGTTTTTGTAGCAATTTTCACCCTAAGTGGGATGGGTATGCCCAGACGTGGGTCCCTTACCCACTGTGCCACTGGATTCAAGCTAACCTCGCTGATGAAGGGTAATACCCAGAAACCAGTCCCAGGATGCTTGTTTTCAGTTCAGAGAGGACCTGGCTTTGCGGTTTGGTCTAGACTGTTCCCATGAGGCACAGGGTCAAGACCAATATGAATATGACTGAGTCTAAACTTGGGTGGCATGGTGAGCAAAAGATCGATGGATTTAACCCAGATCTCTTGACTGGGGGTGAACGTATGATTCATTCATCATTCCGTCCATCATTTGTTTGCGTAGCACATACCAATTTTTCGGCACCAAGGGTGATGATGATCTTTTCGTCCCTGTCATTGTGTACCTGCCAGAATAAGTGTGAGAGTGTTTACAAGTCGTTTGTCGATGAGCGCCTAAGTACAAACCCTACTTGTGAGGGGTGTATCAAGGGAGGGATATACTTTTTGAGTCGGGTGGCCAGGATCTGTGTGATCATTATGTAAAATGCATTGTGTTCAGAATTTATGCAAGAGAATAGCAACTCCGCTCTTCCTAAGATCCAAAGGTGTACTAGGGTGCCTGTGTGGATGGATCACTGTACCCATCAATTTCCGTGTCTGTTTGCAATGTTCAATGTATTTCAGGTGAGTTTCTTGAACTAGCATCATATCAGGTTATTGGGGCTTAAGGAATGGCAATATTTTCTTCCATTTAATTAAAGTGTGTCAGACCATTCAAATTGAGTAAAACAATCTGCCAGGGTTGGGAGCAGGTTGTGGCTGTATGCATCTAGCTGGTGAGGGGTGCTAGGAAGGGGGGCTGTCTAGAGAAAAACATTGCTGGAGTGGGCTGCCAAGTTGGTCTACTGCTGGCCACAGAACTCAGCCACCTGATTATCTAAGTGTTAGGCTAAGCCCAGGAGAAGGTATGCCATGTTCTCTCAGCACCTGAATCCCCACTGACCATGTTGGTATCTAATAGGTGGAAGTCTACAGTCTTGATTAAATATAAGTCAAACAATTGAAACCGTAAGCAGTCTTCCGCAGTTAAGTCTCTGGATCCTTTCACTCATCCATCAGCCATATGCAAGCCATGAGGGAAGTCCATGAAAGATATCCCCATAGGTGATAGCTCTGACTTGCAGCTTCCCGTTTGGTTATCAACTTAACAGGCAACAAGGTAATGAAGGCATTGGTGCAGAAAACAGTCATGGCTGTCATTAAATTTTTTGTTGTAAAAACGATACGTCCCATTGTGGGCCCTTGCCCTTTCATTGCATGTTTTCCTTCAGATGACCACCATACAGTGAACCTTTCCAGGTAATGGCATTCATCTTGTTTGTCGACCAGACGGTTGTCTATCATGTTGGCTTTAGTTGGCATCTCATTTGTTTTTTATCCTGTCCATATCCAAGGCATCTAGGTATTTCTCTAGGTCCTTCGGTTCATCATATTCATTTGTCAGTAGACAGTAATGGATGTCATGTTTCGACAGGCATGGGCGCAGGGCCAAAAACTGTTTTTGTTTTCCGTTGATGTCTTGAGAAAAGTCTGCTGATAAATTGATTTGGTAGTTGACAAACTGGTAAGGGCTGTGTTTCTTCACATCTGTGATAATCTGCTTATGACAGAGAACACAGTCCAAGATATGGTGTGGTGTCAGCAATGTAGAGGGGGAGCATAATTTGACTTTGCGATCCCTAAGGTACTCTAGTTGTGGGGCAAACATTAGTCCAAGCAGTTACAGTAACAATTTACAGAGAAATGTATTCAGGTCGGCCACCATTAATTTCTCACGGATGACACAGATGCACATGTTGTCATGCCTACTTCTGTCCTCCAGGTCTATCACTTTGCACTTCAGGGGCCATATTTCTTGGGACCATTCTGGTATGGCGTCTAGGCAGGACTCAATGTCTTTCAGTTTGACGTCTGTTGTATTTATCATGTGTTGGAAGGAGGAAATGTCTGACCTGAAAGAATGAACTTCTGTCGCAGTTTTTGACACTGCTTTGTTCATGGAACCCACTGAAGCCTTGATATCTGATAGTTCATGGAGAAAGGTATCCAACGCTGAGGATGGAATTGAAAGTGGGACATAAGCCATGCCACCTGGCTGCACAGCTGCAGTTGTCGTAGTTTTGGAGAGAACTTTGGAGAAGAGAAGTTTCCGGTTGCCTGTTGGCTTTTGGTTTAGACATGAGCAGTGGGAGTCACTAGATGAGCATGCAAGGAGGGCCTGTGACACGTCAAGAGTCAGAGAGACTGGATATCATGTCAATGTTTGCAGACAGCAGTACAAGCAGTACTGTGGTAGTAGGCGGAGACCTCAGAAATGTGTTATGGAATCATGAAATACTCAAGGCATGGCCATTGAGAATCCAGAGTGGAGGTGAGAGGCTCGGGAAATCCAGTGGTGCCTAGTGAAATGAATGAATGAAGCAGCATTTCTAAAGCGCATGGTTACCAGGAGGCATCCAAGCGTTAATGGCGGTGCAATAACAAACTCCGAGCAGTATTTAAGGGAACAAAAAAGTTTTTATGAGTTTTCGAAAAGTCAGATAGTTGGTCTCAAGACAGAGGGGGAGACGATTCTACAGCTTGGCAATGTTATAGGAAAAAAGTCTCCCTCCACTTTGTGATCTTTCGATTTTGGGAACTTCCGCCAGATGTTTGCTATCCAACCGCAGAGCCCTATTAGGATAGTATGGTGAAATGATGGAACAAATAATGGCCGGTCCCTTGCCTGACAATTCCTTATGTGCAATGCACAGAGCCTTAAACTAGACTCTCTCTTGAATAGGAAGCCAGTGGAGAGTAGAATGGCAGCTTTGGCAATTGGCGACTAAGGATGTTCATGAGCAGGCGTGCTGCGCAATTTTGCACAGTCTGCAGTTTTTTAGTGGTGAGGCATAGGGCTCCTAGGTAGAGGGCATTAGCATAGTCCAGCCCAGGAGAGAATCAAAGCCTGAACCATGATTCTTCTTGCAGGAAAGGGTAGCAGAGGGAGGATTTTTTGTAACATCCTAAAAATCCCATAGCAGCTGGCTGCAACCTTCTGTGCTTGCTCCCTAAAGTCGAGATTGCTGTCCAGCCAGATGCCCAGACTCTTGATCTGTTTTTAGGAGGGGGAGCTGGACCAAGACAGCTGGGCCAGAAAAGCCTACATTCTAAGTAGGGAACTTAACAAGGAGCAACAGCACCGTCTTGGCCTCGTTGAGTTTCAGGTATGAGCCTTCCATCCAGATTGATACCTTTTCCAAACACACGGCTAAACCAGGCCCAGTGTTGTCAGGCTGATTGAGGGAGACAGCTGGGTGTCATCAGCATAGGTAATAATCTGGATTCCAAAAGGTTGCACTACCTCTGCCTGTGGGCTCATGTAAACATTGAATAGAGTGGGGCTCAGGGTTGGTCCCTGAGGAACCCCACATCTAAGGGGCATATGTTCAGAGGTGGTTTCATCTTCGAACACCTGGAAGGACCTGTCATCCAGAAAGGATTGCAGCCACTTTAGAGCCATCCCACTCACTCCTACCTCACTAAGGGCCTGATGTAGGTAGGCAAATACCGGTCGGTAACGGCCGAAAATCGGTAATTTCGGCCCTTACCAACCGGTATAAGAGATTTGAGATGTATGTGAGAAAAAATTTACCGAATCAGTAAAAACCAGTCGGTAAAATACCGATTCGGTATTTCCCGAATCGGATTATACCGAATTCTTATTTACCGAATCGGGAAATAAGAAATGGTAATTTTCTGATTCGGAACTTACCGAATTCTTATTTACCGAGTCGGTAAATAAGAAATGGTAAAAATGGCATATCGAGATGTAGGAAAACCAATAAATACCGAATTCCATGAAAATCGGAATTTAAGAGTCGGTAATTACCATGGATTGAAAGCAGGTGGAAACCAGGTACAGGTTATAAAAGAAGGCCCCAAAATGCAACACTGCAACCACAATGGCGGCTTTCTACATCATGACAAGGAGGCAATGGATACAGGCAGCAGGAGAGAGGGTCTGGCTAAGGGAAGAGCAGGTGTATAGGCAGAGGATCACCCTCTTCCAACTGACTGAAGCTGAAATCCTGCAAAGGTACAGACTCCACCCCAGAACCATCCTGGACTTGATCAGGGACCTCCACCCATATCTGGAACACCCAACCCCAAGAGCACACGCAATCCCACCCCACGGGCAGGTGTTGTGCTCCCTACATCTCCTTGCTTCTGGGAGATACCAGTATGTGATTGCTGCGGTAGGCGGGGTGTCCCAGAGCTGCCTGTCACGTTTTTTTAGAAAATTTCTTGACGCCATGATGCAGAGGATGGAACACTACATTGAGTTCCCTGACACACCTGCTGAACTAGCAAAGACAAAAACCGATTTCTATCAACTCGCACAGGTCCCGCACATCATAGGCTGCATTGATGGGACGCACATCCCACTATGCCCACCTGCAGCAACAGAACACATATATAGAAACCGGAAGTCTACGCATTCAATCAATGTGCAGGTGATCTGCAATGCTGCCAACATGATTACGGACATTGTAGCCAAATTTCCAGGGAGTACCCACGACTCCTACATATTCCAGAATAGTGGGATATACAGATGACTTGTGGCTGGTGATTTTGGGGATGGATACCTGCTAGGTAAGTAAGTGTGAGACACCCTGATAGTCAATGCAGAAGGATCAATCATGAGTATGTGACTAAACAAAATTTCATTTTCTACCCAGGTGCCAGTGCATTTGCCCTGCGTTCATTTGTTCCCACCCCCTACCTGAATCCATCCACCAGGAGCGAAAGGCGTTACAACGTGGCACACAGAACAACACGTTGTGTTGTGGAACGCACTTTTGGACTGCTGAAAAGCAGATTTAGGTGCCTCCATAGGAGTGGAGGTGCACGGCAGTACACACCAGTGATCTGTTGTAAAATCATTGCGACCTGCGCCATGCTGCATAATCTTGCCACCAAGGAGGGCACAGAGGTAGAACTCACATATCATGAGGACATAGATGATGGGACAGAACAAGCCAATGACAATGCAGCAGGTGCAGCGCCAGCAACAGATGGTAGACTGAGACGTGCAGAAATCACAAACAGATATTTCTTATGCAGTGATGATACACAGGCAGGTTTACTTCTTGAAGCACTCTGTTTAATATGCACTACTGGACTCCACATGTTCAATACCACATGAACCAAATAAATTCCACTTTTCACACTGGGTGGCCAAAGTTCACTTCACTGTGACCTGTCCTGTGTTCTGGATGAAATGTTAATGTTTGCGTTTACGCATTATGTTTTGGGAGGCAAGGGCCAGGGGGCCAACTTGCGCAGTGGTGCCAGGGTCATCTGCATGAAGCCTGCTGCTCCGGCGAACATCCTGTACAGGCGTGCTGGATCCACTCCTGCTTGTGGACTCCTCTGTGTCCACGACACACGTGTCACCAGCAGTGGCTGTCTGCTGTGTCAGCAGTACCTCCATAGCAGAGGTCACCCTCCCCATCCCCCTGGACAAGTCACTGCAGCAGTGCACAATGTCAGTCTGCATGTTCACTGACCGGCGGCATAGCAGGGTGGTAGCAGTTGCCAGACAGTTGATGGATTTATTCAGCTGCTTAAGTTTGTGCCTATTCCTGCTCCTTTCTGTCTGGTCACTCTCCAGCCTGTCACAGAGGGAACCCATGCGCACATCCATGTCCCTCACCCCCTCTGCCATGGACTCCATTCCTTCAGCCATGGTCTCCATTCCTAGGGCTATGGAGCATATCCCCCTATCAATGTTTGACATCCTGCTATTGAGGATGCGCACCTGTCTGTGCACTGACCTGATCCCTTTGGCCTGCATGCGCTGGACCCTCACCATAGTGCTTTCCAAACCGGCAAAGACCCCCTGCATATTATGCCCCTATTCTCGCTCACGTGCCCTATGACCACAGGCACTTGCACGCCCAGATCCTACTGACCCCTGTTGCCCTGCGTTGCCAGCCACTGCTGGAGTGCTAGGTGTCTGATCCTCCACCTCTTCCTCATCAGAGCTTTCCAGGATCCTGAGTGATGGAACGTCCTGCCTCCTTGGCCTCAAATGTACAGAGGACCCTGAGCTTGGTGTTTTGGCACCTGCAGGTACTGCCGGAGTCTGTGTCTCAAACAGCAGGGGTGACAGTGGCTGTGCTGTGGTGTCTTCCTCCATTGCTGTGGGTGCCTGCGTTGTGGAAGTGTCCTCAGGGACAGTGCTGGGTCCTGCTTTGTCTGTGGGCTTCTCCCTCGCAGCCGTTGCTGGTGCACTTGCCTCCCCTCCCTGTGCTGCACTGGGCGATGACTCTCCTGTGGCAGACATGGCCAATGATCACCTGTGTGTTATCATTAAACAAATTCCTATAACACAGTTTTCTTAGCCGCAACTGCTTGTGTATGGGGAGTGTGGCATGGCAGGCAGTATTCTGTGTTGGCTGCTTTTATGAATGTTCCTATGACTACGACTACCATGATGCATTGCTGCTGAGTACTGACATGTGTTCAGGATTGTGCATGAGTATCCCACATTGGGGAAGGGGCCAGGGAATGGGTGGGGATTCATGTCCATGCATATTACCTTTCTTTCTTGCAGCTCTGGCTGAGATGTCAGCATCCCCAATCCCGTGTATGCTTTCAGGCTCCATGGTTGATTCCACCAGCTGCTCCAGTTCAGTGAGTCTTGGTGCACGGCTCTTCCCTCCACCTGTGAGGATTCTTTCCTCTGGGTTGCTATCTTCTTTTTAGTGGTGATCCTCTGATCATACCACCTTTTTTTGATATCTTCTATTTCACGATGTGTGATCCCAAGGGCATTTACTTTGCTCTGGATGGCAAGCCAGGTGGTTCTTTTGACAGACTCTGCCACTTGCAGGGACTGTCTCCCAAAAAGCTGGCTGTAATACTGCACTACCTCCTCCACCAGCACCTGGAGCTCAGTTGTGCTGAATTTAATCTTCCTTTTCCTGTCAACACCATCCTTCTGGGCTTCCAGGGACTCCATGGTGATGCATTGCTAGGTTCTGTGCAGCCTGCTCCTCTGTCTCCCCTCCAGCTCTCCAAACAGTTATGTGGCTCTGCACCTGCATGGGTGTGGCCAACTCCAGGTACTGGGTGTGGTACTTGCATCTGATTGGTTGATTTCACAGTAGCTTTGTTGTGGGGTGTGGTGGGTGTCCCTGATTGGTTGACTGGCTCACAAGTCTTCCATTCGAATTTTCAAGATTGTCTTTTACCGATTCGGTAAATACCGATTCGGTAAACTCTGAATCGGTAATCTCCGATTCGGTATCTCCCATTCATACCTATGGGCCTGGAGGCCCATAGGGTTGAATGGGTGATATCGATTCTGTAATTACTGATTCGGAGATTACCGATTCGGTATTTACCGAGTCAGGATTCCGACTGTTACCGATTCGGTATATTTTTACAATTTTTTACCTACATACTGTTTTCCGATTCATAAATACCGATTCGGTATCAATCGGTATTTATGAACCGGTAAAATGAAATTACCTACATCAGGCCCTAAGTCTCTGGATCAGCAGCTGATGGTTAACCGTATCGAAGGCTGAGCTGAGATCCAGCAGGATAATAGCAGCACAGCCTCCGCCATCTAGAATTTTCCTGGCTTCTTCTACTACTGCCAGAAAGGCAGTCTCTGTGCCTTCGTCGGGTCTGAATCCCGTTTGTGCAGGATTGAGGCAGTTATTGCTCTCCAAAAAAGGGGAGATAGCAGAATTTACGTGCTTTTCAGCAACTTTGCTGATTCCTGGCAGTAGTGAAATGGGACGATAGCTCCCCAACACCTCTGGGATCATATTAGGCTTTTTTGAAAGAGCTTTGACCGTTGCTCATTTCCACTAGGGGGGGACGAGTCCCGTCAGGAGCGAGGCATTGATCAAGTCCAGGATGACTGAGGATACAGTATCAATGACATGATTTAGAATGATAGTGGGGACCGGAAGCTTATTAGCATGATATTGCACCTGCGTGTGAGTCCCTGGGGTCCATGCCGAAATACTCGGTGAAAACAAGTGGGGGTGTTGCCCCTCTCTCAAAAAGTCATAAATTATGCCAGCGCAAAAGTTTGCCCAATATTTTAATGCATGGTACTGGTTTGGGCAGAAAATGTGTTGCAGGATACAGCATAGAGCAGGGAATGTTTTGCGAGAGACATTTTCTCCTCAGACCAGGCCCTGTGTCTTTCAGCCATCAAAGTTATGTCAGAATCGCTGTCGTTAGTTGAATGTTGGGCCAACTCTCCGTAATTTTTTACTTATACATAGTTGAGTGATGTGTGCCAATGGGGTGTGCCTTTAATTAATTTAGAAGAAAGGTTTTGAAAACCCCAAACTATTGAGGGGTCAAAAAAATTTATGAAAGCAAAACCCTGCCCTGAATACAGCGGGGCATGATCCAACACGGTGGAGCAACAGGCGTGCCAAATCATACACGGCAGTGTCTGGTTTATCAATTTCCTGCAGAAAGGTAGACACCCACACAATCTGAAGTCAGGATCTGATTAACTACACTACTCCTTTACGGATGAACATGATCCTGTGGTTGTGTTCAAAGAGGTTTAATGTGTCTGTGTCAAGTTGGTAAGCAGGTGTTTTGCTATTCCCCACTAGGAAACCAGCAATTGTGTTTACTGGGTTGCATTGTCTTGCAGAACCATTCAGAGCTGAGAGGCCTGGGGTGCCCCACCTGTCCTAAAATTTCAGTGGGGATCTGGGCGCTGCGAAGCCATGCAATCCAAAACAGGAACTCACCCCTTTCTGGCCCTCATTTCGTGACTTGGCTCATAGGCCGTCAGGTGTAAGGCGAGGATGAAAACGTATTGACTTTGGCTCAAAGGTTTTTTTTAATGTGAAGAAAGGGAAATAAGATCCAGGCTGTGGTCTGGGGCGAAGGGCTGATCAAAGCCTTCACGTTTCAGTCACAGAGGGAGTCCGCCATTCTGTGGATAGACATGTGCCTTTGATGAAGGGATTTTCCATATGTCGGGAAGCTGTATCTTGGGCGGGGCCATTTGGCTATGCGTGTTTTTTATTTGACTAAGCTCTTTTAAATGTTTTTTTCTTCAGCCTCTTTAGATTTCCAGGTAAACAAGCCCAAATCCAGTCGTGCGACATTTTAAGCATGGGAGCCCTCTTGGCCTGGTTTTTCTCAGCGTGTGATCTATAAAATCAGTTTATTTTCATTCCTTAAGTAAGTGCAGTTTGAATAAAGTGGTGTCTTTAATATTACTTTTTATAATCGTCTGTGCCCTTTTACAGCCTAGTCCCTCCTGTCCTTCTCAATTGCTCCTGCAATGAAATTGTTAACCTGAACCACACTTAGATGGCAGCCACTGGCTTATCCTAAGCGGGTAAAATGGAGGCACATATTTACTACTATTTAGCAAGGACCGTCAGTGGATGCAAAGCGACGCTCTGTGACGTAAAGTGGCGTAAATAGTTAATAGTAGCAATGCATCATGAACGTTTGAGAGGAAAAGGTTGTTTTTTGCACCAAAAGTTGAGGCAAACGCCGCACTAAATTGCATTGCGTTTTTTTTGTCCAAACCCTTGAATATATGTAGAGGTAACTCAACTTGGCAGGCGTTGCAGAAACACCCACAGGATACCAAACAAAGCCACATTAATTAAAGTCATACAAAGTGGCGTGACTGGCTTTGCATGAAATCCTAGCGGAAAATGAAAACAGGTGCACTCAATGGAGATGGGTGGGTGGGTGTGATTAACATCCCGACATTTTCCCATGTGTTATAATAAGTGTAACTTTCAAGATCATTGTTTTTTAAGCTCAAATTATACACATCACAAAAGGGTTTCCCTGAAGTACAGATGTCACACAAGAGAGAATAAAATCAGTAACTGGGTACTGTGGAACAATGCTAAATCGGATTTAGTATTATGCAAGCACGGTTGTAGTTGCTTTGGCAGCACAGATGACATCATATAATTGCATATAATTGCATTTATATAGCACTCACGGTCACTGACAAGGCGCAAAATGTTTTACAACGAGTAGCGAGCAGCGAGATACCCAAAAAGGATTAGTGGTGAGTTAGTATAGGGCGATATGAAATTAGTTTGAGCGGTGAACATGTGAGTTTCTTATTTGGATTGAAAAAGGATTGTGGAGGGATAGAAGAGGGAAGTGTTTACATTTATACAGTGCTTGCTACCCCTGATGAAGTGTTGAAATGCTTTTCGGTGGGTAGCACGCTACTCCGGAACCCAAATAGGATTAGTGGGGAATTAGAATAGGGAAATATGAAATCAATTTGAGCTGTGGACATGTAAGTCTGTTAGAGGGATTGAAATGGATAGCGGAGTGTAAGAAGAGGGAAAGGTCTAGAAAGTTTTTTTCCGGAGCTCATAGCACTAGGAGGAGGTTTGGGATGAGTAAAGGGGAGGAGGAAGAGTCAGAGCGAAGGGTTTAAAATGGCTTGTTTGGGAGATCTGAATAGTAAAAGAAGTTTGAGATGACACAAGGAGGGGTAGATGAGGGCCGAGACTAAAAAGTGTTATTTTGGGGATCATAGTAGTAGAATGAGGTGTGGGATGAGTCAGAAAATGGAGGTGTAGGATATGTTGAGAAAGGTATAGAGTAAGAAATAGGGTAGTGCACTAGAGAAAGTAGTAGAATGAGGTTTGGGATGAGTCAGAGAGTAAAGGTAGAGGATATATTGAGAGAGGTATAGGGTGAGGTATAGGGTAGTGCATTGGAGATGCTGAATTACAAGTAAAGTAATAAACATAAGGATACATAAATTCATGGAAGGTATGTATGTATAAGGAAGGTAATATATGTAGATTTAGGCTGTATTTAATAAACAGACTTTAAAGTGTTGCTGTACTTTAAGCTAATTGTAATTGTTTTTATAATTTTTATATATATATATATATATATATATATATATATATATATATATATATTTTTTTTTTTTTCTTTTCTTTTTTTGGGAATTCAGTAGTGAAGCAATTGTAGATAAAATAGGTATGATAAAAATGTACCTATTTATGCAGTGACCTATATACGCCAAATATAGAATAATATATAGAATAATATAATCATAAGTAATTGTACTTTTGTTAAACCGAACTAACAAATAGCTATATACTTGTGAACATAATTATTATACACATTTATATAAAGGGATGAGCATATCTAGGTACACATTTACAGTCCAAATAAATGCTTATATATACAGGGAATTTCTGAATATTTATGTTTGAGTATGATGGTTATTTGGGGAAGAGCCAACTCTTAAGTAGTCTTCTGAAGATAAGGTAGTTATCTGTGGATCTTATGTGTGGGGGTAAAAAGTTTCATGGTTTGGCTGCTTGAACAGAGAAGAATTTGCCACCTATGATTTTATTCTTGTATGGTGGGGTTTTCAGGTGAGGTGCCAATTTTGAGTGGCAGTTCTGTTTTTGAACGTATGTGGTGATTTTATTCTGAATGAAGAGCAGTCCTATTCCATGTATCGCCTTGTTGAGGATACAAAGTAGCATGAAAATGGATCTTCTGCAACCGGTAACCAATGTAGGACCTTCAAGGCAGGGGACATGTGGGCTTGTGGCTTTATATGTAAGAGTAGTCTGGCAGCAGTGTTTTTAATACGTTGCAGTCTTTTCATAGTTGTTAAAGATGATCCATAGTAGAAGCTATTTGCATAATCGAGTTTAAAGAGAACAAGAACACTTTTATCGCTTCAAGCTCCTCTAGATCTGCATGACACACACCACACCGCCATCCAGGTTTGGAGTCCAGCAGTGTCCAACCACAAACCTTCCTCCCATCAGGTGGGCAAAATCTGCACGACTCGCCACCACGTGAGCCACAAGCCCAGAATTCCCCATACCGCGACCTTCATTATGTCATAAGCCCAGAATGCCAGCGCCAAGAAATCACTTGGTAGTAGAGCGCTTTATAAATCCCTTCAACTTCAACTTCAAGTTCAACTACATGCCCCCCACTGTGTCCTACATTATGTCATGGAGGTCACCATAGTGAGCACTTTGTGCCCATAGCCGACGCCAAACTAAGTCATTCAGACTCTCCCCACCAGATGTAGAGAAAAGACTGCAAACAATCACCTCTGGACTCCAACACTAAATGGCGGAACACTAAACATCATGCAAATTCAGAAGAGCTTCAAGCCACAAAACTGACCTTGGTGAGATCTAATTGATTCCTTATGCAGCAACACCTCCCCCACACAGGCGCCCAAACACACACACTCCTCCCTGCATTTACTGCCACTGCCACTCTAGCCGCCTACACCCTGCTCAAGACGTACATCTTTCTATAATCACACAATATTTTTTCTAGCCACTCCCTCGTATTAGGGAGAGGTCTACATGTAAAATCTAAATAAGCTTCAAGCTGCAAAACTATTTGCACAGGTAAGTAATTTTTCTTTTTCAGTGTGAAATCTATTCTAGATTCATGTGCTGCACATTGTTTGTTTAGTGGTATTAAGTCCCCTGGGGATGGCTGTTTCAAGACAGAGTTGAACTAAATGAATGTTTAGTACCAACTGTCTCACTGCTGTTTGTGTGTTTCTATATCCAAACAAAAGTTTTTTGTGAAAATGTGCTACGATGACCATGTTGCAGTCATGTCAATGGACACACAACAAGATATTAGACATAACAACAAATGCTGCTCCCTTCTTTCAAATAGAATGTGTCCTGTATTTAAACTTCCACAGTTTTGCATGTCAACATATTGGTTTGTACTATCCACTTGGCAATGGTACCTTTAGTGAGTGCTGTATCTAATGCTTGCAGTGCATGTGCGACAAAGAATAGTTTACACTTTATATTAGTCTCTTCCTTGCACATAGTACAGTAATGCCTTCAGTATGCCCAATACATACAAGACCCTTTCTGCTCCACTAATTGTTTTTGTAAAAAAAAATGGAAGAGTTATTGTTTAATATGAAACAGTGAGACTAACATAGTTGAGAATCTACATACCTTAAATATCGTTAAAAAAGGTTCCTGCACTATGAGCCCCATAATTAATTTACTCTACTTTAAGCAACCACTATTATAATGCTGCTTTCATATTCAGGTACTTTAACAAGGTCTTATGTAATGCTCCAACATGAATTATGAACACTCCTAAGAGTAGATGTAGGTTCAACTGTGGTGCTGGAACAGCATGAGTATAGTCTTGTTGTTCCTTCTTGGAACCTTCTGGTTTTCTCCATCCTAGTAACCAATTATTTAGTTTATTCCACTAGTGTAAGCTACACTATCCCACAAGTATACTTTGATAGTGGCATAGGTAGGCTAGCAGACTCTTACGTTTGTACGATATCATATTATTACAGATTTGTTTTATAGACTTTGCTGGAAGTTGTTGTGTGCACTATTCCATGAATTTGTTTATTTATTTATTTATTTATTTATTTATTTATTTTTTGACACTTAATATAGCGCAAACAAATTCCCGCAGGCGTCTCGGCGCTGTAATCTGCAGACTCTCCTTACTTTGGCTTCTAGACTTTAGAGGTTAAACAACCATGTTTTCAGCTGTTTCCTGAATGACAGCAAATTAGGGCTAGATCTAATGGATTGCGGAAGTGTATTCCACAATTTAGGGGCAGCCACCAAAAAGCGTCTGTCTCCCCAGTTAACTAATCTAGTACGTGGCACTACCAGATCGTTCATCTTCGCGGACCGAAGTGGTCGGGAAGGTAGATATGGCGTAAGGTGATCTCTCAGAAATTGTGGGGCTTGTTGGTGCAAGGCTTTGTACACAATGCACAAGGTTTTAAATTTTATTCGGTTCTTTACTGGAAGCCAGTGGAGATCTCTCAAGGTGTTAGTTATTGGTTTAAATCTAGGGACACCTGAGAGTATCCTGGCCGCAGCGTTCTGTACAAGCTGCATTTTTTTTATGACCCTGATTGGGGCATTGGCAAACATGCCATTGCAGTAGTCTAGTGCCGACAACACCAGGGCACTTACCAGGGTTCTGCCTACAGATTCAGGGAGAAATGGCAGGATCTTTTTTACCAGGCGTAGCTTGTAAAAAGCCACCGAGGTCGTCTGATTGGCATGAGCCACAAAATTCAGGTTATCATCGAAAGTGACACCTAGGTTTCTCACCTTCGTAGTTGGTTTAGGCAGAGCTCCAAAAGATGATGGCCACCATGCCGAAGACCAGCTGGGACTAAGGTGACCGAAGGTTACCACTTCGTTTTTTTCTGAATTCAGCTTTAAGCGACTTTCGGACATCCACCGGCCGATAGCCAGCATTCCTGCCTTAAAACTCTCCGCTACTGCTTCCCCATCATCTCTGACCGTCAGAATCAACTGGGTGTCGTCAGCATATGAGGTAAGGTTCATCCCATGCGCTTTGATGGTTTTTGCGAGGTCCGACACGTAGATATTAAAGAGTGTCGGACTCAGGGATGAACCTTGGGGTACCCCACATGGCAAGGACAACTCTGTTGACTCGAATCGTCCCAAGGCGACTGCCTGAGATCTGTCCGCCAGGAATGATGTCAGTAGATTCTTGGCTAAGCCCCTTACTCCCATCCCCTCGACACGGTCGACCAAGATCTTATGGTCGACCGTGTCGAATGCGGCAGACAGGTCTAGAAGCACCAATAGTGCTGATCCACCTTGATCTCGGATCAGTCGGATGTCATCCGCTGCCTTAATAAGCGCTGTTTCAGTACCATGAAACTTACGGAATCCAAATTGAGTTTCATCGAGCAGCTGGTTTTGCTCGATGAATTCCGCAAGTTGGGTGTTCATGGCTTTTTCTGCCACTTTGGCTAAGAATGGGAGGTTAGCTATGAGCCTGTAGTTTTTTAATTCCGCTTTATCTAGGCCAGATTTTTTCAAGAGTGGCTTCAGTAAGGTTTTTTTTAGAGGGGTGGGGAAGATTCCAGTTCGAAACATTAGATTGCAGATCTGGGTTATAACCGGAATCAAGATATCCATTAAAGGGCGTAAGGTTTTCAAAGGACAGGGGTCCAGTGCTGAGCCAGATTTAATGGATTTAATGATATCCTGGGTTTGATTTTCCGAGATTTCCGTAAACTGCAAGAATGTTTTGTCAGTATTTGGCCTCATTAAATCATTACTTTTTTGTTCATCAAAAGATGTAAATGAAGAGAAGATGTCATTTACTTTAGTAAAGAAATAGGAGGCTATTGAGTCACAATATTTTTGTGAGGCTGGGGGGTTCAGATCAGGAGTTGCTCCTGCAAGTTGTTTAGTTATGTCGAAGAGCTTTTTGTTAGAGTTACTACAGTTTTCAATTTGCTCCCTATAATATTTCTTTTTGGCTTCCAGGATCAGGAGTTTGTATTGAGTTAGCAGCTTCTTGTACTTTTCTTTGCTTTCCTCATCATAATTTTTCCTCCAATGCCTCTCCCTATTTCTACAAAGCTGTTTATGCCGCATCATGACGAGCTGAGCTCGTCATGAGCATTTAAGGGATACAAGTCTAACTTAACCTGTAGAGAATCTGCCATAATAACCTCCAATAAAGTTTCTTCCTCTTCCTGAATATGAAACATCGCCTCTGGAACTGCATCCTACTGCATGAGAAGTCTTTCTTCCTCACTTGTGTACTAATAATGCTGTTCAACCTCTTATTTCTACTGCTTTCCGTCTATCCTTTTGTTTGGGATGTTCCATCTCTTGTCTACGTTTTTTCGTCCGCACTCGCATTGGTATTTTATGAGCAGCCATGGATTCTTCAAGACTTTTTTATTTTTATCAAGTGTTCGATTTCTACCCCAAGTGCCCCCTTTTTCCTCTCAACCAGAAGTATGTCTCCCCAAAGGACTTCTCTTCTGAGGTTGTATGCCTTTGCTTCCCTTTTTGAAGTCAATCGTCGATGTCATCACCCTCAGGCAGTACCTTTTAAGTGGCCTTTTCTTTTGGATCTTGTAGAATGGGAGGCACAGCCTCCATGACTGAAAACCTTCAGCGTAGACTGAGTTTCTGTGATCCCTTTGAGGTGTTCCTGTGCGTAGCCAAACCCTTTTGGAAGTTCTACTGGACTTGGTCCACATTTGTGATAAAACAATCTCAATTAAGGAATAGTTCAGAATATTCGTTCGCTTTTGTTGTGCTGCACCTTTGCGGCGCGGACGTGATCCTACGCCTTTTAATGTTCTGGCAATCGTAAAACACACACACACCAAAAAAAATCGGCAAAGCAATTATTGGCTTAGAAGAAGCAGGGGGAAATAATTATCTGTGACAATGCGCGCCACTTTCCACGGCGTTTCATTCCTTGGCTGCTTCGCATTCCTTCCCCATGAGCAGTGAGCTGAGCAGCACGAGCTATTTTTAACTGACAGCAGGGCGTGCTTACTGAATGATGCAAGGCTTTGTTAAAGCATCAGAAATGCTGGCGCGTGGTTCGTTTTTTTTTTACTCGTGTGGCCCCTCCATTCATTTTTTTCTTTATCTGGTAATGTCTGTCGGTGCTCGGCCGTTTCCGAATGCCAGCCCTGACTGAGTCGCAGAGCCGCTTTAAAGAAGGCAGATGCGTATTTTACTTAGCTTACTTATTGTCATGTGCGCTACGCTAAGATTGGGGGAACGACTCTTCCATGCTCAACACATATGGCAGTAGTTACTCGTCCACTTCACGGTCAGTACGTCACATTGTCATGAGGAGACTAAACCTGAAGAAAATAAGGGAGCCCGTCACTGCTGGGAGGAGGTTGAAAAACAATCAAGGCAGAACAAATCAATATTTAGAATTTTAACCCCTCACCTGCTGGTGACGGACCACTCCGTCATCAGCTGCGGTCGCGCTGTGCTGATGAAGGAGCGGTTCCGTCACGGCCCGCTCGGAACGCCTGTGCGGCACGGATTCCGCGCCTGCGCTGAACGTTCTATTGAGCGGGCGGGGCTGTGACGGAACCGCTCCGTCATGAGCACAGCGCAACCGCGGCTGGTGACGGAGCGGTTCCGTCACCATCATGCACCCGTCACGCGGCCACCCCGCCCCCTTAGCAGTGCGGCGGAATAGCCGCCGCAGTGAAGGGGTTAAAACAAGCACTTTCAATATTACAGCTAGTGGAAGCCTGGCACACATCAATGCCATATTCTACATTCAAACAAATCACCAATAACGCAATCAAACAACAATCTCTCCAAATTGATAAAGCCTCCTTGGCTCATAAAAAACATGCATGGATGGTGATGCCAGCTTATAAACATGTGAAACCGCAACCATACCTCCAAGATCATTTTACTGATTATTATAAGCGGAACTTGACCCTACTGAGACTGGGGTCCTTCCGGACGAAAGATCTTATCCCAAAATGGCAATGGACTTGGTCGACCACGGATTGCCACCTTTGTCGAATTGGAGAGGAGTCACTATTGCACCTACTATCTATCTGTCCAGTTCGACAAAACATGAGAAAGATCCTTTTACGGACAATTATGAGGGAAGAACAAACAAGGACCTGTAGAGCAGCAGTCATAAAATGTCTTGGTGGTTACTCTGTTCAACTGTCTTGTAAGACACTAATATTTATTAACTTAGCGGCAAATGAACTAGAAAAAAAAGACAGATGAACTGCATCCTACCTGTAGACTTGTTGCGTTCAATCCAGCACTTTTTTCTTACCACCTCAAGCACTTTATCCCATGCCAGGGGAATAGACTCGTTTACAAACTATTTTATAGAATACTGGCTGAAGTGTCTTATCACAAACATGTTGGTCTTTAGAAACAATTACAGCAAGTAGAATACGTTTTTATTGTAATTTTAGTCTAGATGAATTGTGTTTAATTGTACATATCATGGGGGTTTGTTCCACTCTTTTGTGATTTTAAGAAAATCCAATAAAAGTATTTTTTTTCATTCCAAGGCTCAATACTTATGGCAGTCAGTACGTCATATTGTCATGAGGAGACTACACCTCTCTGGAAAGAAAGAAACACAGGAGAATTCTAAGTAAGTCCTACCCACCCTCCTGGGTTCTATATAGATTGTAGCTTACCCAGAATCCCAGAATCCTCCTGTTATACCCACACAACAGTCAAAGTCTAAGAGAGATGGTGGCTGGTATTTGTAAAGACTGTGATGAGGATGAGTAGGACTAAGAGTAATGAAGACCTAAATTACCCCAGAGCTAGGGTGACCAGATCTTCAGAACTAAAAGCTGTGACATTTTTAAAACATAGAAGAAGGACTACAATTTTACGTCAACGGTGTTGAGCAGAATGACAACACTTATCAGCATAGGAACACAGAAGAAGCACAAAAAAATAGATAAAATGTAATATCTGAAACGAGCATCATACCTGTTAATAAAATTGCTTACTTTATAACAGCTGCTAACTAGCACAACTTTAGAACACCTAATAAGTGCCTCTCACTATTTTCAGTCGACCCCTCTAAAAACATGAGCCAAAATTACCGAAATCTGCCAGGACAGCTGGTGAAAACCCAGGAGAGTACTTGCAAATCGAGACACCTGGTCACCCTAACCAGAGCTGATTCAAGAACCTCTACACCAAAACCCTGTTTACAGTCAATGACATTACTCAGTTTATAACGTTTGATAAAAGTAGAGTCAGAAGACCAGGTAGCAGCCTTACAGGTCTCATTAGTCAAAACTCCCTGAAGCTCAGCCCAAGAGGCAGCAATGTCCGTGGTGGGTCTACCCTGAACAGGTCCACCTTCAGAGGAACCTTAATCAGTCTGAAGAATAGTGGTTTCTAACCATCAGCTCTACTCCCTCTGTATGAATACTTGTGACTTGTTGAGATAAACTGAAAAGTGCTCTTTTGGCATCAAAGAGTGTGTTGAGAGCACCCTTCATAAGAGGAAGGGGAAGGAAAAAATGAAGGAAGAATCATCTTTTGTGAAATGTGAAAAGGGGGGTTGATTTTAGGAAGAAAAGAGGGTCCGGCTTTAATATAACTCCATCCTCATAAAATCTTTAAAATGGAGGATGACAGATGAGAGCAGAGAGTTCCCCAATTCTTCCTACCAAGGTAATAGCTACAAAAAAGAATGCCTTGAAAGAGAGGAGTTTAATTCTATCTCCTCAAGAGGTTCAAAAGGAGAGGACTGTAAAGCTTGCGAACCATGGGAAATCCATGGTTCCATGGTAGCTTTAATAATATGGCTAGAAATAGAAAACGTATAAAGACTCTACTAGGTTCAGAGAATTCTCTAAAGGGCTTAGGCAAATACATGAGATTTAAGAGTCAAAAGTGAAAGATCAGAGGAAACTCTCCCACTTGAAGATGTAAGACAGCCAAGAGTGGACAGGCAGAAGCAGAACAATTATGCACACAGCACCCGGCTTGAAAAGCTTCCCAATGCTTGGAATAGGCCTTCGAGGTTGAATGTCTTCTAGAATTCTGGATAATCTCGACCAGGACTGGAGGAGGACTCTGCTTAGCAGGTTTGACCTCTCAACCTCCAAACCGAGAGAAAGGTTTAGAGGAGGAGGACATGTTGTCTTAATGGGAGTTAGAGCTGGTGGAAGAACCAATGGAGGGCAAGGTGATACCTAGATGAGGGTCAGAAATGAAGAGTGTCTCGGCCATTATGGGACTATAAATTCCCTTCAGGCTTCTCTAGTTGGACCTCTGCCAATGTTCTTGGGATGAGGGGAAAAGGCAGGAAAGGACAAAGGAATCTTTGTGGCCATTGTATCAGCAGAGCGTCCATACTCCAGGTTCCCTTCTCCTGGAAATTTGAGCAAAATCTCGGAAACCATTATGTTGTTCCTCAATGAACAAAAGGTCCGGAAATGGAGTTCTGAACCTTTTGAAAATCTTTTGCAAGACTTCCTTTTATAAAGACAAGTTCATTAAAGAGATACATTATCTGCTGAGGACATCCACCTCATGTTGTCCACACCTCTGATGTGAATTTCTGAAAGACCTAGAAGACTGGTTTTCGCCCAGAGAGCAATTTCCATTGCACTTGAGGCAGAGTATTGGTCCTTGTGCTTTCTTGGTGGTTGATATAAGTAATGGAAACTGTTTTGTCTGATCTGATTAAGACATCCTTTTAAAAATGATTTCTAGACCCACAGGAGAGCTTTTTGGCTCAGTTCCCTCCAGTTTGATGATTTCATCTACACCAACATGTCTCTACTGACATGAGTGACCCAAAACGGTTGCCCTCCAACAGGTCTTGCTGATGTCTATAGTAAATACGACTGACAGACAAGGATGCATATGCACGCCGTTCTTAAGATCGTCCATGATCAGCCACCAACGCAGCTCCTATTTGATTTGGCTGGAGAGAGGAACTGGATGGTCCAAGGAATGTATTTTGCAGAGTAGAATCTGTGGAGGTTCCACATGACAGGTAAGAGATGAAGAGGAGCCCAAAGGACTGTGGAAAAACAAGCAGCCATGTGGCCCTGGAGCTACATGCACGACCTTGCTGGCACTTCTGAGCTAGAAAGAAAAAGAATGACAAGGTTCTGACAGATTAAAATTTCTCTGCTGTGGAAGGAAAATCCTGGCTAGATCTGTTCTGAAAATTATTACAATAAATTTGATGTGTTTTGAAGAACCAAACATTGTTTTGGTATATTGAGAACCAGACCTAATTAGCGGATCACTGTCTTCATGACCCCTAGAATCCTGAAGGTTTCCTCAATTGAGGGAACGTGGAACAACAAGTCGCCAAGGTGAAGGTGCCGATGAAGGTATGCCACAAGTAAAGCCATCATTTGTGTGAAAATCCTGGTTGCTGACTTTATTACGATTGGAAGAACCATAAGTTGCCAGTGCTGTTTCCCCACAGCAAATCTCAGAAATGTCCATTTCTTTTTCACTATGAGAATGTGGAGATAGGTATCCATTAGATCTAATGAAACTGTCAGATGAGATCAAAGGGGTGATTCTATGTGGAGTCTCCATTTTGAATTTGCCATCTGGTATACATTGGTCAAGATTCGTCAAGTCTATGACAATAAGATAGCTCCCAGAAGCCTTTATGACCAGGAAAACTATTGAGTAGATAACAAGACCACTCTTTTCTTTGCTAAAGAAATAATTCTCTGGATCAATGCCACCTTCTTGAGAGTGTTCATGGGAGCAGGGCTCTGTATCGTTCCTGATTGGCCTGGAGGGGAAGGATAATCTAGTTCAGTATCCCAATCTGACAATGTTGAGTAACCGCTTGTCCATTATGAATCTTTTCCAGTCTGAGAAAACCCTTTCATCTAATCGCTGACTTGTGATAAAGGGTATATATCTGCATTGTCATGAGTCTTGAGGTTTGGAACCCAACTCTTCTTTCTGTTTTCTAAAAGATCAGAAATAAGAGGACTTCCACTGAAACTTGGAATACTGGTCCTAGGACTGTTTCCTTGATCACTTACAAAATAACCTACCACTACAAGGATTTAGAAGACTTTGATTAATCATTCCTGAAAGAAGAGGAATGTTTTAGTTCTTTAAACAAACAATGCAGTTTATGCTTCAACTTGGATCCAAACAACTTTGATCTCTGAAAAGGCATTCTGTGACCAATGGACCTTTGTGCCACATCTATATTCCAGTCCCTAAGGTGCCGGCTGCATCTGGCTGGGTCCAAACATAGGTGACGTTGTGAAACATAGCAATGAATTAAACCCATATCTGTGACTGGGGGTGAGTGTTTGAAAAGTTTCAACACTCTGTCCGTCATTTCATTTTATTTTATTTTGTGATGTTACGTTACAATAGAAGTGCCACTCGTGAGCTGGATGTTAAATCATTAAGTTAAGCGCACGTAGCATGCAGTCACTGGGCAGAAAGCGCCTGGGAAAGGGCCTGCTTATCTGTCTCTCTATCTCGGACTGCTGAAACATTTGGGCATCGTATTTGCCCCACCAGAGGTAAACCATAGCACTTTAGATCGCCGACGGAAGCGCCTGGTTAAAGGGCTTTCTAGCTGATTTTACTTGCACTTTTTTAAACCTACAAATCACGTTTTAATCGGGGAACATCCTTTACAACAGAACCGTTACAACGCGGTACCATTACAACGCAGGATTTACAAAGAAAGTTGTTACAACGACTTTCGCTGGAGGGCGCTCTAGGATAGGGAATCGTTTCATTTACTATCCAACACCTTCCCCACTATCCACGGGGACTGGAGTTGGAATAGTAAATTAAACTAGTCACTATCCAGGGCCCCCCAACACAAGTCGTTGTAACGACTTGCGTTGTAAAACCTGCGTCGTAACGGTACGCGTGATAACGGTACGCGTTGTACCGTCATACATCCGTTTTAATCCTTTATTAATCACCACTTCTTCTTGTGCCCTGGCATGTTCCCCGGTCCACGGCTGACTATTCAGATTGTGTGGAGGTATCGATCGCCAGAGCCAGAAGGGTCCCCCTCTCAATTCCAGTCATAACGGAGGTTCGCAGTCTAGCTGCTCACCCCCACAAAACATAAAAGGACCTTGCCTTCGCGTTATTCAGCTGGATGTTAAATCCTTAAGTTAAGCGCACGGAGCACGCAGTCACTGGGCAGAAAGCGATTGGGAAAGGGCCTCCTTATCGGTCTCTCTATCTCGTACTGCTGAAACATTCGGGCAAAATATTTGCCCCACCACAGGTAAACCAAAGCACTTTAAATCGCCAATGGAAGCGCCCGGTTAAAGGGCTTCCTAGCTGATTTTTATTTTAAAAAAAATATTTTTTATCTATACTACTATTATGAAGTAAGAACTTTGAACCTTTGAGGTGGGTGAACTCGGGAACCACAGCACCAATCCACACACCCGATACACCATTGTAATCGTCAGGGTGTGCAGATGGACATAGGCTATATAAACTATACAAATATGCGTTATTTAAAAAATTTACATGAAAAAAAGCAGTCCCTTCGAAGTAGCGCCGGCCCCGACCTGCATGCTGACGTCAGGAGCGCAGAGAGGAGCGGCGTCCAGGAGCGTGAGGAGGAGCGGCGGACATGGCGCAGGGGAGGAGCGGTGAGGAGTGGCGGACAGGCGGTGAGGAGTGGCGGACAGGGGGGAGTAGCGGTGACGAGCGGCGAGGAGCGGCGGAGCGGTGAACTGAGAAGCGAGGGGGAGGAGCGGCGGCTGAGGTAAGGCTCCAGGGGACCCACGGACAATGTCGGGGCAGGCGGGGGTCGGGGCAGGCGGGAGACGGGGCTGGCATGGGCCCGGGCTGCTGGACAATGTAGGGGCTGGCGGGGGTCGGAGTGGGTGGGGGCCCGGGCTGCTGGACAATGTACACTGTGCTCAATACCAAGAGCCCCAAATAACAAAGGGCACTAATGTTCGCGGCGGGGGCCCAGGATGCTGGACATGGTCGGGGCGGGCGGGGTTCAGGGAAGCCTGATTTCTCCCGGACAAGGTCGGGGCGGGCTGCTAGTTATTTTATAAAGAAAAAAGAAGGGGCATACATTAATCATACAATACAATTACAGCGTTTAGTAGTCGGGACGTGCAAATCGAAAAATTAGCTGATAAGTATACATTTAATCAGAAGGACAGAAATACCCAGCATAATATTCAGGAGACAATGTTTCTTGCCACCCTCACTCCGACCCATCCACCCTATCCAATACTGGTGGCTCACACAAATAACCCCGGTATTCATTCCATGCACCCCACAGTCGGATCCACTTCCGTGGGCACCTCCGGTTCAGATACAAAGCTCGTTCCGCCATCATTGCAAAATCTAAATCATTACACCAATCCTTGAGCGCCGGTACCTCTGGGGATCCCCAGAATTTAGCTATGTTACTTTTAGCATACATGATGCCCAGCGTCATCCAATCCTGTGTAGAGTGTGCCAAGTCGCTTGGTTCCCAAATATTCAGCAGACAACATCTAGGTTCCGGAGTCACTGATACCTTTACCACATGTGACATGGTCCTCATGACCTTGGCCCAATACGGAGTCACTAAAGGACAATTCCAAATAGTGTGAAAAAATGATCCCTCCTCCCCACATCCCCTTAAACAAAATTTATGTCTGGCTCTCCCAATCGCATACAAAGTGGTTCTAGTGTAATAGACCTGATGCAATATTTTCAGTTGTACAAGCCTAAGTCTAGAGGGTATAGCCACCTCCCTTGCGTAGGAAAGCGCAGTCTGCCAGTCCGCTTCATCAAACTCTCCCACTTCACGGGCCCATGAGTCTTTGAGTTTCAATGTGGGGTCAGGAAGATTATTAATAATCTTACGGTATACAAAGGATGTCGTTTTTTTGGGCATATGCTCCGCGAGGAGCCTGTCTTCGAGTGGAGTGGACTCAGGCACAACATCACCAGGCCGGATAATTGATCCCAGGGCGTGGCGTATCTGCAAATAGCAAAAGTGCTCCTTGAGGGCGAAGTCGTACCGAATACGAAGTTGCTAAAATGTCAGAATGTTGCCCTGTTTCCACAGATCCCTAACGGTTGAGATCCCAATCAAGTCCCATGCTGCAAAGCCTTTAGTATACTGCAGGCTGCCCAGCCGCCGCAATGACCAAAGTGGTGTCATGAGGGTAAGTGTGTCTGCATATTTGAGACGGGCCTGAGCTACGTACTACAGCTTGACTGTGTGCGCCGTTGGGCCGATCAGGGAGGAGGTGCCTCTTTTATCATAGAGTGTGCCAAGCACACCTGCCTCACCTAGATCATATCTATCCGCCTTAAATGCCGGTTCTTCCTGAGGGGCATGCAGCCAATGATTTATTATCTTTAGCTGGGCCGCCCAATAATACAACTGGATATTTGGGAGGGCGATCCCCCCACTGTACCAGCCCCTGACCAATTTCTGTCGGGATATACGTGCCGGTTTATTGCCCCAGAGGAGGCCGGAAGTCAATGCCTCTATCGATTTAAAATATTTCGGGGCAACAGGGTAGGGGCTGTTCTTGAGAACATACAATAATCAGGGCAAAGTCATCATTTTGTACAAAGCCGCTTTACGTCAAGGGCAAAGAGCACCAATGTCTAACATCTGCCCGAAAACAATCAAGCGGGGGCTCTAAATTATGGTGGACAAAAACATCACGATTAGGTGTGTTCCAGATCCCTAAATACTTAAAGGGTTCATCAGTAATCTTCAAGGGACAGTCCGCTGGAAGTTGAGGTGGGTGACCCTTGAGAATAAACAGAACCGACTTGGACCAATTAATATTGTATCCTGAAACTCGCCTGAAAATTTCAAAAATATTAAGGAGCATTATAATAGAGCGCCTTGGGAGGGTCAAATAGAGAAGAATATGGTTGGCATATAACGATATGCGGTCTTCCCACGTAGCCGTCCAGTTGAGGCCCCTCACCATAGGGTCCCACCGGACCCAAGCAGCCAAGGTCTCTAAAACTAGCGCAAAGAGCAAGGGCGACAACGGGCATCCCTGGCGTGTTCCACAGCTCAGCGGAAAAATTCCTAGAGATATGACCGTTTGCCACTACGTGCGCCAAAGGCTCAGCGTAGAGTAGTGCTACCCATGCGCAGAATTTAGGCCCAAAGCCGAGGTGTCGGAGGACCGCAAATAAATATGGCCATTCCACCATGTCAAAAGCCATCCGCGCGCACAATGACCGAATAACTGCAGGCTCCGGGAGACTCGGCATTTGCACCAATACTGCGTGTACTCAGCGCAAATTAAGAGCGGTGCTCCAGTTGGGCATAAAACCAGATTGGTCCGGGTGTATCAACGTCTCGAGGTGTGGAGTCAATCGATTTGCTATCATTTTAGCCAGAATTTTGGCTTCAGCGTTAATGAGGGATATCGGGCGATATGACGCACATTCCGGGGGGGTTGTCCGGCTTAGGAATAGTAATTATAGTAGCTATTCGTTGATCCATTGGCAGCTTCCCCTTATCCAGGCTATCACGAAACACTGCATGGAGGTACGGAACAGTTACATCAGAGACCCGTTTATACAATTGGATAGGGATCCCGTTGGGTCCCATAGCCTTACCCGATTGCAGCGAATGGACTGCCGCCGCGACCTCGTCTTTTGTAAAATCAGAGTCTAGGAGCAAGGCTTCCTGACCCGATAAAGAGGGCATTCATATGTCCTTAATGTAAGTCTGGGCCTCCTCCGTTGTGATATGTGAGGTCGATGTATAAACCTGTTCAAAATAGTCAGCTAACGTATCTGTAATGTCTGATGGAGACGTGACTATTTCATTTGTCGGTGTACGAAGTTGTGCAATCGTCTTTTGCGCCCTTTCTTTCCTATCTACCCATGCCAGAAGTCTGCCCGTCTTATCACCCTGCACGTAAATAGTATGCCTAGTGGTCTGAAGTCGCAGCTTGACCTGTGCCTTTTGAAATTCGGTAACCTCACATTGCTTGAGGCGTAGACTATGGGCCGTCTCCACAGTAGGGTCGGTATCATGTAGGTTCTGAAGCGCTATAAGTTCTGCTTCCAGTGCCTCTAGGTCGCTCTTCATTGCCCGTCTGTGCCCTGTGATGGAAGAAATTGCCCGCCCACGCAACACCATCTTGTAGGCCTCCCACAGGATGCCAGGTGTCTGCATTGAGCCCAGGTTATCCTGAAAATATTGCTTTGTGCCTGCCACAATATCCTTTCTGATGGAAGGAACCTGCAAATAGCCAGGAGAAATAGGAAAGATACGTTTACGCACTTTTGTGTGGGAGGTGTAGGTTAGATTGACCGGTGAGTGATCTGAAATGCCCATCAGCCGTATCTCTATGTCTTTCACATGTCTGTCAAATAGGGGAGACTGTCAGCGGAAACAAAAAAATAGTCAATACGTGAGAGACTATTATGTGCCCCGATTGAAAAGTATAACCACGTTTCCCGGGGTGTCTGTATCTCCTTCCGTCCATCAGCCCCAATGCGTCCAAAAACCCACTTATCCGGGAGTCACTCGCCCCTGTCATTCTACTTGGGTGGCGGTCCAGTGCTCCATCCATGACTGCATTGAAATCCCCTTCAGGAAGATTCAATAAAAATGCACTAAGAGCTGGAAGGGTCACCAAATGGAGGGCTGGGGGAGCGTACACTGAAACAATATTTAATCGTTTCCCCTCCCGCTGGCACGTTATGGCAGCAAACCTTCCAAGGGATTCCTCCCTTACCTGATGTATAATTAGAGGAAATCGTTTCCGTACTAGGATACCAACCCCTCTGGAGCCCGTGGAGAATTCTGAGTGTGCTACCATTTTATACCCCCAGCGGTCCAAGGACTTGCAAGTTGAGCCCACCAAGTGTGTTTCCTGAAGCAATGCTATAGCCGGTGCTGCGCGCCTCAAGTACTGCAATACCAATCCCCGTTTAATCTTATCTCCCAGCCCATGTGCATTCCAAGTAACAACGGTCATCGGGAGCACAGGGGTCAAAGAGGGAGCATTAGCAGAAACATCTGCGCACTGCAATTCCTGGTCCTCCATTACCACCATTACAGTGTTCCAAACCATTCTCGTCATCACACATCCCGTCTATCATAGCAAATGGTTGCAGCCCAAAACTGAAACTCGAAACAACACCCCAAAAACCCCCACAACCCCACCCCACAATCCTAGACCTTACTGAATACCCCTCCTGCAACACCCAAAAACCATCCCACCCTCTCCCACTCTCCCACTCACCCCCCTCCCTGCTTCCCTGCCTGTGGATGTAGAACGACCCAACCCCCAAAATGGCAGAGCGCCTCTACCCTTCCCAACCATGCTTAAGCACAAATAGGGGGAACCAAGCCCCCGTCCACTGGCGATCAATACTGTCAACAATAAAACATAGCCCAAAAATCAAGGAGACACCCTTAATAATCCTCATAACACATCTAGGCAATCAATAAATCAAACACATTAGACCTCATTAATACTGCCAAGCTAACCCCCACCTGGGGACCTCACATGGACAAGTTCTTCCACTGACCCTCCCCCCACTTTACTTGCGGTCTGCCAGGTTATCATGTCCCGCAGTCAATCAAGAAGCTGTTTCATTCTTGCTGATCAAGACCACTCGGCTCCTCTGTAGCTCCCTCCGCCGTCTGGTTGGGACCATCACCGTTCCGTCGCCCTGCTCTCTCACGACGATTACCCCTTCGGCCTTCAACGGTAGTCCAACCCTCCAGCTACTCCCATGCCGCGTCTGGTGAGTCAAAGAACCAGGGTTTGCCATCCCATTCCACTCTCAACCTGGCCAGGAAGAGCATCGCATACTTCATATCCTTGTTACGCAGTTCCCGCTTGACCGCCTGAAAACTTCTCCTCTCCGCTTGGACTCTGGCCGTAAATTCAGGGAAAAAAGACACCTCATAGTTGTCAATTTTAAGTGGAGGGCTGGATCCTAAAGAGACCCTGGCTATGATCGGCTGCGGCGAGGCCCCTGGCTTGGGCCGACCGCCTGGCACCCTGTCTGCCCGCTCTATGGAAAAATAACTAGACAGCCCATGGGCTTTAGATGTTTAGTGATTAGGTCTTCCACATAGAGATCAGCCGCGGGCTCCTCCGTTTTTTCCAGAACACCCAAGATCTTGATATTGTTGCGGCGGGCCCTCCCTTCATAATCGTCCAGTTGTTGCGCCATTCTGACTTGTCGTTTTTCCATGTCCGCCATTTGACGTTGCAACTCTGAGGTGTCATCTCGTAGGGCCGTTGTCATTATCTTCAGCTCCTGCACTCTCTCGTTCATCTGTTTGAAATCCGCTCTAAGCAGGCAAACCTCCACCGTGACTGAGTCCATGGAGGTACGCATTCCCCCGATGGCCGCCAGAACATCACGAAGCGTCGGCTCCTGTTCGGCTGGCTTGGTTTCCTCAGGCGCACCCTTGTCAGATCTTGGCGAGTCGCCTTTATCTCCTCCCTTGGACCATGCAAATTTAGACAGCCGCCCCTGGGTCGTGCCTCTGGGGCCCCTGCCCCCTGTCGCCATTCTCAAGGCCGTCCGCTGCCAATTCGTCACACTCGAAGGACAAATACACTGGCCAGCCCCGGCTCACCAACACTCCGCGTCCCCCAAGTGAAGCCGTCCAGGTGGCAGCCTACAATACGATCCTTAGGGCCCTGACCCCCCCTCAGTGCCTCCCAGCCCGGCAGAGCAGTTGGAACAGCAGGCCTGGGAGAGGGGGGAGAGGCAAAAGCAGCGAGTCCCCCAAGTACTGCAGCGCAAGGAGTGGTACAAAGCAATCAGGAGGACCCTGCAACAGGCCTGTGGGGCCCTGCACCAAGACCCAAAATCCACAATTGCGTTGGCTCTGTCCAGCTCCTCCTCAGCCCAGTCGTAGACAGGAAGGGGTCACGGTCTGTCCCTGTAATGGCACTTAGCCCCGGAGGTACTATGGCTGCCCGGCCTCAGAGATCACCCCAATCAACAGTGGATCAGTTCCAGGGGGGGGGACCGGGAAACTGCGCCCCCCGCAGTGCAGTCCCCTTCCTTTTCCTTCTTCCCTGATGCTCTGGCCCTCTGTCCAATATCTCTGCACCCCCGGCAGCAAGGCCCTCAGCCAGCAATAATCTCCACACTAAAACAAAAAAGGAGGGGCACTCCCCTCTAACCCCCTGCCGCAGCAGCAGGGGCTCACAGTCCAGCGGCGCTCTCGCCGCACTTGCTCCGCTCCCGGGGGGGGGGGGGGGGGGGGGGGGGGCGCAGACAGACTATGGGTTCAAAAGCCGGGGCCTGGATTTTTGAGGCACCTGGTCCGAGGCCTCCGCCGCCAGTCACGCCGCAGCCGGAGGGAGAAGGGTGCCCTCACCGACCCCGACTCTGCACTCGCCTCCTTCTCTCCTTAGCGGCCGCCAGGCAAAGAACCTAAGAGGCGCCGCCGAGCCTTAATCGCCATAGCGGGCCTGCCCTTCACTGCGGCCCGTTCCTCGGGCCACCGCCACCATTTATAAAAGTTCGGCCCCGGGATCACCTCCGTGGGACTACGCCACCTCGGGAACTGAGGCGTCCTTCACAAGATCGCAGCCAGGTGGGGGTGTCAGGGCAGTCTCCGACGATGCATCGTCCGCTTTTTTGCTTGATACACGGGCTACGGCATCACTTTAACGCCGTGAGCAGGGGAGAGCTCCACTAAGCCACAGCCATCGCATTCGGCTGCTTGCCACGCCCCCTTCCTAGCTGATTTTACTTGCATTTTTTAAACCTACAAAGAACATTTTAATCCTTTATTACTCACCACTTCTTCTTGTGCCCTGGCATGTTCCCCGGTCCACCGCTGACTATTTAGATTGTGTGGAGAGTTCGATCGCCAGAGCCGGAAAGGGTCCCCCTCTCACTTTCGGTCAAAACGGAGGTCAGTAGTCTAGCTGCTCACCTCCACCAACATAAAAGGACCATGCCTTCCTGTACGCGCAGCGGACGCCGGCCGAACGCACGCCAAAGGCAAGCCCGTCTCCACCCGTCTGCGCCCGTCTGCGCCTGGACTGGGCCCAGGGCCATACACCCTAGTTCTCTCACTCCTTCACCAACAGCAATGCGTTAGCATACTCCTCTGCCCAGCTTAGAAACATCAACAGTACCACCAAAAGCGTCCACTGTCCCCGTCTTACTCTTGATTCCAGGACTAATATACCTGCTACACACTGTACGGTCTGTACCTTCAAATCGTCTCTGCTATTATAAACGCACGCTCCATCCCTAAGCATAAATATGAAATCCTAGAGCTACTAACCAGCTATAACCTAGACCTCCTTTTCGTGACTGAATCTTGGGGTGACCCCTCCTCAGAACCCGATTTCTGTTCCGCCATGCCTGATGGCTATTGCGTACTCAGACGGGACAGACCAATCAGAAAGGGAGGTGACTTAGCCATTATCCATAGAGAACGATACCTAACTAAAATAGAATCCTTAGACTCCCCAGTCTGTGAAGCGCTTACTTTCTCCATTGCTCTCTCCAATAACCAATTGTTCAAAGGAACTCTTCGATACCGCCCTCCAGGCCCTCGAACTAACTTCCTTACAGTTCTAGACAGTCTGACAGAGCCAATAGCAGGATACCACGATTATATCATTCTAGGAGATTTCAATTTCTATCTCGAATCCCTTGATGAAAAAGTCACTTACCCCTCATAACTGATTACAAGCAGCAGGACTTCTACAGCTAGAGACCAAACCCACCCACTTGGAGGGACACATCCTCGATGGTCTTTTCACCAACAACAGCAACATCGCCCTCTCCTCTGTCATCCCCCTCGCCTGAACAGATCACGCGGCGGTTCTCTTCACTATCCAATCTTAAAATACCAACATCCTGCACCCCAACGCCCATACTCCCAAACACACTAGAACATTGAAGAACATCGACATCCCGCTCCTCATAGCTATCCTTTCCAATACTCAAGAAATCTCCACTCCCGACCCGGATCTAGCATCCAATAATTACTCCCATTGGTTACACAGAACCTTCAGTACCCTGGCACCACCGAAAATCATCTCTACTAATCGGATTACCCCTTCCGCCCCCCTGGTTCTCAGAGGCGCTCAGACTCCAAAGGCAACATTGCAGAAATTTAGAAAGACACTGGCGCAAAAACTACAACACCCATGACAAACTGAAATATAAGGACGCACTAGCCAAATACAAACAGCTCATCATTACAGAAAAGAGCTATTTTTATCTAACACAGATAGAATCGGCTCAAAACTCCTCCAAACAGCTCTTCCAGGTAGTGAACATATTATCCAATCCTCCCACGTTGCCAAACGCAGACACCTCTCAAGCCCTCTGCAACTCTCTTGCTAACTTCTTCTCAGACAAGGTTACTACCATTTACTCCGCCTTCACCTCCCAGATTAACCCTGACCTCACCGTTTGCCACCCCACCCATGAACACAACTTCCCCCACCTTTTTCTAAATTAAATCTTATCTCCCCTGAGCAGATCTCAGAATTAATCTCCTCCACAAGATCAGGATCCCCTCTTGACCCTTGCCCACCTTCCATTTTAAAACTCATCCCGGAATCCATAACTCCTTCTCTCACCAACATCTGTAAAACTCAAGGTTTCTCACTGGCTCCTATCTTGCATTCTGGAAAAAGGCCATTATTAAACCCCTCTTGAAAAAACCTACCCTCGACCCCTCAGCCTCAATAAACTACAGACCTATTGCCTGTCTTCCTTTTTCATAAAATATTTTCGAAAAATGTATAAATAGGCAATTATCTGAGTTTATCGATGACAACCACCTCCTGGATGACACTCAATTTGGGTTCAGGAAGGGCCATGGAACTGAAACTGCCCTTATCATGGCAACTGACGAGATCAGGATGATCCTAGATCAAGGCGGTGCAGCAGTCCTGATTCTATTGGACTTGTCTGCCTCCTTCGACACGGTCGATCACGCCACCCTCATCAACAGTGTCTCCTCCTTAGGCATCAACCGAACTGCCAGGGCCCTTCAAGCCTCTTTTCTTACCAATCGCACCAAATAAGTAAAACTAGGCAACTTACTCCCCAGTGTTCGCTCTCTCATGTGGTGTGCCCCAAGGATCCTCGCTAAGTCCTCCCTTATTTAATATCTTTGTGTCGGACTTGGCCAGGGGTATCAAAACACATGGGATGAAGCTAACTTCATATGCCGACGACACCCAACTGGTGTTAGAAGTTCACACGATGGTGAAACAATTGCATTAGGATTCCAGGAGTGTATGCTAGCCATCAGCTCCTGGATGATGACCAACTGCTTAAAACTAAATTCCGACAAGACGGAAGTAATGACCTTTGGCTCCCTCACCCCAGGGTGGTCCCCCACCTGGTGGCCTCTCAAACTGTGTCTTCCACCAGAACTCGTCACGAAGGTCAGAAACCTGGGGGTCTTGTTCGACGATAAGCTCTCGTTCACCCACCATGGCAATGCGGTCATTTCCTCCTCCTTTTACACCCTAAAAAAGATAAAGAAACTACTGCCATACCTCCCCCACTCCGCACGCAAAACCTTGATGTCCACACTTATACTTTCTAAAACAGACTACTGTAAGACACTCCTGCTGAATGCCCAAGAGAAAGTCCTTAACAAGCTACAGTTGGTTCAAAACTCGGCAGCCAGAATTCTGGCCGGCATCCGCAAGTTCCAACCAATCTCACCTACCATTCGCCAACTACGTTGGTTGCCCATCAGAAGCCGGACCAAATTTAAAGCATTATGCATCGTGTAAAAGGCAATCAATAACACTGGACCACAGTTTCAAAAACAATCACTATGCCTTTATGCCCCTAACAGACCACTACGCTCCTCCACAGCATACCTACTTCCTGTCCCACGCACCAAGAAAGCCTCCTGGGGAGACCGACGTTTCCTAGTCAACATGGCCAGACTCTGGAACACCCTTCCACTCTTCATTAAAACTAAGCATGGGCGAATTTTGCGAATCTGGCGTTTGAGAATTTGCGTATTTGCGAACTCGCAATCCGCAAAATCCGCGAATTCTCGCAAATTTGCAGATTTTTTTTTTTTGTGTTCGCAAGGGTTTTTTTACCAGTTCACAATTGCGAACTTGTCGGCTCGCAACGGTCGCAACTATGTTGTTTCTACGTCTGGTTCATCATCACAGGTTCCCAGCACCCTCTGTTTCACCCATGCCACCCTCTGGTACATCAATGCCACCCTCTGGTTCATCACTGTAGATTATGGGGGGGAAAAGCAAGCACACCTGCCCTGCTTCAACTGACATGAATTAATTTGGGGTTGATTTATTAATGTGTCACTGTTTTAAAATTCCAGTCTGGCACCTGCTTCCTTATCTGTAATTTGCTTTCTGTTGCAGTGCAATTTTTTTTCCAGGACCTTTGTGGCCTACTTGTAGCTATTCTATGAGCCTGCTGTGAGGGTCAGAGCAGGGTCATAGAATTGTTGCAACTAGCAACGGAACTCTGGAGGGGCCCCAGTCACAAAGCATTACAGGGAATGGTTACTAATGATGAGTTTGAACTTTTGCACCTGCTGAGTGCTTTCAGTTTTGCAAAATTCGTTTTTCTGCAGAACAGCAACTGTAATGCCCCAAACAAACATAGGTAACTGAACTCTGGAGGGGGCCTCAGGAAGTACTACAGGGAATGGTTACTAATGATGAGTGAACTTTTGCACCTGCTGAGTGCTTTCAGTTTTGCAAAACTCGTTTTTCTGCAGAACAGCAACTGTAATGCCCCAAACAAACTTACTTGTGAAAGTTGATTTCTAATCCAAAAGTGATCCAAAGATAGTCAAAAGGCCTCAAATTCAAAAAAGTGCAGGCAAATGTCAACCTGAGGAGTTATTCTGATAAAAATCATCATTTTCAGAAGGTCTATGCTGCTTGCTAGTGGATTTCTTGTGCAGAATTGCAAATTTTGTAATTTCGCGAGTGCGAGATTGTTGCTGCCTACATGTTTGTGAGAAGGTGGCCTGATATGCAGTACTCACTATTCTAGTGAACACTATGTATCAGTCCAGCAACCCTTATTGATGATTGGTTGTAAGTCAACCTTATAGACCAGCTATCCTAGTAGCGTGGATACGAGCAGTCTAAGGCTAAAGACTCGAGAGGGCGTGTTAAGCCAGCTGTTATACCACACATATACCCCTTGAATACCAAGTGAAAGGACACCACACAAGTGTTATGAAAATAAACAGGATATTTATTAAGAATCACAACAGCCCTGTACTCTTTATGAGGACAGGGCGCTAAGCACAAAACAAAACTCTTACGAAAATACTTAAGTTAGCACAGTATATACAAATGCCCGAGGGGCACGGAAAACCATATACTCTGAAAGTGGAATGCGAAATTGCTAGCAGGTAAGTACAGTACTAATAGGCTTAGGAATCGCTAGGACTTGACTATAGAATCTTCAGATTACTTACAGGAGGCCTAGGGGACTCGGGTGCAGAGTGTGCACTCTCACGCGTGATGCGGGACAAAGTCTATGGTAGCTAGATTTCACAGAGTTAGTGTTCTCGGGCGAACCCGACCTGGTAGGAGGAAAACGAAAGTGGATTCTGACCCTTGGATAGTGAGGCTATGCTGGGGCACCGAAATGCCGAAGTTACCTAGCCCAGGGGCTGCAGCTGCATATGTCTCAAAAGACGTCGGGAATCCTCGTAGACGGACCAGGAGCCTGGAAGAAAGATGCTGGCAGGCGACCAGTGAAGAGAGTTCGAAGTGATCCAAGCCTGGATCTTGAAGATGGATGACACCTGAAAGCAGAGGGGACCAAGTTCGAGACTACTAGCCAGTAGTCAGGTGGCACCAGGGGGGCACCGGATGGTAGTCACCTCGACTAGGTGAGTGGGTGACGCTGTGCTCGCAGATCTCACGGACCAGGAGGCGTTGTCGGCGACCAGGATGGAGGAGTGAGCTGTCCCACGATGGATAAAGCTGTCGGCGTCGCTGGACCCAGGATTGGGCAACAAAGCCTTGGCAAATTCAAGCCCACGCGGTGGACTCAAAATGGCATCTGGAGTGGACCAGGAGGGTCCGGGGTGCCTCTCTTGAAGAAGGAAGCAAGGGCCAGTCTGGAGCAACCAGACCAGCAGCAGTGATGTTGTCGGGCGTCGTAAAGAAGGCCACAAGCCAGCTGGCTAGTAGCCACACAGCGCGGTGAGCAGGCAAAAGCAGAAGGGCCCCACGAAGATCGTGGAGATACTGGAGGGCTGATCTTCGGTGCTGTAGCTGCTCAGGGTTGGGGCTTCTCGGACCCCAAAGCACTCACCAGTGGAGCACACGGTAGGCTTGTTGCAAAGAAGTCGTGCAGTCTTGGCGATCGTTGGTCCCTCGAGGTCTCGTCGCACTCACGGTTCTCAGCTTGGCTGTAGAGGTGAGTAGAGGTCAGAGGTGCCAGGGAAGCCGGGTCTCGTCGAGCTGGGCAGTCGGATTCCGGAGGAAGGACTTGCAGCAGATCGCAGTGTTCTTAGGATGGTGCCCGCTTGATGCAGGGTGACTACTCCTTAGCCACAATGGAGAATCTTGAAGAAGGAAATCTTGATGTCTTTCGCAGAAAGTCGTGTCTTGATTCCAAAGATGATCTAATTTGAACAGGGGGCCCGCTCCTATCTTTATACTAAAAAAGGGGGCTGACCCGGTGACTAGGTCCTGCCTATGGGTGGGACTAGGAGGGGGGTGGTTACACCCCTCTGCCATGCCAGACTTTCCGCAGGCCAGGGGCTGGTGTGCCCCTGGAACTGGTTCTGACCAGCCTATGCGTAGTGAGCACCGGGGTGCCACTCAGCAGTCACCTTCCTGTAAAGCCCTGCCTACCCAGGATACACAAAACCATGTCTGGGACGGTGCTAGCACCGCCCCTGACAGGAAACCCTTTGTCCATGCTCCCCTCGCTGGAAGGACTCCCAGCTGCAGGGGGTCAGACTCGTGTCTGTGGTGGCAGCATCCATTTTGTGGAGCTGAGGCTTCGTTTAACTTTAACCGGGGTTCACAGTTACCTACATGTTGTGTCCCTCTAGAAGGGTGGAGTGCTAACCCCGTCGCCAGAATTAGCGAGGGGTTAGTATTCCAATTCGTATGACACCTTACTCGACATGTTTTGATAAAGCAATTCCAAAGATAGCATTTAACCGCGAGGATTATAATGCACTTAAGAGTATATGGTATGCGATATCATGGAACAGCTATTAGGACTTGGTTCCGCAAGCTGCAGACAGGCTCAGCTCATGCCAGAGCACCATCTCACACGATTCCAAGCACTCTGCCTTCAGGATTGTCAAGGCCTGCCCTAGGAGTGACTGATAGGAATCTGTGTGTCCATTTTTAGGGTTAGATATAGGTATACTATATCTACAGCAAAGGGTGATTACACGACTTTGCCCCAGCTGTCATGCAGCCAGTTGTGTCAAATTTAGGAGGCCAGCCAGGGGTGGCATAATACATGCTTTAGCCCCTGGTAGGCCCTGGGTACACCTATGCCCTGAGTTACAGGGTCTGATAAGGTGGCCCAGTACCAATTGGTAAATGCACCTAGGGTACATGTTGTAATTTAGAGAAAGGACAGCCAGGCTGTGGGTGTGATTGGCAGGCCCACAGCCAGAGAAAGTCGTAAACCAGTGAAACAAAAGCAAAAAATCTGGGTGATCATAGGATTGCAGACCCTACTCTCCTACATGACCCCCCCCCAAACTTTGGGACAATAAGCTAACCTTGACCAGGTGAGTCTTCTTGTTCTAAGTGGAAATATCTGGAGAGCCCATCGGCATTGCCATGATCAGTACCAGGTCTATGTTCCACTGTAAAGTCCATCCCCTGTAGGGAAATGGACCACCTAAGCAGTTTGGGGTTTTCACCCTTCATCTGATTTAGCCACAAGAGGGGCTTATGGTTGGTCTGAATCTTGAAGTGAGTGCCAAACAAGTATGGCCTCAGCTTCTTCAGGGCCCAAACCACAGCAAAGGCCTCCCTCTCAATTGCTGACCAATTCTTCTCTCTGGGGGTCAGCCTTCTGCTTATAAAAGCAATGGTCTGGTCTTGACCATTAAAATTCAGTTGAGATAGAACAGCTCCCACACCCAACTCAGAAGCATCTGTTTGGACAATGAATGGTTTGGAGTAGTCTGGACTCTTAAGGATAGGTGCTGTGCACATGGCCTGCTTTAGGTCATCGAATGCTTTTTGACAGCCTGCTGTCCACTGAACCTTTTTTGGCATTTTCTTACTTGTCAGTTCATTTAATGGAGTCACAATTGACCCATAGTTCCTGACAAACTTTCTGTAGTAACCAGTCAGGCCCAAGAAAGCTCGAACCTGAGTCTGGGTGGTTGGAGGAGCCCAGTCCCTGATTGACTGAATTTTGCTCTCCAGTGGCTGAACCTGGCCTCCACCTACAAGGTGGCCCAGGTATACAACCTGTGTCTGCCCTATCTGGCACTTGGTGGCCTTGATAGTGAGGCCTGCTGCTTGCAGAGCCTCTAACACTTTCCTCAGGTGGACCAGGTGATCCTCCCAGGTGGAGCTAAAGACAGCAATATCATCTAGATATGCTGCACAGAAGTCATCCAGCCCAGTGAGAACATGATTCACCAACCTTTGGAAGGTGGCAGGTGCATTTTTCAGACCAAAGGGCATTACCACAAATTGATAATGCCCACCAGGGGTTGAAAATGCTGTCTTGGGCTTGGCATCCTCAGCTAACCTGATTTGCCAATACCCAGCTGTCAGGTCAAATGTGCTTAAGTAGTTGGCAGAAGCCAATCTATCTATAAGTTCATCTTCCCTTGGTATTGGGTGGGCATCAGTCTTAGTGACTGCATTGAGACCCCTGTAGTCTACGCAGAACCTCATCTCTTTCTTACCACCCTGGGTGTGAGGTTTTGGCACTAGAACTACTGGACTAGCCCAAGGGCTATCTGAGGGTTCAATGACTCCCAACTCCAACATTTTCTGCACTTCAGTTTTTATGCAGTCTCTAACATGATCAGGCTGCCTGTAGATTTTACTCTTAACTGGCAGGCTGTCACCAGTGTCAACCTCATGGGTACACCAATTGGTCTGACTGGGTGTCAGAGAAAACATATGTCTGAAAGACTGAAGAACCTGTTTACAGTCTTTCTGTTGATGTTCAGAGAGGCTGCCACAAAAGACAACACCATCTACTGACCCATCATCAGGATTCTGAGTGAGCAGGTCTGGGAGAGGGTCACTCTCTTCCTCCTGTCCCTCATCTATGGCCATGAGCAAGCTCATGTCCTTCCTGTCGACATATGCTTTGAGCCTGTTGAGATGGAGCACCCTTTGGGGGCTCCTGGGAGTTCCAAGGTCCACCAGGTAGGTGACCTCTCCCTTTTGCTCAAGAATTGTGTGGGGCCCAGACCATTTGGGCCCGATTCACAGAATGAACTTACTACTTTTGGCATTCACAGAATGCACTTACTACTTTTGGTATTCACAGAATGAACTTACTCATTTCGGTATTCACAGAAGTTAGGACTACTAACTTTAGGACTCCTAAATGCCTTCTGTGAATACCGAAAGTCTTAAAATTAGGATTTTTCTCAATTTAGTAGTAGTAAAGTTAGGACTACTAACTTTAGGATGCCTAAATGCCTTCTGTGAATACCGAAAGTCTTAAAATTACGATTTTTCTCAATTTAGTAGTAGTAAAGTTAGTAGTCCTAACTTTACTACTACTAAATTGAGAAAAATCCTAATTTTAAGACTTTCGGTATTCACAGAAGGCATTTAGGCATCCTAAAGTTAGTAGTCCTAACTTTACTACTACTAAATAATGAAAAATCCTAATTTTAAGACTTTCGGTATTCACAGAAGGCATTTAGGCATCCTAAAGTTAGGAGTCCTAACTTTACTACTACTAAATATTGAAAAATCCTAATTTTAAGACTTTCGGTATTCACAGAAGGCATTTAGGCATCCTAAAGTTAGGAGTCCTAACTTTACTACTACTAAATTGAGAAAAATCCTAATTTTAAGACTTTCGGTATTCACAGAAGGCATTTAGGCATCCTAAAGTTAGTAGTCCTAACTTCTGTGAATACCGAAATGAGTAAGTTCATTCTGTGAATACCAAAAGTAGTAAGTGCATTCTGTGAATGCCAAAAGTAGTAAGTTCATTCTGTGAATCGGGCCCTAGGTCTTTGAGTGCTGCTGGGGCCACTGGCTCCAACACACACACCTTCTGTCCAGGCTGGTAAACAGTCAGGACAGCCTTTTGGTCATGCCAAGCTTTTTGAAGTTCTTGACTGGCCTTAAGGTTTTCAGATGCCTTCTCCATATACTCAGCCATCCTGGAGCGGAGACCAAGTACATAGTCCACTATGTTGGTTGCAGGCTTTTTGAGAGGTCTCGCCCATCCTTCCTTCACCAAACACAAGGGGCCTCTCACAGGATGCCCATACAAAAGTTCAAAAGGGCTGTAGCCAACCCCCTTTTGTGGGACCTCTCTGTAAGCAAACAGAAGGCAGGGAATCAGGACATCCCATCTACGCCTGAGCTTTTCAGGTAGTCCATGAATCATCCCTTTTAGGGTCCTGTTGAACCTTTCAACAAGCCCATTGCATTGTGGATGATAGGGTGCAGTGAATTTGTAGTTGACACCACACTCCTTCCACATAGCAGTTAAGTAGCTTGACATGAAGTTTGCACCTCTGTCAGAGACAACCTCCTTAGGGAAGCCCACTCTGGAGAACACTCCAACTAGGGCCCTTGCCACTACAGGTGCTGTAGTGGTCCTAAGTAGAATAGCTTCAGGATACCTGGTGGCATGATCCACTACCACCAGTATAAACTTGTGCCCTGATGCTGTCTGGGGTTCCATTGGACCAACAATATCAATCCCCACTCTTTCAAAGGGCACCCCCACCACAGGCATTGGTATAAGGGGGGCCTTTGTTGTGCCACCTGACTTACCACTGGCTTGGCAAGTGACACAGGAGCGACAAAACTCCTTGGTATCCTCATTCATGTGAGGCCAGTGAAAGTGTGAGACAAGCCTGTCCCAAGTCTTTGTCTGGCCTAAGTGACCTGCTAAGGGAATCTCATGGGCCAAGGTAAGGAGGAAACCTCTCTGAGACAAGGGTACATCCAGCCTCCTGGTCATGCCAGGCTTGGGGTCTCTTGCCTCAGTGTACAGGAGTCCATCTTCCCAGTATACCTTGTGGGTACCTGTGGCGTTCCCAGCAGCCTCAACAGCAGCCTGCTGTCTGAGGGGTTCAAGAGAGGGGCAGTCTAACTGGTCCTTCCCCAGGTCTTCCCTTGAGGGTCCCCCTGAACCCAAGAATTCAACTTGATCAAGTTCAAACTCTCTAGGCTCAGTTTCCCTCAATTCCTGTAGGTCAGCCTCCTCTGAGACTTGATCCACAACCTGGGGCAAGGGGGAAGGCACAGCCTTAACCCTACTGCTCTTCTTCTTGGAAGGTGTCTGGTCCATTGTTCCAGGATCCAGCACCTGTTCAGTGGGGCATTTCCTGACCTGTGACCTGGTCACAGCAAACACATGTGCTGGCAAGCCTAACATTTCCATGTGAGTCCTCTGCTCCACTTCTGACCATTGTGATGACTCCAAATCATTGCCCAACAAACAATCCACTGGGAGGTCTGAGCTAACTACAACCTTCTTTTGGCCAGTTACCCCTCCCCAGGAGAAAGCTACAATTGCCATACTGTGATTGGTAGTGACATTGCTTGCATTGGTCACCAGGAAATCTGTACCTGGCATGATCTGTCCAGGGTCCACAAAGTTAGGTGTCACCATGGTGACACTGGCACAAGTGTCCCTATAGGCCTGAGCCATTTTTCCATTAATGAAAGGTGTCTGTCTGTATTTGCCCAAGGTATTGGGACTTATATCAGGGGACATATCCACATCCCCTGTACAAACAAGGACAGCCTGAGTGAGTGTGCCAACTAAGTTGTCACCCCCCTCAGAACCCAGGGTTAACCCAACTAAACCCTTGGGAGGTGCACTACCACTGCTGAATGTACTAGGGGGCACAGGTGCCTTAGGGGCTGCAGTGGCAGGAGTCTGCCCTCCTCCTTTCTTGGTGCACTCACTAAACCAGTGAGTTTTACTTTTGCAGTATTGGCACCACCTTTTAGATTGGCCTTCTTGGTTTTTCTTCTTCTGGGGAGCCTGACCCCCACCCTCTTTGGGTTGTTGGGGACCTGTCGAAGACTTCTGGTCATTTTGTTCCCCTTTAGAATCTTTACCCTTCTGGTCTGCTTTCTTCTGACCACCTTGATTCTGGCCCTGGTTCTGCTTAACTCTTGTTCTGACCCATCTGTCGGCCTTCTTTCCCAATTCTTGGGGAGAGGTCAGATCTGAGTCAACAAGATGCTGATGCAACAACTGGTTCTGACAATTGTTTAAAATTTGTTCTCTCATGATCAAATTATACAATCCTGTGTAATCAGTAACCTTACTGCCCAGCAACCAGCCCTCCAAAGCCTTAGTGGCACAATCTACAAAGTCAGACCAATCTTGAGACTGAGTTTTCTGGGTATCCCTGAACAGCAACCTGTATTGTTCAGTGGTTAGGTCAAACCCATCAATCAGTGTATTTTTCAAGATTTGGTAATTGTTAGCATCCTCCACTCTAGTAGTGAGGAGCTTGTCTCTACCTTTTCCTTCAAAGGAGAGCCACAAGATAGCTGCCCACTGACTCTGGGGAACACCCTGCACAGTGCAGGCTCTCTCCAAAGCAGTAATCCACTTGTGGATGTCATCCCCTTGCTTAAAGGGGGGCACTATCTTATTCAGGTGCTTTGTATCAAAACTCCTTTCCCTATTGCTAGGTACAATGCTGCCACCAGTGGGGACTACCCCACTTAACTGTTGCTCTCTAGCAAAGGCAAGCCTCTCTTTGGCCAGGGCAAGTTCTTCCCTTTCAATCCTCAGATTGACTGCACTTTCTTTAGCTTCGTACACTCTCCTCTGAGGGGAAGTCATCCCTCTGTGAGAAGAGTTGTGAGAGCCATTGGTTTGAATGGATCTGCCAGAGCCTCTTGACAGAGATCTAGCTCGTCCATTCCCAATGTTAAGCTGGCCTGAGAGGGGTCCCAGGGTTCCCCTAGTACCATTCTCATGCCTGCTTAAGTTGGACCTGGTTAGTCTGCTGACTTCTACCTGTCCCTTATCTGCCTCATCCCCAGAGGGATCCTCATCCTCCTCCCCCTCTTCAGTCTCAGCTGAGAGGTGGATTAGGTCAGGGTCTCCTCTGGTTCCCTCAAGGGGAGGCATGCTTCCATCTGGATTAGAAGAGCTAAGAAGTTTCTCAGCTTTCCTGGCATCATAAGTCTCTAAGAGACCAATCAGAAAGGAAGTTGTGGGGTTAGACCCCTGTTTTATCTTCCTGGAGGTACACATCTGTCTCATCTCCTGGAAGCTAAGAGCAGCATATCTGGAAGTGGGGACCTGTGGAGGGTCCACTGACACAAGGGGAGACTCAGAGTTTCCTCCTTTGTCTGACATGCTGATTCTAGTGTGGTGTAAGTGATGCACCTACCTACACTATGTGTTTGCCTACTGATCCCTTGCTAAGAGCTGCAGCCAAGGTGTGCTAAGCCTTGAGGAGCTGCAACAGCTAGTTCAGTAGAACTCAGAGTATTCTAAGCTAATTTATATGTACCTGAAGTACTTATGTGATCTTTCAACAAGATATTCTTAGGATACGTGTGGTAAAACAACAGCAAGCTCAAATCCCAACCGCTGCTCACCAATGTGAGAAGGTGGCCTGATATGCAGTGCTCACTATTCTAGTGAACACTATGTATCAGTCCAGCAACCCTTATTGATGATTGGTTGTAAGTCAACCTTATAGACCAGCTATCCTAGTAGCGTGGATACGAGCAGTCTAAGGCTAAAGACTCGAGAGGGCGTGTTAAGCCAGCTGTTATACCACACATATACCCCTTGAATACCAAGTGAAAGGACACCACACAAGTGTTATGAAAATAAACAGGATATTTATTAAGAATCACAACAGCCCTGTACTCTTTATGAGGACAGGGTGCTAAGCACAAAACAAAACTCTTACAAAAATACTTAAGTTAGCACAGTATATACAAATGCCCGAGGGGCACGGAAAACCATATACTCTGAAAGTGGAATGCGAAATTACTAGCAGGTAAGTACAGTACTAATAGGCTTAGGAATCGTTAGGACTTGACTATAGAATCTTCAGATTACTTACAGGAGGCCTAGGGGACTCGGGTGCAGAGTGTGCACTCTCACGCGTGATGCGGGACAAAGTCTATGGTAGCTAGATTTCACAGAGTTAGTGTTCTCGGGCGAACCCGACCTGGTAGGAGGAAAACGAAAGTGGATTCTGACCCTTGGATAGTGAGGCTATGCTGGGGCACCGAAATGCCGAAGTTACCTAGCCCAGGGGCTGCAGCTGCATATGTCTCAAAAGACGTCGGGAATCCTCGTAGACGGACCAGGAGCCTGGAAGAAAGATGCTGGCAGGTGACCAGTGAAGAGAGTTCGAAGTGATCCAAGCCTGGATCTTGAAGATGGATGACACCTGAAAGCAGAGGGGACCAAGTTCGAGACTACTAGCCAGTAGTCAGGTGGCACCAGGAGGGCACCGGATGGTAGTCACCTCGACTAGGTGAGTGGGTGACGCTGTGCTCGCAGATCTCACGGACCAGGAGGCGTTGTCGGCGACCAGGATGGAGGAGCGAGCTGTCCCACGATGGATGAAGCTGTCGGCGTCGCTGGACCCAGGATTGGGCAACAAAGCCTTGGCAAATTCAAGCCCACGCGGTGGACTCAAAATGGCGTCTGGAGTGGACCAGGAGGGTCCGGGGTGCCTCTCTTGAAGAAGGAAGCAAGGGCCAGTCTGGAGCAACCAGACCAGCAGCAGTGATGTCGTCGGGCGTCGTGAAGAAGGCCACAAGCCAGCCGGCTAGTAGCCACACAGCGCGGTGAGCAGGCAAAAGCAGAAGGGCCCCACGCAGATCGTGGAGATACTGGAGGGCTGATCTTCGGTGCTGGAGCTGCTCATGGTTGGGGCTTCTCGGACCCCAAAGCACTCACCAGTGGAGCACACGGTGGGCTTGTTGCAAAGAAGTAGTGCAGTCTTGGCGATCGTCGGTCCTTCGAGGTCTCGTCGCACTCACGGTTCTCAGCTTGGCTGTAGAGGTGAGTAGAGGTCAGAGGTGCCAGGGAAGCCGGGTCTCGTCGAGCTGGGCAGTCGGATTCCGGAGGAAGGACTTGCAGCAGACCGCAGTGTTCTTAGGATGGTGCCCGCTTGATGCAGGGTGACTACTCCTTAGCCACAAGGGAGAATCTTGAAGAAGGAAATCTTGATGTCTTTCGCAGAAAGTCGTGTCTTGATTCCAAAGATGATCTAATTTGAACAGGGGGCCCGCTCCTATCTTTATACTAAAAAAGGTGGCTGACCCGGTGACTAGGTCCTGCCTATGGGTGGGACTAGGAGGGGGGTGGTTACACCCATCTGCCATGCCGGACTTTCCCCAGGCCAGGGGCTGGTGTGCCCCTGGAACTGGTTCTGACCGGCCTATGCGTAGTGAGCACCGGGGTGCCACTCAGCAGTCACCTTCCTGTAAAGCCCTGCCTACCCAGGATACACAAAACCATGTCTGGGACGGTGCTAGCACCGCCCCTGACAGGAAACCCTTTGTCCAGGCTCCCCTCGCTGGAAGGACTCCCAGCTGCAGGGGGTCAGACTCGTGTCTGTGGTGGCAGCATCCATTTTGTGGAGCTGAGGCTTCGTTTAACTTTAACCGGGGTTCACAGTTACCTACATGTCGTGTCCCTCTAGAAGGGTGGAATGCTAACCCCGTCACCAGAATTGGCGAGGGGTTAGTATTCCAATTCGTATGATACCTTACTCGACATGTTTTGATAAAGCAATACCAAAGATAGCATTTAACCGCGAGGATTATAATGCACTTATGAGTATATGGTATGCGATATCATGGAACAGCTATTAGGACTTGGTTCCGCAAGCTGCAGACAGGCTCAGCTCATGCCAGAGCACCATCTCACACGATTCCAAGCACTCTGCCTTCAGGATTGTCAAGGCCTGCCATAGGAGTGACTGATAGGAATCTGTGTGTCCATTTTTAGGGTTAGATATAGGTATACTATATCTACAGCAAAGGGTGATTACACGACTTTGCCCCAGCTGTCCTGCAGCCAGTTGTGTCAAATTTAGGAGGCCAGCCAGGGGTGGCATAATACATGCTTCAGCCCCTGGTAGGCCCTGGGTACACCTATGCCCTGAGTTACAGGGTCTGATAAGGTGGCCCAGTACCAATTGGTAAATGCACCTAGGGTACATGTTGTAATTTAGAGAGAGAACAGCCAGGCTGTGGGTCTGATTGGCAGGCCCACAGCCAGAGAAAGTCGTAAACCAGTGAAACAAAAGCAAAAAATGTGGGTGATCATAGGATTGCAGACCCTACTCTCCTACAATGTTCGCAATTGCGAACTCTTGCGATGTGACGCCAAACTCCCGCGGGATCCTGCAGCAAGATCCAAAATGGCGCAGCACTCGCAAAATATCGAGAAAAACAACTTGGCAAACTCTGAATGACAGTAAGTGAACGTCGCACGCCGCAATATTGTATCACCAAGAAAAAAAATCCGCAGCGTGCGAATTTGGGGATTTTCGGTAAATTCGCAAGAGTTCGCGGATTGCGAATTTACCGAAAATCCGCGAAATCCGCGAGCGGAACGGATTTTCCGCCCATGCTTAATTAAAACTGCCCCACACTCATGAAATTCATGGAAACAATTAAAAACCTGGCTCTTCAACCAGTAATCCCCATTCTCAGCGATTACCTTTCCGATTTACTCCAGAAGCACCGAGACACCCCAGGGTATTTGCGAGCTATTCAAGTTGCTTAAACATAAACATAAACATAAACATGAGAGCCGCTGATCTTACAACATCAAATAATATGTCTAACAACAGTTCGATTTGTCGCTCAGTTAATTCAAGAAAATAAATACTTGTGCTCTCTTTTTGAACAACCTGGAAGAAGGCCTTGAAGTCAGCAATAAAATATTGTGTTATGTAGGCACAGGAGACTTTTACTCCACACATGGGATCCTGTGAAAACCTACTTTAGACCTATTGGCTATGCCAATGCTTGTTTTCTAAATGAGGCCGTGTCTTTTTCTTTGTGAAGCATTCCGTTGCGTTAATGCTGCCTAATGTGCTTTGATTTATCAAGCGTCATGGAATCTAGATGTATCACCCTGTAAAGACACAAACACAGAAGGCCGCAAGAGGGCACTGTGGGCTCACGATGTTTGCTCGCAGGGTTAACCTTTGTTGCATTGGTCACAACTTGCCCTCCATTTCAGAATTTCCTTTGAAGCCCTCGCCAGACCTTAAAAAAAATGTTGTTGCAGGCGGGAGTTCAGTTACAGATCTGCACAAGAGCCGTTTCTTCCCTCTGCCCCCAAAAACCTCCAGACCGCTCCTCAAAAAATGAGAGATGCGGCCTCTGATTGATATGATATAAACACAACAGTGGTCCCTGGCAGGGAGAGGAATGCTGATTGAAAATGAATATAGACCCAGTCAGTTCTATATTATTGAAGACATACCCAGCCGGGCAGAGGTCTTCAAGGTTTATATTTAAATCAAAAAATACACAAAACAAAATAGCACCTTCAACAATTCACGTGCGTGGGGCACAAGCCTGTACCCAACCACGACCGTGCACAAACAAGGACATACACAAAGGGCTTGCAAGGCAAAATCAACAGTCTCTGTAGAGTTCAAATTTTGGACAGAGAATTACTTGTAGGTACCATTACATAGTTTTGTATTGTAAATTTCACAGGTATATGGTACACAGTGGGTCGACGACGTTTCGGACCCCCTTGCTAAATGATGGGGTCCATCATCAGGACAAAGCAATGGTTGCCTTTTTTAGTTACTAGCCTCTTTAGCCAGAACAGCAGTGTGCAGGCTCATGTAAGAGCGTGCAGGCGATGGGAACAGTAGGATACTCTGTTCCGGGATTTTGGATTCATCAGTAATTCAGTTGCTGGGGGTCGCGTAACTCTGATTGATATGATCAAATTCCCAGATAGCATCTAATTACCGCTTTAACGAGGAATGCGTAAACAAAGCCTTAGTTTCAAGTAGGTCAGAAAATGAAGGCATATCAACAACGATGGAGCAGCAGCTGAGCTCCTTCCCCTGCAGATGACCTGTGAGCATGAGGCGGCGGTCAGGAGCACCATGCAGGGCTGCCAGCACTAAAGTAACGAGCAAGTGGGGGGAGTGCGGCCGAGAGAACACACAACGTTTCTCTTGCGGGAGTGAGCAGGGGCACCATCTGTTTGCAAGTTCATTACAAACAGATGTCACCAAAGCTCGGTCCCGCAAGGGAATCGCTAAAGGTGCACGCGTAGCCATTGAAAGCAATGCAATGCGTGCACATTTTTGGAGAAAAAGCAAATCGATTCCAAGAGGTCTTCTCCTATGCGGCACATGCGCGATGCGTAGGCAAGACCTAAAAAGGTGACAGTAAGGCTGACGACTTTGGAGCTGGGGAACCTGGTTCAAAGCTGGCGTCGGCTCAACATCCTGTGATTCTGGGCAAATCACTTATTCTCCCCGTGCCTACCAAAAAACTAAGAGGGATGTGTACAATGAAGTGGCGCAGAGCTTACCACCTCTCTCCGCCACTTCTGAAACACAAGGCTGCACCATATTTACAAGAATGTGGTGCAGCCTTGTATTTACCCCTGTGATGGAGCTAAGTTTAGCAATTTAGCTCCAACGCGTGCACACTTGAACCATAGTGCAACATATTGCAAGGGGGTCTGCAGGGGAGGATTGTTTATGTGGGGAAAGTTGTCCCTTCCTGCACATAATCCTAACATGCCATTTTGTCACTGTCAGGTGTGATGCTTTGTGCAGCACACATGATAGTGACGAAATGGCTATTTTTTTACAGGATGCTTTATGTATAGGAAGGGACACTTTCCTGTATAAAAACTATTAATGGGATTTTGCATTTTCCATGTGTGCTGCAAAAGGTAGCACACATGGAAAAACAAAAACCGGTGTGAAATAAAGCATTATTTCTCATTTCGCCAACTTAAGACCAGGTTTTCAACGTAAGACCATGGTTTCCCTGGTCTTAATTTTGGCGCTGCCTCCTATGTATACAACCCTTGTACAGAGGGGGCAGCGTCAAAATAAATGGGTGTTGCGGTGGTACGCTCACCGCAATACCCACTGCGCACCTCTTTCTCGCTAACCATAGCATGAAAGGGGGCCTTATTTTAAAGGCAGAGTTAAGCTACGTTAAGTGGCTTAACGCTACTTTGTAAATTAGGCGCAGCCCCTATCGCCACAACAGCGTCTGTAAAAGTGACCTGTGGTGGCGATAGGGGCTTGTACATATGCCCCTTAATGTGTTCTTGCTATATAAAACTGCAAAAAAAAGCTGAGAAATGTTGGCACTGTCTGAAAAACACAGCAGCTCTACAGATAAGTGATGTGCTGCCAGAAAAAGTATAGTCACACTCTTAAGCAGTGTTAGATTTCTCACTTGACCCACAGAAATGCTCTACTTTGCATGATGTGGGACCAAAGCAAAAAGGCACTCTCTCATGTGGGTAACTCAGCACTTCTGTAACACCACAGAGTGGAGATACATCTAGAAAGTGAACACAAAGCAATTTAATCGGCCAGCACATTATTTAAAAGGGCAGCAGATATGTGAAAACATTTTCAGAGGCGTTAATAGTTTTCCGTATCAACTGACATTTTTTTGTGCCTGATTCACGCTGTGGGAAGTTCACAACAATGGATGCTGATCATAATAAGGGGAAATCCTCTGAATATTTTTCCTTTCTCTCTTACGTGTTTCTCTTAATATCAGTTTTTACAAACGCTTTTGCGACGTGCTATTCTAAAGCGAACCACCTGTTGAGGATAGTAGTAGATTTTATTTAAACCAAAAAAAGGGAAATCCAAATTTGGCATACAACTGATTTTTTTGGACCACACAGATTCAGCTTTGGGTGTAACTCCGACTATGCATCACGCGAGAAGAGGCACTCTTAAATAACACGCTTAAAAACAGCTGTCTTGCAAAATGATGTAACAGAGGGTGTACTTAGGCATGCATCTGTCTCCAGGCATACCTCTTTTATTCAGTGCAGCTCTGCAACTGTGCGCATAGGGGGTCTGCTCAGTTCTAGATTGTCTGACGTTGTGTGGTCCCAGAGCAAAATTGTAGCATCTGTAACTTCTTAAGTGAACATGTTTTGTGACCACAAAGTTTAAAAGGTTGTGCTGAAAAGTAATTCCCACAGACAGAGAAACGTAAGTGTTTGATTAACAAATCCTTAGATATTACATATGGGTCAGGTTTGTAACGTTGGATGCTTTGAAATGTATCCAGCTTCCAAATATTTTAGATTTAGGAACATTTCAGTAACAAATGTCCCTCTTACTAAAACACTGTGAATTCATTCTAAATTGCTGTGTATTTTCTTTTTTTTAACTTCTGAAGCGGTATGACATTTTGCCTTTCTCTTAGATTATGTTGTATAAAATAAGTGTGAGTGTTTTGATGTGTACTTTTATTGTTCTATTTAGGGAGAGGGAATGAGATGCTGATCCGTAAAAATATTTGACAACATTTTTCTCTTTAAGGACAGGTATGACATTATATTGTAAAAACAAATTGCCAGTAAAGCTTGTGGATTCATCATACTGGTCACATGTATCAAAGAAGGCATTAGCGTCTGCTATGGGACCCAATTTGTGGGGCGGGGCCAAAGAAAGAAAAAAAAACACTTACCTGAAATGGTCACCACTTCTCCATCGTCCTCCCTCCCTCCAACATCTTCCTGCACTCCCTGTCAGCAGCAGGAAGCACCAGCCCTCCCAGCCTCCCCATAGCCAATCGAAACGAACATGGTGGCTGTACTGTCCAATGGATTGCAAGTGCATTGCACTTGTAATATGGTGTATTCTGTCCACCAAACTCTAAATAAGGCTGAGAGAGGCTGATCTAGAGTTTGGTGGAGGGACTGTCATTCCTCTGTCATTGTGGGCCTGGTCCGTCTGTCAGGCAATAGTTATCTGTCCTCCATATTTAAGTTTTTCATGATGGAGAAAGTTCCATTGGTGGTCTTTCGGTCCTCTGTCAGTAGTTCATCTGTCTTCCATCAACGGACACAACACCATCAACATTGGTATAGCGGACATCCATCCACTATATTTAGAGTTATTCACTTTCATTGATGGAGGGACACCCACAATGGAAGACATGAAAGGCGGACAACGTCTATGACTGCTCATGTGTCCATCAATGTTGACATTCCAGTGCTTTAATAGACACCTAATCAAAATCTACTCACCAACAACACCTGTATCTTTCACTGCAAAAAAGAGTCCTCAAACCACACAAACTATTTATCACTCGCAACATGGCACAACAGCAGTAGAGCTACTTAAAAAATATAGTTCAACGTTGGAGTCTGGAAAAAATCCCAAATTCACAGAAAATAAGGTAACTGTGACAGTGTATCAAATAATTTGGGTTGAGCACAAGTTTTTTGGAGCTCTTGTTCTGACAGCAGATATGAGCCAGAGAAGGAAAATGGAGCCAGAACAGTGCAGAAGGTGAATGTCTCCGATACCAGACCCTCACAGGAGGTCACAGGAGGGCATCTACAAGCAGCACAACAACCTGGGGTGGATGGTCTGTTTCCTCACTTCAAGGGTATTCCAAGAGGCCTTGGGCTCAATGTCAGGCACTGGGAGGATAAGATGTTGTCCATTCTGTACACTAAAGTCATTGTGGGGATTGTATTTGGATTAGAGACTGGTGAGTGCAAAAATTTGCTCTCTCCCACTCACAAATTCACGCTCCACTCACCAAGCTACACCAATCCTTGACACAAATCTCTCCACTAATGACAACCCATTCACACAATTATGCTGTTTGATGTCTATCATAATTCACTACATTCCATATGTAATCACAATCTACTATTTACTCACTGTGTCACACCATTCTTCTTAACACAATCAAATGTGCACCACATATCATAGCTCTCTTAAACCACTACAGTATCCTATTTAAAATGTTCAGTAGTACAAGCCACAACTGATGATTCCATTTCACCTGGACAAAAATGCTCAAGTTTTGGGTTTGAACTTAACATATATCTGTGTTCTGGGATTTGGATTGTATTTTTTTACTAATGAAATAAGACACATGATTTAAATGATGAGTAAAAGCTAAGTAATAGAAAAGTGGTGTCATGGTGGGGGTGATCCACTTAGTAAACTAAGTAACACGCTACTGTGACCCACATTATCCTAACTCATAGCATTGATTTGATGGGGCCTTGAAAGTGCAAGGAGCGTGCCATTTTATTCTGCAGACCAATATACATTCATTGGCTCATCTACATTGAACTGGAAAAAAATTGATGTATGTATGAGATACTTAAAAGCACTGAAAATTGGCCTGTGCCTGCTGACCAGAGTCGTTCAGCTGTCTCACTCTAATATTGCACAACAGACCTCTGCCAAACACAGATTTTAAGTGAATGGGGCACCATTGCCAAATGATGCCTGAAGATTGTCAGACTGTCGGAAAAATACTGCCATAGATATGATATATGAGCTCAGTGGTAGTGCTTCACCTACACTATGTGTCTTGATAATAGACCTAACTCAACAAAAGAGGGTTGGCTGTGTTAGCATCGGATCAATTTATAGAAAGGTCCCACTCTTAGGAGTCCAGCACACCACAGAACAACTGCTGCCTTCGCTACCCAAACCCACCAAAAACACTTGTTACAGTTTTAGAGTGATCCTTTATCAGATCAACATAACAGAGCTGCCCTTTGTTCACACCTGGCACTTCCTGTAATGGAGACACCAAATACGGAACAAGCCTCAAACACTTGGAAGATTGCAGCAGTAAATCACATATGCCCCCAGGATGTAATACCTAAAGAATCTAGTCAGATGCACACACTCATAAACTAAAATAAATGTACAGCAGAGAGCCTGCATTTGGCCCAAGGACACAATGCCAGAACAGCCAGTCAATTGCATTCATCAGATAAATCCAAACAATTCCTAGTAGTAAGTGCACCCTAGAAAGACACATGACACACACGGCATCCTGGACCATTTCAGAATGGAATCTCCAGTTGGTATTAATGACCACTTCTTGTTATTACTTCACGTTATTGCACCCACTGTACAGTATAAAGCTTGCCATGTACCTAATGCAAATTGAATTCCAGCACGCAACCGAAGAGATGTGGCTAATAATCTGTCCATGACTGTATCATTAAACTTAAGCTCTTCCTGATGTTAAGCCTCACTGTTCTCCTTTGTGATAATCATAATTTCCTTCAACAGTTGTATTAAAGAGAATCAGTAACCCTAGATGTCTTTGACTCACACCTCCATATTAACTAACATAAAATGAGTGTAGTTTTAGTGATTTTGTAATTTTACAATATAGTACAATGTATTTGTTTTTAAGTCAAAAGGGAACACTGTGAAGCTCAATGTTTTAATGCACTTTTGCCAGTATGTTACTATGTTACTGTGCTGTATGTCCACACTAGCCTCCCTATGAAGTTTAGGATTGAGCACTATTACCAATACTGACAGCCATGTGTTTGAGGGGTTGTACTTTGCACAGTATTGCTAAGTCATAATACGATGGGCACTGGCACAGGAGATTCTAACACACTTAGGTTCCACAGCTGAGAGACACTGGGCAAGATATGTCCTGCAAAAATCCGAATCTGTTCACTTTATTCCTGTATCAATAGTTCACATATTTTTTAGGTATATCACGTAAAGCTGAGGACTCAGTTCTATCAGTAGGGTGAGAGAAAAGCTTGAGGAGCTGTCCGACATTATAACATCAATAAAGGGCAAATATTGAATAGCAAATCATAGCAATTTATACAGCAACAACTATCATTTTAGGAAAAATAACAGTTTTATCTTTTATTTTTTCAATTTGATCAAGCTAGATCCTAGTAGCCAATCTCAAATGTATTTTCTACTCTTTCTGACAAAACAAGATCCCAAGCCTTCAATGGGAGCAGCACTCTTGTCAACGTGGATGATCTTAAAGACCGACCAGGCCCATCAGGTTTGTGTGCCCAGTGCCTAGCAATTACCTCTCCCTGTAGAATCAAAATCATCATCACCCAGCGAAGTCCTGTCCTCATTACCTACCTCAGTGCACAACAAGCCCCCTGGGATCCACACCCCAGGACACTGTGGCACCTCTGTCAATCATCCTGTGACTACCACAGACATAACATCAACCATGTAACCAGAACACTAAGCCTGTGGACACACTGTCCAGGTCTCGGGGCATTGTGGTAAGGGATGGAGCAGGACCTACTACAGAGAGTGAGGCTCCGGAAGGGGTCATCAATGTCATCCTCATCACCAGTAGAGACCTGATGGGGTGTGTAGTTACATGGCAAGAGCATCAGCTGGGCCAAGGATGTTTACTTTCTAAGAGACCCCCCCAAAAATAAGGCCCAGAATGATATCCACATGGCCCAGAACAATCTTCTGGAGTGTTAGATGAGTGTTCTGAATCTTCATCATGAGCTGGAGTAGAATGGCTTCAAATATTGATTGCAGGTGTGTGTTATTTAGCTGCCACTTTCAGTGGTCAAGCACCATCTGTAACCAGCATGTTCCCAGAAACATCTACAGCTGGCAGCCCCATGGAAAGTGGGATACTGCTGCTCACGGAACCACCCATCATTACCACTGATGTTGACACTCAGGCCACTTCAGTGACCTTTAGGAGGGGTCCTTATCTGGCCCGGTTGAGTACCACACCACCGAACCTACGAACAATAGATGCAAAAACAGATGTCCTGTGACTTGATGACCATGCATTTCCTATCTGCTCACGGAGTGTTGTCTGGAAAAGGACTACAAGCAACTGCTGGTTCAACTTTAGGTTTGCATCGAACATGCAAGTTAACTTTTTTTCTGAGACTCTTAATGCCTGTAAAAGTATGTTAACAATATTGTCGGCAATTTAATAATACATTAATGAATACAAATAATGTATTACATGAGATCTTTCTACTATAATCTTTCATTAAATATTAAATTGTTATTAAATTATACATACTTTATATTAAAGTTACTACATTTACTACTCACATAGTATAAAAATATCAAACAGATTTCATTATAAAACAACATTATATTTGAAGAAAGCTTAGTATGTGAACAAGCACCAATTGTGGGTTAACAAATAAAAAAAACATCCAAAAGCCCAGCCAGGCAGAATAATTTTCAACAATTTGCACACACTTGTCCACATTTAGACGTTGCAGAGAAGACAAAACATTTGGAATTACACACTTAACTAGATAAAATTGTATGATGCATAATGACAAATGGAGTATGACTGTTCCAACGTTAGTGATATAGTGATTCCACCTATTGTGAACATATAAACTCTTTGTTGCATATAAGTAAATTTGGCCTTCTATATGCAGTAGAAACACATATAATAGTCTTCAGCCACGTATTGACTGTTCTCATGTTTTCTACAGACATTAAGCTCAGACGCAATCATAAACTACACCAAATCTCCACATATCAGCTACAGCTGATAATTTCAAGTCTGAGTTTTAGTCTTTGCCACACACACCAAGTGCCTGGTTCCTTTGATGAACCTTATGTAGATTGGCATCGCTCCATGACTGAGAGAAAGTATAACCCTATTTTTTTCAGATCGCTATTCCACCAATGGTCAGGCAACTTGCACAGCAGATTGCTCTGAAACCAGTATCTGTGCAACGCATCGAAGCATCCACTACCGACATACTAGTGTCCAAGGAGGTGACAAGTCAGAGGAAGGATTAAGCAGCACTATGATGTGGTTTAACGGCGGGTCGACCTCAAATCTAGGAAACTGGGTTCGAGTCTCTGCAAAGACGCTCAACATCCTGTGATTCTAGGCAAGTCACTTAATCTCCACGTGCCTAACAAAAAAAATGAATGTGTCCTTGTGTAACGAAAATGGTGTTTATGTAAAGCGCTCTGATAGCTGATACCTTCGGGTCAAGTTTGCGCTATATCAAACTCTGGAAAAAATAATTATAGTTAAGTTTGTGACTAAAATTGATTTTTTAAATATATACACCAAAAACAACAGCTGTTAAACATAACTTCATATCATACATTTTTTGCATTTTATTTGTGATATTGAAACTATACTAGACTACATTCAAACACAATATTGTACTCAAGTTCTCTTTGTAAATACTGAAAAAAACACAATCTGAATGGGAAGTTGTCCATTAGTAGGTTAAACTCTAGTAGAGAATAAATATCAATTGTGAATACAGACAAATGACACTTTCTTGACAATCACTTGCAATCAGGCATAGATGTTTCATTGAGTTCACGCCAGAGGTGAGTGATTTCATCCTCATCCCTGTTAACTTTGTGAAGCATATCTCCAACATCACTCTGGCATTCCCATTGGTAATCTTCATCAGTGATGTTTGTTATGAAGCATACAACACAAAACAACAATCATGCAGACACTGCCATTAGAGTAGAGAAGTCTTGCCAAAAGCACTTGAACTACAAGCCCGGTCTTCAGCACCCCATATTCACATGGGCACCACTATAGTAGGCTTCCCCATCCTCATTTGGGTGTACCTCAAAGGTGTTAAAAGCCTAGTATGATTTGAATAACATGAGTCCCCTCTAAGCATGGGCGGAAAATCCGTTTCGCTCGCGGATTTTGCGGATTTTCGGTAAATTTGCAATCCGCGAACGCTCGCGAATTTACCGAAAATCCGCAAATTCGCACGCAGCGGATTTTTTTTCTTGGAGATACAATTTTGCGGCGCGCGGCGTTTACTTACCATCATTCAGCGTTTGCCGAGTTGTTTTTCTCGAAATTTTGCGAGTGCTGCGCCATTTTGGATCTTGCTGCGGGATCCCGCGGGAATTTGGTGAGCGCGATTACGTCATCGCGGCTTGCCAACTTGCACAGCAAGAGTTTGCCAACGCGAGTACGCCGTGATCACGTATCGCGGGACTTCGCAATTGCGACCTTGTAGATGCGGCGAGCAGCAACAATCTCGCACTCGCGAAAATACAAAATTTGCAATTCTGCACAAGAAATCCACCAGCAAGCAGCATAAACCTTCTGGAAATGATGATTTTTATCTGAATAACTCCTCAGGTTGACATTTGCCTGCACTTTTTTTGCGAGGAGTCCATTTTGGGGAGGAGGGGGGGAGGAAGGAAGTGCCCCACAGTCTTCAACTTCCTGTTCCTGTCCAGCAGGCTCCTCCCAGTGCTTTGTCCATCTCCTGGTCACTTTTCATTTGGATCTGGAGCTGGAAGGATTACTTTTTGTGGATGCTGCTGGATATTTGGATTTGAGGCCTTTTTGACTTTCTTTGGATCACTTTTGGATTAGAAATTTCACAAGTAAGTTTGTTTGGGGCATTACAGCTGCTGCAACTACAATTTTGGAATTTTCGATTTTTGGGTTGTTTTGGGGCCTTTTGCCCAGGGGTACTCAGTGGTGGGTGGACTGAGTCTTTCTGTGGGGTGTCTTGAATTTAAACATCATGGAGGGGCTGGATGGCTTGGGATTGTGCTGATTTTTCAGTGATTTTCGTTTTTTTGGGCTGTACTTGTGGCCTTTTCACCAGGGGTAGTGAGTGTTGCATGGGCCTAGTCTTTCTGTGGGGTGTCTTGAATTTAAACATCATGGAGGGCATGGATGGAATGGGATTGTGCTGATTTTTCAGTGATTTTCGTTTTTTTGGGGCTGTACTTGTGGCCTTTTCACCAGGGGTAGTGAGTGTTGCATGGGCCTAGTCTTTCTGTGGGGTGTCTTGAATCTAAACACCATGGAGGGCATGGATGGAATGGGATTGTGCTGATTTTTCAGTGATTTTCGTTTTTTTGGGCTGTACTTGTGGCCTTTTCACCAGGGGTAGTGAGTGTTGCATGGGCCTAGTCTTGTCTTGAATTTAAACATCATGGAGGGCATGGATGGAATAGGATTGTGCTGATTTTTCTGTGTTTTTCGATTTTTTGGGGTGTTAGTGGGGACAGGCCATGTGGGTGGGGACCATTTTGAGTGCTGCTACAGGCCCTGGCCATGTGCTGGAAGGGAGGGGGCCATTTTGAATGCAGGCAGTGTTCTTAGGTCTGCAACCATTTTGCCTAGCTTTCAACCTTTATACCCAGGGGTACTGAGTGGTGCATAGGCCTAGTCTTTCTGTGGGGTGTCTTGAATTTAAACATCATGGAGGGCTTGGGATTGTGCTGATTTTTCTGTGATTTTCGTTTTTTTGGGCTGTTGTTGTGGCCCTTTTCACCAGGGGTAGTGAGTGGTGCATGTGCCTAGTCTTTCTGTGGGGTGTCTTGAATTTAAACATCATGGAGGGCATAGGATTGTGCTGATTTTTCTGTGTTTTTTCGATTTTTTGGGGGTGCATAACTGAACTGATGTTCCTCTGTCTTCCATTGCTTTTAGGTGCACAAGACTCAAGAGAACCACCAGTGCCAGGAAGAAGTCCTGCAGCGGTACTGTGCGCAGCATAACGTCACGCGACGTCACGTCTGGACACAGACAACTCTGCAACTCGTGCAACTGCGGCCTGCTGTTCTGACCTGCTCTGAAGAAGATGGCCCCCAAAAAAGTTCCCCGTAGCTCCTCTAGCAAGAAAGTTGCCAGTAAGGAGCAGAAGAAGCAAGTTACCAAGGAGACTGGTGTGCGGCCCGCCACGTTTTTTGGGAGTAAAAAAAAAAGTACGCCTGCAGCAGCAGCGGGATCTGCTGGGGACCAAGCTGGGAGCAGCACCCCCGCTCCATTGGGCTCAGTGCCACCACCACCACCACGCCAACTTAAGTCCAAGCCCTTGAGTGCTGCAGAGGCACTTAGTCTAGTTGTTCAATCACCATCGACCAGTGATGTTGGCTCATCGCAAGAAAGTAGCAGCAATGTCCCTGAATCAACACAGGTTGTTGTAACTAATCTGACGAGTGTTGAACAACCACAGCCGCAACAACAACCACATGTGCAAGTACAAGCCCAAGTACATGTGGAAGGAGAGGCAGCGCAAGGAGATGCGCAAGCAGAAGTGCATGGAGGGTCACAAGTGCCCACAATAGTTGTTCCTCCCGAAGTAGAGTCACATCACGAAATCGACAATCAAGGCGAGGTATCATTTGATGAAGCCACTCCTACTGATGATCATTTATTGTCTTCCACACCCCTAGCAAGGAAGAGATCAAGGGTGAGGTCTATATCTTCTTCAAGCCCACCTCCTTCTGATGATATGGATGAAAATTGGGAACCACCACTGCCGTCTGAGAGTGAGTCACACCATGATCTGACAAAGGTACTTAAGCGTAAAAAGGAAGGTCGTCGAAAAACTCATAGTTATGGAGTGTGATGAGGCTCAACAAGAAGTGGCGGATACTGCTGCTGATGAAGGCTCTCACAACGACGAACCAGTCATCATAAAGGTCACTGCAGCCCCAGCGGGCATGCAGCAAAAAGACATTTTGACCCTAGCCCGAGAAGCTGCTGAGCGTGATGATGTTGTCGACAAGGAGGCAATGGAAGAAACACCACAATCATTGGAGTTAACTAGTACACCAACACCTACCGCTTCCATATTTCTTACTCGCCGGAAGAGACCTCCATCCACCTCGACCTCAATTAGTGGTGGTGAAAGTGCAAAGCGTACTGAAGTTCGGCAATCCACATCCTCCACTTCATCTGGCATTAGCAGCAGGACCACCACCACCAGTATCGCCGCCTCCTCCGGCCCCACAAGACATTTCAAGTCTGCAGTTTGGGACTTCTTTAGTGTTTGCCCAAAAAAGGAAAACCTCGCCATTTGTAGCATTTGTAAGTTTGCAGTTAGTCGTGGTAAGTTTGGTTCCAACTATGGTACCAGGAGGCCAGAGAGGTCAGATGTTTCATCTGATGATGACGAGGAGGAAGAAGACGTGTCAAACACTTCACTTACACCCAGTACCCCTGTCAGCAGCACACCCCATGTGAGCCACACTAAGAGTGTGGAAGAGATTGAGACACCAATGCGAAAAAGTTCATCAGCGAGCGTAACTGGGTCGAAGAAATCATCATCATCATCCCGTAAATGCTTGGTCCAGGGCAACATTAAAAAGATGTTGTTTACAGAAGCGCAATATGAACGCAACCACCCACTGACGCGTCTGTATAACACTAAGCTGGCTAAAATGCTAGCTCTGGACCATCTCCCGTTTTCTTTTGTAGAAGGGGTTGGTTTTCTAGAATTAGTGGCAGCGCTCTGCCCTAAATGAAAGGTTCCTAGCCGGTTCTATTTTGCCAGAGTTGCGGTTCCTGCACTACATGAAGATGTGCTGGAGGTGATAAGGGCAGCTTTGCAGAAGAGTGCTGTTCACACTATACATCTGACAACAGACATGTGGACCAGTGGCGCAGGCGCTGGTTACATGTGCATCACTGCACACTGGGTCTCTTTTTCAGGGGTTAAAGCAAAACTAAACGCAGGTGTTGACCCGGACCAAGTTTTTAAAGCTGCTCGGAAACATGCAACACTAGCCATGTTTGGCTTGGAGAAACGTCACACAGCACAAAACATTTTGGATGAGTTTAACACAAAGGTCCTTCACTGGCTGTCCCCAAAAAAACGCCAGGTTGGTTATGTTTCCACGGATAATGGCACCAATGTAGTTAAGGCCATGGAGCAGGGTCACTATTTCAGAGTGCCGTGTTTGGCGCACTGTATAAACCTGGTTGTTAAAAAATTCTTGAGTGATAAAGACAGTCCAGCGTACAAGGTAGTGGAGACCTGCCGAAAAATGTGCAACCATTTCAGCCATTCTTTTAAGGCCCGGAAGCATCTGAGGAGCCTGCTACATGAACGTCGAATGCCAGTGAAAGCACTCATCCAGGAGGTGGCAACACGTTGGAACTCAACCTTCTACATGCTTGAGCGTCTGTATGAGCAGTATACGGTACTCGATCACTATTTCTTCACAGTGGGTACAGCTCACAAGGACCTGAGGATGGATGCGGCGCAATGGGAAATAGTTAAAAGCCTGACACACTTGCTTCGTCCTTTTGAGGTCTTCACGCGTGCAGTCAGCAAGGAGGACTGTAATTTGGGAAAAGCTATCCCATTGTTGTACATGCTGGAGCACCAACTGAAGGCGGTGTCTTCTGTGTTTCAAAAAAATGAAAAAAACCAAGACCCTTTTGTTTTGGCGGAGAAATTATTAGAGCGCCTACAAGGTGATGAACGTCTTAAAAAGATCCACTCAGAACAGCATTACATTTGTGCTACTATTCTGGATCCACGCTACAAAAAGGCGCTGGCAGGCCGAGCATTCTTTCCTTTTGCTGATGAAGATGTTACAAAGTACAAACGTTGGCTAGCCTTGTCAGCCAAGAGGTTTGAAAGAGAACGGCAGCTCATTGAAGAAAAAGGCAGTACATCAGCATCAGCATCAGCAGGCCATCCCCAGTCAAAACAATCCACTTCTGCACCTGTGGCTGTGGCACAAGTGACCTCTCAGCCGTTGCGATGTTTTTTGCAGTATTCGCGAGCCGCTTGCAGCGCAACACGCGAATTTACCCCAAGGTCGAGTAGGGGCGCAGCCATTTTGTTTGCGTGACGTATTTCCGTTTCCGCCCGCTATGTATAATCTCGAGAAGTAAGCGCATTGCGAGTACAAGTTCGCGCAAGATCGTGAGGAAAATCACGTGCAAACTTACTTTTGCGCTCGTGAACGGGCGGCCATCTTGTTTTTCATTCATTTCCTGTGTCTGGGCATGGTGTTTATCCTCTTGCTATCTTTGCCATCCTTTGCTTGTTTTCAGTTTTTTTCGAACGATTTTGCTTCTTATCTATCCCTCTCTTTTCCTAGCTGTATATTTTTGTCTTTTCTGCTATTTTTGTTTACTTTTAAACTACTTTTTTAAACTCTTTTCTTTTCTTCTTCCCCATCCTATTCCTTCTTAATTTTCTACTTCCTACCTTACCTGCCCAGACCATGGTGAAGCCAGGCGCCGTGAAGCTGCCCAGGCACTTGAGGGCCGCAGCGGCGGCGGGGAGGAGGAGTCCTGGACCCCGTGCTAGGACAGCATGCGGGCGATTGAGGGGGGAGCAGGTGACGCGACGGGAGATCTTCAGCCCGGAGGAAGTGGGCGTGCTGGTCTTCTTCGTCCAGCGCCGCCTGCCCAGGACCATCGCGGCAGGCGGCAGGACCGCGGGTGGCTACAACATCCGGGAGCACCGGAAGCGGTGGCAGAAGGTGTGCTGGGCCATGTACCAACTACCGGGGTCCAGCGCACCTACAGCCAGGCCACCCACCGCTGGACGGACCTCCTGGACAGGGAGCCCGACCTGCTGGACCAGCTCGGCTTGGAGATCCCCGGGCTTGGTGAGTAGTAGTAGCTATTTCATCACTCACTACTATGTTTTCTCCTGCTCTGTGTTGTTGTATTGCAAATATTTGTTTTTTACATGGAGCAAGCCAATAATGCTGCTGACGATTACATTGTAGTTAAATTATATTTCAAAATCTTCTGTGCATTTCAGGTGCACTGCTCTCCTTCTCAGTGGCGTTGCTACTATGCTTATTTGTTTTCTATTTTGTGGTCTCATTGGTCATAATAGCATTACTACGTCTATCGTGTTGTTCTATCCTAACTCGTTCTCCTTCTTCTAGTAGTTCTTTTTCTTTGGCTTTTTCGGAATCCTCTTTGCTTCTCTCTGCTTTTCTGAGTGCTTTCTCTGTGCGTCTATGCGATTCTTTACGCCATAATTCGATGGCATCTTTCTGTGACTGTCTGGCTTTCTTTCTCCATAATGCTTCTTCTACTCTCATGATGCACTCGGCATCCCATGTCCCTGTAACGGGCCATCTCTGATTCTCTGCTAAATCTTTGGTATAGTCCACCCATAAGTCGAGAAATAATACAGCATCTAAACCGTGTTTGTGGTACATAAAATACCCTGGAGTGTCCCTGGGTGGGATGGGAACAGCTTCCTCGAGTATCCCTTTTCTAGTTCTTATCTGTTTCAGTTTCGAAAACAGCGGCATGTTGAGCCGTGATACTTGGTACTTGACACTTACTCGTATTCGGACACCACTAATACAATAAACACAGTAATGAAAATCAAACAATCACTCATACCACGACATTAAAACACATTTAAACATTTTGAAAACGAACAACAATAACTAGAATAAAACTAGCTACCTGCATACTGGATATACTGCTAAAACAGTACAGATACACCGCTAAACAGTGCAGACCGGGTCTGTGTACCCAAACCCGTCTTGACCGGACACAAACTAATGCACCCGTTTAGATGCGTCCCCAGTAACGGTACTCACCGGGAAGCACGGAACAGAAGGCCTCGGAAACTCGACACTGGACTGGACCGGACTGGACTCGACTGGACTCGACTCGACTCGACTCGTGACGTAGGTACTTCGGAACTTCGGAACTGGTGGGCCTCTGAATACCTCGGACCTTGCTCTCTCAGCTAGGCTCTGGTCGGGATCCTCTGCACTCCTCACCGCCTCGTCTGGGTGTCGATCGCAGCCTCAGTCACCTCCGTTGGCCTGAGGGAGATACAGGAAATCCTGCGGGTACGCGTAGTTGTCCGTCCGGCTGTGGCAGGGGACCGGGCCTGCAACGCACCGCCGGCGCGTAAGGTGGGGGAGGGGTCCCTATTCGGGCGCCAAATATGTGGTAAATTTAAATTACCTATACTTAATTTATGCGGTAAAGTTCAATAAGAATAACTCAGTCAAAAATAAGAGGCAGAGTCCGTGGCATCTGAGTTTAAAGAGGGTTTTATTCCTTAAAAAGGAATTGGTTCGAACCAGGTATCATGTTCCATCACCACGAGGGTTCAGGAAGGGAATGGACATGGACATGTACAATGTTTTATTAACAGATATCATATATATAGTCAATGCATATAGTGAGGATGAATGCAGAAGGCGTAACATCTGAGAGAAACAAGATAAGAACACATGTGCGTAACAGAAGGCGTGCACAAGGGCGTACACGGAGGTGTGTGCTAGAAACGTCATAGAAAAGTGTCACAGGTGGGTGGATCCCTAGAAGAATCCTGCAGAGTCAGCAGAAATACATGGCAGAGATGCGCGCGCAGCAGCATGACGTGTGATTGACGTGGAACTAGAGGGTGAAGGGGACTTGACATTTAGCCCTACATGAGGAGACAGAAGTCTGGGGTGTCAGAACAACCTAATCCCAAATCATATCTAATATCTTGTGTTTGAGGAACTGTATTATGTAGAACGAAAGGTCTCTCGGGCAGAGGCTATTCTATACTGACTGCTAGTGCGTGCATATGCGACTACGTGTCTACGTGTAAGCAAGGGGCCATGGGCCTACCATGTTAACAGGAGCTATGAATTACTTGCACGGAGACAGGAAGGCCGGGCCCTTTGCTCTGCAGCTGGGGAGATGTTTTCCTAAATCACTAGACAGGAATGTATTTTCGAGGAGCGGAGCAGATAACTTGAAGGCTGAATACAGTCTTGGCAGGCAAGCAGGTCGAGCCAGGCACCGCTCGCCGCACAGGAAGTAAGGCAAGGGTCAGGAAGCAGTAGACTGCAGCTTTCAGGGACAGAAGGCAGAAAGGGCTCGATGACAGGAATCAGGGCCTAACTCACCAGGGCCAGGAAAACATGAAAGTGCACCATGTAAAGACGGTGGCAAGGCATACTTAGGAACTGAATATCCGACCCATTCATGGTGGATCTGAAAGAGGACATGTTAACGTTGGACGCAAATGTATTTGCGTCTTCATAGCTGGTTGTGGAGGGAACATACATGTACTTGAAGCACGTACATGGAGCCGTTGGGGTCTACGATAGGGGACACAATTGACCATAAAAATTCATATTACCTCAACAGTAGTGGTATGAATTGTCCTCCTATCCAAACCAAAAGGTAGTATCTTATTCTTTCTTGGTGGTCATTCACATTTTATAGTTGGGAATTTTCAAAGCAGATAGAACACTTCAAAAGACATTATGGACAATCCCAGAGGACTGCACTAAGTTGATAGAGCTATTGCTGACTAGAAGGGGAGTTTCGCCAACCGTGCAATCTTAGTTAGCTACACAGACAGACTAATAAGAATAATCTAGTAATACCACAGGGAGTCATAGTAGAGGCAGGATAAGAATTTAGATACAGTCTACAAGAAGATCAAAGACGATTTTGAAAAAATCAAATGGGGAAGGCTAGGAAAAATAGGTACTAGTCTAAAATGAAAACTTACTGGGGCCAGCAAAGGAGCCCTCGCCTGCCCGATCCTGGCCCTGTTCAACAGCATCCGCCGCCGCCTGCTGCTCCTGTGTCACCTCGCCCCTGGGGGGAGCTGACGTACAACATGAAAGAAAGAACAGAAAACATGGATGAATGTTGCTTGTCAATGTCAACCAAATCAAACATTTCAAAACAACAATAACAAAATATTTCCGTGAAATTATATTGATTAGGGTTAGTTTTCATTGATTTGCGGACCTGCGTCTTCGAAAGTCACGTAACTCACTAAACAAAGTACTGAAAGGTTCAACTAGGACTGGCAGGCAGCAGTCTGCAGGCAAGACGCAAAGTGACAGACAAACTCCATTGTGATTTCAGTCAGATCAGTGACAACACTAACAGTTGCCTGCTACATAACCAGTCATTTAAATAGTCAAACTATCAATCCACCGCCACTATTTTTCTTATTGTCAGGGGTACAAAGGAAGGGGCAGATTTAAGCCCCTTGCGGCTCTTTTGCTCTGTTCTTGCGTGACTTTTGTGACGCAGCAGCTGAACAAAAGAGGCGCCATGGTGCGGCGTATAATATTATAACAACGTGACGCATTTGGGAGATGCATCCCGTTATAAAGCCCTGCGCCATCAGGGGGCGTTCCGGCGCAAGGGAGGGCATTCCTGCGCTGGAACACATCCTAAAAGTGGCTGAGGGAAATCTACAAAATTTCAATCAGTCACCTTTAGGACAATGATGCGTCACACAAACCCTGCACCTGCTTGAAGCAGACTTACGGCTTGCCCCAGCATTGGGGAGATAGGGTACCCCAGAGCATTGCTGGAGCTGCGCCATCGTTGCGACGCAACTCCAGCAGTAAAGCTTTGGTGACGTTTTGGGTCCATGGTGCGCCGCATTGCAAATACCGTGCACCATGTTTGGTGGTGGTAGCGGGCTGCACAATTACTGGCGCATCCCTGCTACTTTGCAGGGATGCGACGGTAATTGCAATTCTGCCCCCTAGGGGCATACTTACTTACGCGTTCTGGCGCATCTCCAGAGATGCGCCAGATCAAATGCGTCACGCAAAACTACCCTTGCGACACGGCAGATGCGCCTCATTTACAATGCGGCGCGCCCTGGCGCAAGGGTAGGCACTTGCGTGACGCATCTCGTCAGGTAAGAGCGGCGCATCACTGGAGTCACGTCGCCAACGCAATGCAACTCCAGTAATGCTCAGGGCCACCCAATACTTAACATGCTGTGGCAGTCCTTACGCCTGCTTCAAGCAGGCATAAGGAATTGAATTGACGTAGCAGCGTCGCAGAAGTGCCTGTGTTAAATCTTGTAGATTTCACGCAGGCACTTTTGCGAGGCGCACAGCCGCCGGACCGCCCACCCTGCGTACTAGGAACGCACCCATTGTGGCGCAGGCCCATGGCTTTATAACGTGACGCATCTCCCTAGATGCGTCACGCTGTAAATGACTCGCAGGGATGCGCCACGTTTAGGCCGCTGTTACGTCACGCAAGGCAATGTACACGTGGCGCAAGGGGCTTGTAAATGTAATCTGCCCCCTAGTGTCTAGCATTACGCAGTTCTGTAAAGTACACTCATACATAATAGTTACTCAGGCCAATGAGACCAGTATCCAGTCCTGGCCAAGGGCCTGCCCAAGGTGACCCCGGAAGTACCAAGAGATCTGCCCCCTCCATTGGTTCCGACTAAATTTCGTCACAAGACCACAAAAGATATTTTCCTTTTTTCTTATTTAGACGATGTAGCTCCCGAATATATTAATGTTCCGCCTGCACGCATACCACCCGCTGACCGTCATCCCCAACGACAGGACACTCCTCCACCACTTCCTGCAAACCCCATTAACCCTATTAATCTGCTTAATCCTTTCGGGCCTGACACGGCCCTACCGACAGATCCTGCTCAAGCCTCCGCTTCAGGAGGTGCATCAGGAGGTTTCCAGACCCCGCCACCAGTACATCGATTAAATACTAAAGAAATAGCAATGCAACGTACTCCGAAACCAATTAACAGTGAAAAGGCGAAAGAACTTATCACATACTGTAGATATGACCCCATACCAGGCAAAGATGGTTGCATGTTATTAGCCTCAATACGTATAAGACGTGCTGCAGACTTTTTAGTGCTGTTTCCAGGAATAAAAGCTAATCTAGACAGGATATATCAGTTTGTTCAGACGGGGGAGGGTCCGGAATGTGTTCACGAGGCCATGGCGCATCAGAAGGTAGACATTCAGAGCCTACTATTAAGATTCCTCATAAACTGTTTCATAAGAGAACGAGACCGGCCTGGTGTAAATGAAGAAGAGATGAAGGTATTAACTGCATGGAGTCAGAATATTTCTGACGGAAAACATGATAAACAAAATTGTATAGAGAGCATGTACAGAAAGATTCGTGAAGAAATAGTAGTATTTCATGCAAAAGCGAAAGCTGAAAGGGAAGCAGAATCAGATGCAAATAAATCCTCAGAGGATGAGCCAGAGACAGAGACAGAAGATAGAGGAACGATAGCATATGTAGGAAGGGGTAGATCCTTTAATAAACCGATACGTCCAGAAAGTAAGAGACTTTTTCATTCCGCTATGTTAAATCCAAAGACTCCTGAACATCTATTTCAGGCTACCGATAAAATACTTCAAGAACGAATGGGGTACCATGTACTCGATTCCATGGATGAACAAGAATTAGCCAGGTCAGCAGTACAATGGGCTGACAATTCTGATAAATATAGTGATGACGCATTAGCGCAGACCTTTTTGAATCTTTCCCCAGACGAACAGCGACTAGCTGGTATGTACATGATACAACATCTCCTTATATTGTATAAAAGCCAACATTCTGATCCAGGTCCCCTACCTGATATATTAATAGAGCTACTCATGAATAAATGGAGAGGCCTAGGTACCGACTTAATTAAGGTAATTCTAGAACATCGGCACAGATATAGTGCTTTCCTGAATCCACAGTTCGTTCCAGCTCCACCCGTAGAAAGAAAAATTTATTATATAGACAGACAGAATCCCTTGCGAGAAGTGCATCCAGTCAGAAATGATGATAATACCTTTAGACATGTGTTTGTGTACACGCCCATAACTAAAATGGAATTATTGGAAATGAAGAAATTAGTGCCTAGTCACGATAAAGACCCTGCAGGTTTCCACCGTGAAATAAAAGACATGTTACTCATGGGTGATTATACCTATCCCGACATCATGAAAATATTGAAAGTATTATTGCCTGCCGGTATTTACGAGAAACTCAAAGAAAAAGAATGGGAGGTGGGAGAACAAAAGATTGATTGGGCTGCATTAGATAACGAAGAAAATACTAGAACCCCAGGCCTAGGGCTTGGGGACAAAACTAAAGCATTACCAGGATTGTTAGTACAAGTATTGCCACGTTTATTAGCAACGAAAAAGGAGGACTGGGATGCAATCTCAGCCTGCAAACAGAAACCCGATGAAGACACTAGTGATTTTTATTCCCGATTTGAGAAATGTTTTATTATTAATAGTGGCCTGAAAGCAAGTAGCGAGTCATAACCACACCTTTTTGTATCCAAGTTAGTCGAGAATTCTCTGCCCCAAGTCAAGAATCGTGTTCTGGAAGTCGAGAGCACATGGCAAGCAAACACGCCTTCCCAAATGTTACAAATGTTACAGTACCACCATAACAGAATTAGAGAAGAACATGATCACGAACAAAGACGTATGAAAGACACGAAAATGAAAATGTTAGTAGCACAGTCAGTTCCAGCTGACGGTCAGAAAAAGGGTATGACACAGTCCAATAATTCAGCAGCTCCTGTTAAAGGGACATGCAACTATTGTAAACAGCCAGGTCACTATATAAATGATTGTGCAGTTTTGAAACACAATATAGCTACAGGTAAAACTAAAGAAAGACCGCGTCAACCTAGACAGGACCAGGTCCAACAACAAGTACCACAGAATGCACAGCCTATGCAGGCTTCGCAACAGACAGTACAGACCGTAGTGGTACCACAGCCACAACCGATTGCCGCAACACAACATGCAACTCAGCAGATGTACCAGTATGCCCAAACTGATTATCCCGATTGTCAGCGATACACATGAAACAGCCTAGAGAGGGAAGTTGGCTTGCCTCTTATTGAGGTTCCTGTAGATCAAGAGGGTCCTTACGTACATAGCCAAGTGTTAGGAAAAGATAGAAAGTTTTTGATTGATACAGGGGCAAGCAGAACAACAATAAGTCATGACGAGGTTCCAGGGGCACCCCTCTCAGGCTCACAGAATGTTTCCCTTGGATTTTCAGGAAAACCTATTGTAAATGAAGTATCGAAACCAGTACCTCTTTTAGTTGGTCCGTTGTCTTGCACCACAGATTTGTTATTAACGAAATCATGTCCAGAAAACTTGTTAGGTATCAAGACACTGAAAGCTCTAGGAGCTGTGATTTGCTGTTCTCCGGAAGGAGTAAGACTGTTCTTACGTGACTTCAAGGGTCACTATGTATTGAGAGATATTGATCCCAGATTACAGAATGTACCTGCACATTTATGGGCACAAGGCCCCACTGATGTAGGTTGTATGCACATTACACCATATCGAGTCACACTCAGGCCAGGAGTAGTACTACCACGAATCCGACAATACAAGTTACCCCCAGATGCTGTAGTGTCTTTGCTGAAAATCATTGACGAGCTCATTGCACAAGGAGTGGTTGTAGAAACCGACTCAAATCTATGTAACTCCCCTATCATTCCAATTCTTAAACGTACTGATCCAAATGCACCCCCTGTTTATCGATTAGTGATCGATTTACGAGAACTAAATAAATGCATCGTACCACAGTATCCCGTGGTCCCAGACATCTCGTCTCTATTGACTGCCATTGATTCCGAAGCAACGTTCTTTACTGTAATTGATCTGAAGAACGCCTTCTTTAGTGTCCCAATTGATCCGGAAAGCCAATATCTCTTCGGATTCTGTTTAAATGGTCGAAGCTTCAAATTTGCACGCGCACCTCAAGGATTCACAGAAAGCCCCAGCATCTATAGCCAAGCACTGAAAAGACAACTAGACAGTATACACATGCCTGACAACACTGCCCTGTTACAGTATGTCGATGATCTACTGATCACCGCCCGTAGCGAACCTGAATGTGAGCAAGCATCATTGACGGTTTTACATTCTTGGCTGACAAGGGACACAAGGTGTCCCCTTCGAAGCTGCAATTCTGTGTTCAGCAAGTGGTTTACCTTGGGCACTTGCTGTCCAAAGGGGGGAGACAGCTAACACCTGACCGCATCCAGTTAATTGTAAACATGTCACAACCCAAGACACAAAAGGAGGTACGAGCCTTTATAGGCCTCACTTCTTACTGTAGACAATGGATCCCTCAGTATGCATTTTTAGCGAAACCACTCATACAGTTGACAACCCAGGAGGCAGCGACATCGACTGCCCTCCCTTGGACTCAGGAACATACACAAGCTTTTGACGACTTAAAGAAAGCCTTATGTCAAGCACCAGTTTTAGCGACACCATGTTACAGCAAGCCTTTTACACTTTTTGTCACAGAACGTGAAGGTACTGCATTGTCAGTACTCACTCAGGATCAAGCAGGTTCACACAAACCGTGTGCTTATTTTTCTAGTACATTGGATCCAGTAGCCCAGGCGCTGCCTGCGTGCTTGAAATCAGTAGCAGCAACAGCTCTAGCAATCAGACAAAGCGATTCCATAGTGTTAGGACATCAATTGACAGTACAAGTTCCAGACTCTGTGGAAGTTCTTTTAAATCGAACACAGACTCAACACTTGACTATAGCACGACTGACAGGTTATGAATTGACATTGTTTCAGCCACACATAGAAATCAGACATTGTAATACATTGAACCCTGCTACACTTCTGCCATTAAGTGAGACAGATCCATTGGCACATGATTGTATTGAAGTCATTACCATCACGACGAAACCCAGACAAGACTTGACAGACACCGCATTACCAGATCCAGACCTGACACTTTATGTGGATGGTTCATGCATGAGAACAAGTACAGGAGAGTTAGTGGCCGCCTACGCAGTCACAACAGAAACTGAAGTCATAGAAACAAATTGTATTGACACCCTGTCAGCTCAAGCAGCAGAGCTCATTGCTCTGACTCAAGCCTGTATTCGAGCAAAGAACAAGAGAGTCAGCATATACACAGATTCACGTTATGCTTTCGGAGTCGTACACGACTTCGGTGTACTCTGGAGAGAGAGAGGTTTTTTGACCTCTCACGGGGCCAAAATTCAGCACGGTCCCCTCATTCAAACTCTGTTAGACGCAATACATCTGCCTACAGCCATATCCATCATGAAGTGCAGGGCACATACGAAGGTCACAGATACAATTTCCCAGGGTAACGACCTGGCAGACCGAACAGCTAAGCATACAGCTCAGACTCAGACTCACGCAACTGACCTGACAAAGACAATAGTCCCGACACCGACACGTTGCATGACAGTTAAGGATCCCGCCCTAGATGTAATTGACATACAGACGCATGCTACACCAGACGAAATCAAGAAATAGATTGAACTAGGAGGGATCCAGACAGAACAGGGATGGATGACGAAGGGAAAATCTATATGGTTTCTCCCCGACTCTATGGTTCAAGTTATCATTAATACAGTACACAGTCCTGCACATTTAGGAGAAAAAGCCATGTTAGACAGTATTCAAAACCTTTGGTTCAATAAACATTTACGAGCAGCAGCAAAACAGAAAGTGCGTACTTGCATGATCTGTTGTCAGTTCAACCCAGGTAAAAGCATTCCCGTAGAGCAAGGTGGATTTCATCCTCCCGATCACGCTTTTGAAGTCCTCCAGATGGATTATATCCAGATGGAACGTTGTCGAGGATTCAAATATGTCCTCGTAGTTGTATGTGCACTCTCCCGTTGGACAGAAGCATATCCAGTCCCAGACTACACTGCTCCGACCACTGCCAAACAGCTGGTTCATGAATTCTTCCCCAGGTATGGTTTGCCCCGCATCGTACACTCAGATAACGGTCAGCCATTCTCGTCCGAGCTTATGAAGCAGGTATCACTCCTGCTCGGCTACCAATGGAAATTCCACTGTGTCCGACATCCCGAGGCAGCAGGTCTCGTGGAACGTCATAATCAGACTCTGAAAATTCGTCTTGCCAAGATCTGTAGAGAGAAAGGCGTCGACTGGATAGTAGCTTTACCAGTTGCACTCTTTTACATGAGAATGGTCGCACACTCACGAACAGGGCTATCCCCGTATGAGGTGGCCTTTGGTAGGCCACCGAATATGTGGGGGACGCCTCTGCCTTGCAAAATTACTGATGTTGACTGTAACATGCTGACAGATTACCTTGCTTCCTTGATGTCTGCACTACAATCATGTTGTTCACAGGTTGCTGCAGCCTTTCCCGACAACACCGAGGTGAAGCCACATGAGGTTGTTCCGGGGGACCTCGTCTTCGTGAGGAACTTTGACAGGAGAAGTCCGCTGGAGCCCCGTTGGCAAGCGCCGAAGCTAGTACTATTGACTACAAGGACTGCGATTAAAGTCGAGGGCCGCAAGGGCTGGCTTCACTCGAGTCATATTAAAAAATACCATGGACTGCTGCCAGATCTAGACTCCCAGCCCTGCCCTCCTCCAGAGACTGACTCAAAACTCCCCCTGGTTGAGAAAACTTCTTCTCAAGAATATAAATTAAAATTGAGGTCTAGCAAGTCAGACAGTTTAATTGTTTAAGTCCTCCCATAGGTGAATCGGTTAGATGAGTTTCTGACATGTATCCCCTAGACCCCAATAGAGAGAGAGATAGACAGAAACAACTCAAGAAACGTGAATATTGTAAATCACTTCGTAGTCACTGTATCGTGACACTATTATGTTTTTTCTGAGTCTTATGATTATTGCTGCAAGTATACTGTTACACTTATATTATCCTATTTTCAAGCGTGCACATTCCTCCTTAAATGTCACTGCCGAGCACTCTTTCAGTGAACTGCCCCCGCATGAGTTATCTTACCGACTTGCGCTGCGCAACAATACATTCATTAGTATGTTACACCATTCCCATCAGACCAGCAATGCTACCAATTGTTGGATATGTGGTCGACTCCCTCCCTATCAGAAATACAAGGGAGTTCTGCCCCTCTTCCCGTACCCGTTCACACAATGGTTCCTGTGGTGCATGGTTTAGCTTGATTAATTCTTTAGATTCCAATTCCGTAGTTTACCAGGGCAACTGGGTATGGGGAAACCTGAACACCGTTCTGCATAAAGTATGTTTCCCTGACAAGGAGGGTCTTCCCAAAAGGACAGGGACTGATCTAGAAAACGAAGTATATGGATTAGGTAACTTTACACTTAACCTCATGATTCTGAATGTTGAATCCGAAACCGAACCAGTCTTGCCCGCTATGTCCGTATTACCAGTCAAAGGTGAATTATGTGTCAGAAAGAATGGTTCAGTACACCTGGGTCATAGTAAATGTACTACTGTGATCGAATTCAGTGATAAGGGCAAGTCTACATTTAAAGCTTCCCGTCATTCCTACTTCATTTGTGGTCATACCGCATATATACGCTTACCTCTAGATTGGGATGGCACCTGTTACATTGCATTCCTTCTGCCACCTCTTTTCCTAGCCCCTCCTGATTATCATAGGGACTCCCATCTAGTACACGTCAGACCCAAGAGAGACCTCCCGATTGTCGACTACACTGAAACGGCATGGGACTTCAATAAAGGTTTCTTTCCCTACTTAGGTGCTGTCTTTAATAGTAAACTGATACGTAAATTAACTAGAACCCTCGAAGCAGTAGTGAATGAAACTACTTCCGCCCTAGGCAACTTAACGGAGGAGCAGTCTGCTATGCGGATTGTTGTTCTTCAAAATCGTCTTGTCCTTGACGTCATCCTGGCCGATAGGGGCGGAGCTTGTAGAGTCATCGGATCGAGCTGCTGTGTTTTCATTCCAGAAAACGCGCCATCAGTATATAGAGCCATAACCCGTCTTCACAAGATTGCAAGTCAGATACACCAGAATCCAGGCACCTGGACTTGGTCCGGTTGGTTCTGGAGTGTACTATCAGCCTGGGGATGGAAGGTCCTATCCTTCCTCGGAATAGCCCTTCTCATCGTGTTCAGTTGTTGTCTATGTCTACAATGTGGGCCAGCGATTTGCGGCTTGTGCGCCACATCATGTATTCCTCATTCAAGTCCACGTTCAAAACACTGTAAGAAGAAAGAAGAGCAAATGATGTTACATGAACAGATTGATAGATTAATGAGGATTGATATATTATGAAGGGTCCGTAGGGGACAAGGAGGGAATGAGGTAATATGAATTTTTATGGTCAATTGTGTCTCCTATCGTAGACCCCAACGGCTCCATGTACGTGCTTCAAGTACATGTATGTTCCCTCCACAACCAGCTATGAAGACGCAAATACATTTGCGTCCAACGTTAACATGTCCTCTTTCAGATCCACCATGAATGGGTCGGATATTCAATTCCTAAGTATGCCTTGCCACCGTCTTTACATGGTGCACTTTCATGTTTTCCTGGCCCTGGTGAGTTAGGCCCTGATTCCTGTCATCGAGCCCTTTCTGCCTTCTGTCCCTGAAAGCTGCAGTCTACTGCTTCCTGACCCTTGCCTTACTTCCTGTGCGGTGAGCGGTGCCTGGCTCGACCTGCTTGCCTGCCAAGACTGTATTCAGCCTTCAAGTTATCTGCTCCGCTCCTCGAAAATACATTCCTGTCTAGTGATTTAGGAAAACATCTCCCCAGCTGCAGAGCAAAGGGCCTGGCCTTCCTGTCTCCGTGCAAGTAATTCATAGCTTCTGTTAGCATGGTAGGCCCATGGCCCCTTGCTTACACGTAGACACGTAGTCGCATATGCACGCACTAGCAGTCAGTATAGAATAGCCTCTGCCCGAGAGACCTTTCCTTCTAGATAATACAGTTCCTCAAACACAAGATATTAGATATGATTTGGGATTAGGTTGTTCTGACACCCCAGACTTCTGTCTCCTCATGTAGGGCTAAATGTCAAGTCCCCTTCACCCTCTAGTTCCACGTCAATCACACGTCATGCTGCTGCGCGCGCATCTCTGCCATGTATTTCTGCTGACTCTGCAGGATTCTTCTAGGGATCCACCCACCTGTGACACTTTTCTATGACGTTTCTAGCACACACCTCCGTGTACGCCCTTGTGCACGCCTTCTGTTACGCACATGTGTTCTTATCTCGTTTCTCTCAGCTGTTACGCCTTCTGCATTCATCCTCACTATATGCATTGACTATATATATGATATCTGTTAATAAAACATTGTACATGTCCATGTCCATTCCCTTCCTGAACCCTCGTGGTGATGGAACATGATACCTGGTTCGAACCAATTCCTTTTTAAGGAATAAAACCCTCTTTAAACTCAGATGCCAAGGACTCTGCCTCTTATTTTTGACTGAGTTATTCTTATTGAACTTTACCGCATAAATTAAGTATAGGTAATTTAAATTTACCACACTGTTGCGGGGACAATTCTTCTGCAGAAACAGAACTATGGACAATAAATAGTGCATTGCTTATCAATTATAATAGGCGCTGTTAGAGTTTCCACATACCTCTGTGATAACAGACTTTGAACCCCCAATGTCCTTACTGGCTGACTACATAGTGTGGCACAGTCATTTACCTCCCGAATTCATCGATGATTGATCCCCAATGATGATTATCCAACGCAGCTCAAGAGTACGGAGTTAGAGTCAAGAAGTGTCAGAGGCACGGACTCATGCTTGCAAAAATTGCAAAACCTTTCGCTCAGTCACTCTAGTCTGGACCAAAAAACACAGAGTCTATTTAAGTTTAAAAGCTTTATTAAAAGTAAACACATTTATTAAAATGAAGTCATAATAAAACTAAACGTTTAACTGATAATGGAAAAGTGGTTAGTGCTGACGATTAATTGAAGACATTTCTTGTGGTCGAGCCGAGCTCTCACCTGGTTTCAACTTGATCTTGTTGGTAGAAGTCCATCTTCTGTCTCTGTGGAGAAAAATGGTGCGTGTTAAATAGCCAGCCTTCATCAGTTGTGCCAAAAAGTGCAGCAAGACAACACCCTTCCCTGGAAAAAGGGAAATTTTTTTACTTTAGAGTAGACAGTCACAAATTACATTGTTTTCACATGTCTTCATTCCTAGACCAAATACTAGTGAGTTGTTTATTCTAACATTCTTAAATGTACTTTGTAGGTGGAACATCTGGTGGCGGGGCCAGCGCGAAGGTGGTGTTGCTCGACACGGAGGCGGAGGGCACTTCTTCGGGGGAGGAGGCGGCGGCTGTAGTGCCGGCTGTGAGAGTTGAGACGGTGGTGGTGGCGGGCAGAGGTAAGCTCTTATATATTCCTTACTTATTGAGATTGAAGACGTGGCTGGGAAGGAAAGAATATGAGATGCATGGCTGGGTGAATGATGAAGCAATGATGGGTGGAAGGACAACAGCCTGGGTGGGTGACACAGAAACTGTATGTGTCCATATACTTTGAATAGATGGATGCCTGGATCATGCTACTATCTGACTCTTAGATAGCATATGTGTATCTAGAGCAGGGGTACTCATAGTACGGCCCGCGGGCCGGTGGCGGCCCGGCAAGCCTTCCTTGGCGGTGCGCAGACCTTGCAGACAATCACTGCTCCCCCGGCCCCCACAGAGCAGAGGCTTTGTTGTATTTCACCTGTTAGCGCCCCTGCATCTCCACTCTGACAATCACTGCTCCCCCGGCCCCCACAGAGCAGAGTGGAGATGCAGGGCCACAAAGAGGTGAAATAGAACAAAGCCTCTGCTCTGTGGGGCCGGGCGAGCAGTGATTGTCAGGGTGGAGATGCAGGGGCGCTACAACAAACAAAGCCTCAATAATATGTTAATGGTCTTTTAAAGACCTGTTAAGTACTTTGGTGTGGCTGTCTGTGTGTGCGCGTTGAGGAAGCTGTCTCAGCCCGGGCTGAAGGCTGACATAGACAGACACACACACAGTGAGATGACAGAGGGGGAGGAAGAGGGAGGGCAGGAGGGAGAGAGAGATGGAGAGGGAGGGCAGGAGGGAGAGCAGGAGGGAGAGAGATGTATGTAAATGCTGTGTCTGGTGGCTCAGTGGATGAAGGCATCTGCTGCAGGGACCCGTTTTGCTTTTGCCCCGCCCCCTCTGACTCCGCCCCCACCAGTGCGGCCCTCGGCCACAAACTACACTGTAAATTTAGCCCCCGAGAGAAAGTTTGTGAGTACCCATGATCTAGAGAGAGTAGACGGTCAGTGGATGAACTAAGTGTAACTTTGAAGAGCATGTAACACTGCACCCGCACGTCCGTTCCAGTGTAGGAAAGGCAAGGAAAAGAAGTTGTAATTTTGTCCAAATACTACCATCAATAGTAGCAGTAGTTTGTATTGCAAGCACAGCATAGATCCGGTTATTACGGTGGCCACTCCCTACCTCGCTTAATAAGTTTAGTAGTACTCAGTCATTCATGTGTGGATGTATCACTGGTCACTCAATAAAAAGCAAAGCACCTACAGTCATCCCATATGTAAGCAAAAACATCCCATGTGAAGTGATAGATAATCAGATTATTTATCTTCTTAATTTTCCATTTCTAGTACTCATTTGCACTGTAGGGTGAAAGTTAAATTAATTAAGCAGTAGCCCTTGAAACAGAGTATTCTCAGTGCCACCCGTAATAGAAAAGTAAGAGCTTCACCACCTGCATGTACTGGACCGGTACAGTAACACAAATCTAGGTCACTCATCATGGCGTGCGTCTCTTTTTCTCGGGTGCAAGTTCACTGCACTGGCATTATGCCGGCTTGCAGAAGATAACGTACCAATTTTCCTAAACAAGAGACAAGAAGAAGAATAAGACTGGTGTACTTTCATAGTCGACTCCAATGGAAGTCCATAGTGCTCGTAGAATTTGTTCCTTAAACTCCCACTAATGTTAGAGCAAGGATGAAGAAGTGGGAGGTTAGTTAAATACTGGCCTCAATAGTTATGTAATGCGCTTGCAAGTTGCTAGTTGTACTGTAACACAAATTTCTGCTGAATGATTGAGTTAATCTTAAAGAGCATTGGTTACAGACTATGTCTTTCTTTCTTCATATAGATGCTCCTTCCAAACCAACAATGAGGAAGGAGCTGGCTAGAGCGGCCCGGCAACGGAGGATCGATGCCACTGTTGCTGAATATCGGTGGCTGGTGGCCCTGGAGGACGACGAAAGTGCGCATTCAACCACGACAGCAACGTCGGCTGCATCGGCCTCCGTGCCCCCACGGGCTGCCACCCAGCACAGTGCTCCAGCCAGACCGAGCCGGGCTGCCAAAGCCAAACGCCGACGCCGAGCAGCAAGGACAACAGCTGCCTCTCACAGCCATTGCAACGGCAAGGCACGCCTGCGCCGCAGTACCCTGAGGGTGTCCCGCCTTCAGCAGGAGCTCCACCACTTTACCAAGGTGTTAGAGGGGCTCCGCTTAGAGCACGCCTTGCTCCGCGAGGAGTATGATGCCCTGGCCCAAAAAGTCAACAGCATCCACCCATAGTGTCTCTTGCCCCTTTTTTAGAGACTTTTGGGGGGTGGGAATCGGGAGTTGGGTTTGGGACTTTTAAAGGACAACCGTTGGGGTTAGGGAGGGTCTTGCAGGAGATTATTTTGTTAGGGCTATAAAAATATACTTTTTGAAACTTTATCTGACCATACCTGTTTTTTACTGCTTGCCTGGTGGGTGGGGGTTTAACAGTAACTTTGTTTTTCTGAAAGTTTAGTTCCATTTTCTTCCTTTAAGTGTAAATGCCCAAACAAGAGTCCTAGGACTTTAGTAGTACTAACCGTCAGTCTCTCGTCTCTCCAAATACTCCATTATACTCCCTCCCACCAAACGCTTATCTTACCTGTAATTTGTGTTTCAAAGTAGGGCTAGGCACAGGGCTGGCTCCACGTGAAATGGCGATTAAGGTTGGCAATCCTGGGCGGATGAAATTTCCTCATAGCGGTGGTACTAGTGGTGTGACACAGTGGCAGTTGCATGCCTATGAAAAAAAAGAAAATGAAATCTGGTTTGTCCTGAGCATTACAACGGTACAATAGAGAATATAGCAGGTGACAGTACACTAGAACAGTGCCACATTGTAGCCTAACAAATGGTAAAGTATAACTACTAATTCGGTTGAAGTTCTTTGACATTAGCCATGGGTCTTTGTTAAGCAGAGTAAGAATATATCTTCGGATTTCTTCACCAGCCTGTTGCTATCACCTTATCCTCCCCAGCAAGTGTGTGGATTTATTGCTGTAATTTAGTCACACATCAATCAAAACCACACAGCCCGGGGGAAGAGGGTTAGGGTTTGAAAAATGGATGGGTACGGGGGTTTTTGGGAAAGGTTTTGGGAGACAAGAAAAAATAGCACAGCATGGACAAACAATTGAACATAAACAAATCTTTGGGTACAAACCTATCCATCAATCTTTAAAAGTGCATGCACTACTGCATGCATGTCAGTGAAAAGTAAGTAGTACTTTCGACAACTGTGGAAGAAAGAATGCGACAGTACAGGGCTGCATTAATTGTTATGCTTTTTAACTTGCATATCTCTGCAGTCTGAGAAACACTTTGTACATTAATTTAGCTTGGAAAATAGCAGAAGTAAAACCTATACAAGTTGCATCCATCCAACCATTCCTCTTATTAGCGGGACTCCTCCATTCCATCTGACGCTCAGTCCATCAATGTTGGTGACCAGAAGACACCCTATCCACTGCCTGCCTGGCAAAAAAAGGTAGTGAGCGAAATCTCCCAGGGACTGTGAAAATCACTGAAAAATCAGAACAATCCCATGCCATCCAGCCCCTCCATGATGTTTAAATTCAAGACACCCCACAGAAAGACTCAGTCCACCCACCACTGAGTACCCTTGGGCAAAAGGTCCCAAAACAGCCCAAAAATCGAAAATCCCAAAACTGTAGTTGCAGCAACTGTAATGCCCCAAACAAACTTACTTGTGAAATTTCTAATCCAAAAGTGATCCAAAGAAAGTCAAAAAGGCCTCAAATCCAAATATCCAGCAGCATCCACAAAAAGTAATCCTTCCAGCTCCAGATCCAAATGAAAAGTGACCAGGAGATGGACAGAGCACTGGGAGGAGCCTGCTGGACAGGAACAGGAAGTTGAAGACTGTGGGGCACGTCCTTCCTCCCCCCTCCCCAAAATGGACTCCTCGCAAAAAAAAGTGCAGGCAAATGTCAACCTGAGGAGTTATTCAGATAAAATCATCATTTCCAGAAGGTTTATGCTGCTTGCTGGTGGATTTCTTGTGCAGAATTGCAAATTTTGTATTTTCACGAGTGCGAGATTGTTGCTGCTCGCCGCATCTACAAGGTCGCAATTGCGAAGTGCCGCGATACGTGATCACGGCGTACTCGCGTTGACAAACTCTCGCTGTGCAAGTTGGCAAACCGCGATGACATAATCGCGCTCGCCAAATTCCCGCAGGATTTGCAAGGCACGCCGGCGCCGCTTAAACCTCAGAGTTTCGTACCTGGAGCAGGAGGTCCATAACTATAAGAATTTGGTGGAGGGCCTCCGCTTCGAACATGCCACCCTCCGCATGGAGCATGATGCCCTGGCTGCTAAAGTCAACAGCACCCTGCCTTAGTGTCCCTTGCCCCTTTTTTAGAGACTTTTTGGGGGTGGGAATTGGGAGTTGGGTTTTTGGGGGACTTTTGAAGGACAATCGTTGGGGTTAGGGAGGGTCTTGCAGGAGATTATTTTGTTAGGGCTATAAAAATATACTTTTTGAAACTTTATCTGACCATACCTGTTGTTTACTGCTTTTGAGTCTGGTGGGTGGGGGTTTAACAGTAAGTTTGTTTTCCTGAGTAGTCCTAGGACTTTAGTAGTACTACCGTCAATCTCTCGTCTCTCCTAATACTCCATTATACTACCTCCAACCAAACGCTTATCTCACCTGTAATTTCTGTTTGAAAGTAGGGCTTGGCCCAGGGCTGGCTCCACGGGAAATGGCGATGAAGGTTGCAATCCAGGGCGGCTGAAATTTCCTCCTCATTGCGGTGGTACTAGTGGTGTGACACAGTGGCAGTTGCATGGCTATGGAAAAAAGGAAAATGAAACCTGGTTTGTCCTTACTGTAGCATTAGAACGGTACGATAGAGAATATAGCAGGTGACAGTACACTAGACTACAACAGTGCCACAATGTAGCCTAACAAATGGTAAAGTATTGATAGTATAACTTGTACTTGTCTAGGATTTCTTTGACATTGGCTACTACTCCAAGAAATAGTACTGAAGCTGAGTAAGTCTAGAATATATCCTCGGATTCCTTCACCAGCCTGTTGCTATGACCTTATCCTCCCCAGCAAGTGTGTGGAATTATTGATAACTATATTCAACATAAGGTCTCTGTTGCCAGATACCTGAGAGCCTTGCTGGTCACTATAAATCCATTCACAACACTCAATGGGGTTGGTCTGGAAGGTATAGTAGATAGAAAAGGAGAAATTGCTCTTTTTCTAGGTGTCCCCTCACTCACCAGGGTTGCCCCTTGGTGACATGCTTCATCATTGGGGCCATCCCAGTCCTCTACGGGCTGGGGCGTGCTGCGACTTGCGAATTACGTAGGAGCACTTACAAATGACTATGTGTGGTGCAGATGTGATAGTGGAGTGGACTAAGTGATGTGTTAAGGGATCAATTTAGAAGCAGTCATAGAAAAAAACAATGGATACTGTATCTGTATGTTGTTGTAGTTGTCCTGTTGAAATTGGTAAGTAAGTTGCATGCAGAAAAAAATTCCTCTTATTAGGGGCACTCCTCCATTGCAGCTGACGCTTCGTCCATCAATGTTGGTGACCAGAAGACACCCTGTAAAAAAAGCACAGCATGGACAAACAATAATTGAAGATAAAGAAATCTTTGGGTACAAAGCTAACCATAAATCTTTTAAGTGACATAAAGGAAGTGCATGCACTACTGCATGAATTGTTACTGAAAAGTAAGTAGTACTAGAATGCAACAGTACAGGGCTGCAGCGTTTTCACTTGCCTATCTCTGCACTCAGAGAAACACTTCTTACATTAAATTAGGTTTAAAAAATAGCCGAAGTAAAACCTATAGAATGGCTGTAGGGATCAATTTAGAAGCAGAGAGAGATCCAAGAAATGCAGTCACAGTCATAGAATAAAACAATGGATACTGTATCTGTATGTTGTTGTAGTTGTCCTGTTGAATTTGGTAAGTAAGTTGCATGCAGAAAAAAATTCCTCTTATTAGCGGCACTCCTCCATTCCATCTGACGCTTCGTCCATCAATGTTGGTGACCAGAAGACACCCTGTCCACTGCCTGCCTGGCGGATGCTGAATTGCGGCTCGCTAATGTGAAGCCTGACTCCATCCTTTTTTCCCCATTGCACAGACTGAAACCCGGCCTGTAATTATTCAACGAAAAACAGGAAGTGATATAATATTACAACACCACTGATAAATAAATATAAGGTATGTAGGCTGTGGAGTGCAAAAAGTCACACTTTGATTTTCCTAGTAGACAGTACAATATTTTTGAAAGTGCGTACTCTGTCTGAGTCACCTTTTGAAGGATAAATAAGTATGGGTAAATTAATGTAGCGGATCTTTCCCCTCAAGCTAGGTGTACTGTAAACTGTGTTTTAGAACAAAATTAGATCTTCCCAGCAGTGCTCCCACCCAGACCCTTACTAAAGCCAGTCGCAAAAATGTAGAAGACCCCCAATCAAATCTCAAAAAACGAGGCCTAGCAGAAAACTGGTGAAAAAACGTACTTTGAAAGTAAAAGTAGGCCCAAATACCCCCTTACCCACCGTGGACTGTATTCAAGTTGCAAAAATCTAGAACACCCCGAAACACATGCAATCCTGCTGCTAGGGCTAAACCTAACGAACCCTAAGTTACAAAAAGTGCCAACAGGCTTTTCCGCGTGGATTTTGTCCCAACCACTTCTACCCGGTATTAGACCTTCCCAGGAATGCCCCAAGACCCGCCAACCCACCCACCAAAAAGCATAACACCCCCAAACAGGCCAAAAGCAAAATCTCATACTTACAATATTTCTCGGCCTTCGGTCCAAACGCGCTGTGTAGCTAGGCCATAACTCCGGTTTACCACCACGGATTTCCTGAAAAGCAAATGCAATCAAGATTAGAGTGTCCCAGCAGTGCTTCCAGACCCCGAAACCCACCCACAAACACCAGGAAGCCCCCCAAACAGGCCCCCGAAAACGCTACATTGAGCAAAATGTCAGAAATAGCAAAAAAAATCAAAGTGGATTAGTCCCAACCACTTCTATCCGATATTAACCCTTCCCAGGAATGCCCCAAGACCCGCCAACCCACCCGCCAAAAAGCATAACACCCCCAAACAGGCCAAAAGCAAAATCTCATACTTACAATATTTCTCGGCCTTCGGTCCAAACGCGCTGTGTAGCTAGGCCATAACTCCGGTTTACCACCACGGATTTCCTGAAAAGCAAATGCAATCAAGATTAGAGTGTCCCAGCAGTGCTCCCAGACCCCGAAACTCACCAAAAAACAGCCGGAACCCCCCCAAAGAGCACCTCAAAGGCAAGCAAGTCAGCAAAGACACAAAAAAAATTCTGCCTCCGATTTGGCCCAAACCACTTTTATGCGGTATTAGAGCTTCCTAGCATTGGCCCCAGAGCCGTCAACCCAGGAGAAAACGAGTAGAAGACCCCCAAACAGCCAAAGAGCAAAAGTACAAAAATGGGGACTTAGTCATTTTTTTGCCAATTTCCCAAATCACTCTGCGCGCGCTCTACAGCTAGGCCCTAACTCCCCTCTGCTACCATGGATTTGCTTCAAACCTCTTGCAAAGTAAAGTATCCATAGCCAGCAGTGCTCCCAGACCCCGAAACCCACCCACAAACACCAGGAAGCCCCCCAAACAGGCCCCCGAAAACACTACATTGAGCAAAATGTCAGAAATAGCACAAAAAAAATCAGCGTGGATTTTGTCCCAACCACTTCTATCCGGTATTAGACCTTCCCAGGAATGCCCCAAGACCCGCCAACCCACCCGCCAAAAAGCATAGCACCCCCAAACAGGCCAAAAGCAAAATCTCATACTTACAATATTTCTCGGCCTTCGGTCCAAACGCGCTGTGTAGCTAGGCCATAACTCCGGTTTGACACCACGGATTTCCTGAAAAGCAAAGGCAATCAGGATTAGAGTGTCCCAGCAGTGCTCCCAGACCCCAAAACTCACCCACAAACAGCAGGAACCCCCCCAAAGAGCACCTCAAAGGCAAGCAAGTCAGCAAAAACACAAAAAAAATTCCGCCTCCGATTTGGTCCAAACCACTTTTATCCGGTATTAGAGCTTCCCAGCAATGGCCCCAGAGCCGTCAACCCAGAAGAAAACGAGTAGAAGACCCCCAAACAGCTAAAGAGCAAAAGTACAAAAATGGGGACTTAGTCATTTTTTTGCCAATTTCCCAAATCACTCCGCGCGCTCTGCAGCTAGGCCCTAACTCCCCTCTGCCACCATGGATTTGCTTCAAACCTCTTGCAAAGTAAAGTATCCATAGCCAGCAGTGCTCCCAGACCCCGAAACCCACCCACAAACACCAGGAAGCCCCCCAAACAGGCCTCCGAAAACGCAACATTGAGCAAAATGTCAGAAATAGCAAAAAAAAATCAGCGTGGATTTTGTCCCAACCACTTCTATCCGGTATTAGACCTTCCCAGGAATGCCCCAAGACCCGCCAACCTACCGCCAAAAAGCATAACACCCACAAACAGGCCAAAAGCAAAATCTCATACTTACAATATTTCTCGGCCTTCGGTCCAAACGCGCTGTGTAGCTAGGCCATAACTCCGGTTTACCACCACGGATTTCCTGAAAAGCAAATGCAATCAAGATTAAAGTGTCCCAGCAGTGCTCCCAGACCCCGAAACTCACCCACAAACAGCCGGAACCCCCCCAAAGAGCACCTCAAATGCAAGCAAGTCAGCAAAAACTCCAAAAAATTTCCGCCTCGGATTTGGTCCACACCACTTTTATCCGGTATTAGAGCTTCCTAGCAATGGCCCCAGAGCCGTCAACTCACCCGCAAAGAGGTAGAACAACACCCCCACAAGTGCTGAGAGTCTTTCTTCATTGGGCGTAAACCAGCCCTCTGCTTTGATGGAAATAGGAGTCTGGAGGAGGAGGATAGAGGAGCATGTTCTTCTGAACTTGTGAACCTGAGGAATGCAGACTGCAGCACCTTCAAATCAATAAGCAAACAAGTGAAGACAGTTCTGCTGATGGGCTTGTTTTTGTGATTAGGTGATTAAAGTTTGAATTATATTAACTGTGCACAACAAAGAAAGACAGACACACAGGAATAAAAGTGAATAAGGACGAAAAAGAAAGTTATTGATTCATTGTCTCATTTTCAGGGCTCGGTGTCACGGTCCACGAATAAGAATAAGGCTTCGTCATCATACTCCGCGAATTCAGGCAGGGTGAGCTCAGTGTCACCTGACAGAGAAGAAATTCCCTCATCTATGTTGCTGTCCACCTCGTCTTCATCCGGCGTGCTTTCTCGTACTCTGTAATCTGGTGGTATGAGGTACTGATTCATCTTGATCATTGTTAACCTCCCACATTTTTGGGCGAGAGGCGGCTCCGTTTGGAAGTTACAATGCCACCAGCAGCACTGAAAACACGTTCAGAAGACACGCTTGTGAGTGGGCAAGACAAGTAGTTTAAAGCCAGGTTGGAGAGCTGTGGCCACAATTCTTTTTTCCCATGCCAATACGCCAATGGGTCAGCATTAACATAGACCTCTGTTGAGTCATTCAGATAGTCCTTCACCATCGACTCAAGGTGCTCCTCTAAGGTTCCTCCACTTTGTTTAGCTGTTGCTGTGACCTTTTGAGAACCAAACCCAAGCCGAGCTAGCCAATCCTCTTCAGCCTCCAATGTTACTGTTGTGTCTGGTGGTGCAGATGATCCGGTTGCCGGTGTCTTTAACGGCTGAGAGGTCACTTGTGTCGCAGCCACAGGTGCAGAAGTGGATTGTTGTGACTGGGGATGGCCTGCTGATGTTGATGTACTGCCTTTTCCTTCAATTTTCTGCCGTTCTCTTTCAAACCTCTTGGCTGAGGAGGCTAGCCACTGTTTGTACTTTGTAACATCTTCATCAGCAAAAGGAAAGAATGCTTGGCCTGCCAGCGCCTTTTTGTAGCGTGGATCCAGAATAGTAGCACAAATGTAATGCTGGTTTGAGTGGATCATTTTAAGACGTTCATCACCTTGTAGGCGCTCTAATAATTTCTCCGCTAGAACAAAAGGGTCTTGGTTTTCTTCATCTTTTTGAAACACAGAACACACCTCCTTCAGTTGGTGCTCCAGCATGTACAACAATGGGATAGCTTTTCCCAAATTACAGTCCTCCTTGCTGACTGCACGCGTGAAGAACTCAAAAGGACGAAGCATGCGTGTCAGGCTTTTAACAATGGCCCATTGCGCCGCACCCATCCTCAGGTCCTCCTTCTGAGCTGTACCCTGTGTTAAGAAATAGTGATCGAGTACCGTATACTGCTCATACAGACGCTCAAGCATGTAGAAGGTTGAGTTCCAATGTGTTGCCACCTCCTGGATGAGTGCTTTCACTGGCATTTGACGTTCATATAGCAGGCTCCTCAGATGCTTCCGGGCCTTAAAAGAATGGCTGAAATGTTTGCACATTTTTCGGCAGGTGTCCACTACCCTGTACGCTGCACTGTCTTTATCACTCAAGAATTTTTTGACAACCAGGTTTATACAGTGCGCCAAACACGGCACTCTGAAATAGTCACCCAGTTCCATGGCCTTAACTACATTGGCTCCATTATCCGTGGAAACATAACCAATCTGGCGTTTTTTTGGGGACAGCCAGTCAAGGACCTTTGTGTTAAACACATCCAAAATGTTTTCTGCTGTGTGACGTTTCTCCAAACCAAACATGGCTAGTGTTGCATGTTTCCGAGCAGCTTTAAAAACTTTGTCCGGGTCAACACCTGCGTTTAGCTTTGCTTTAACCCCTGAAAAAGAGACCCAGTGTGCAGTGATGCACATGTAATCAGCGCCTGCGCCACTGGTCCACATGTCTGTTGTCAGATGTATAGTGTGAACAGCACTCTTCTGCAAAGCTGCCCCAATCACCTCCAGAACATCTTCATGTAGTGCTGGTACCGCAACTCGGGCAAAATAGAACCGGCTAGGAACCTTCCATTTAGGGCAGAGCGCTGCCACTAATTCTAGAAAACCAACCCCTTCTACAAAAGAAAAAGGGAGAAGGTCCAGAGCCAGCATTTTAGCCAGCTTAGTGTTATACAGACGCGTCAGTGGGTGGTTGCGTTCATATTGCGCTTCTGTAAACAACATCTTTTTAATGTTGCCCTGGACCAAGGATTTACGGGATGATGATGATGATATCTTCGACCCAGTTACGCTCGCTGATGAACTTTTTCGCATTGGTGTATCACTCTCTCCCACACTCTTAGTGTGGCTCACATGGGGTGTGCTGCTGACAGGGGTACTGGGTGTAAGTGAAGTGTTTGACACGTCTTCTTCCTCCTCGTCATCATCAGATGAAACATCAACATTTTCCTTACGTGCAATTCGGGCTTCCTTGATCGCCTGTAGGTGCGCAAACTATTGGACAGCGTGCTGTCTCTTATGATGACCTCTCTGGCCTCCGGTACCATAGTTAGTACCAAACTTACCACGACTAACTCGAAGCTTACAAATGCTACAAATGGCTACGTTTTCCTTTTTTGGGCAAACACTAAAGAAGTCCCAAACTGCAGACTTGAAATGTCTTTGGGGGCCGGAGGAGGCGGCGATACTGGTGGTGGTGGTCCTGCTGCTAATGCCAGATGAAGTGGAGGATGTGGATTGCCAAACTTCAGTACGTTTTGCACTTTCACCACCACTAATTGAGGTCGAGGTGGATGGAGGTCCCTTCTTGCGAGGAAGAAATATGGAAGCGGTAGGTGTTGGTGTACTAGTTAACTCCAATGATTGTTGTGTTTCCATTGCCTCCTCATCGACATCATCATCACGCTCAGCAGCTTCTCGGGCTAGGGTCAAAATGTCTCTTTGCTGCATGCCCGCTGGGGCTGCAGGGACCTTTATGATGACTGGCTCGTCGTCGTGAGAGGCTTCATCAGAAGCAGTATCCGTCACTTCTTGTTGAGCCTCATCACACTCCATAGCTATGAGTTTTTCGACGACCTTCCTTTTACGCTTAGGTACCTTTGTCAGATCCTGGTGTGCCTCACTCTCAGACGGTCGTGATGGTTCCCAATCTTCATCCAGATCATCAGAAGGAGGTGGGCTTGAAGAAGATGTAGACACCCCCCTTGATCTTTTCCTTGCTAGGGATGTGGAAGACAATGAATGATCATCAGGAGGAGTGGCTTCCTCAAATGATACCTTGGTTTGATTGTCGATTTCCTGATGTGCCCCTACTTCGGGAGGAACAACTATTGTGGGCACTTGTGACCCTCCATGCACCTCTGCTTGCGCATCTCCTTGCGCTGCCTCTCCTTCCACATGTACTTGGGCTTGTACTTGCACATGTGGTTGTTGTTGCGGCTGTGGTTGTTCAACACTCGTCAGATGAGTTACAACAACCTGTGTTGATTCAGGGCCATTGCTGCTACTTTCTTGCGATGAGCCAACATCACTGGTCGATGGTGATTGAACAATTAGACTAAGTGCCTCTGCAGCACTCAAGGGCTTGGACTTAAGTTGGCATGGTCGTGGTGGTGGTGGCACTGAGCCCAATGGTGCGGGGGTGCTGCTCCCAGCTTGGTCCCCAGCAGATCCCGCTGCTGCTGCAGGCGTACTTTTTTTTTACTCCCAAAAAATGTGGCGGGCGGCACACCAGTCTCCTTGGTAACTTGCTTCTTCTGCTCCTTACTGGCAACTTTCTTGCTAGAGGAGCCACGGGGAACTTTTTTGGGCCATCTTCTTCAGAGCAGGTCAGAACAGCAGGCCGCAGTTGCACGAGTTGCAGAGTTGTCTGTGGCCAGACGTGACGTCGCGTGACGTTATGCTGCACACACACACCGCTGCAGGACTTCTTCCTGGCACTGGTGGTTCTCTTGAGTCTTGTGCACCTAAAAGCAATGGAAGTCAGTTCAGTTATATACCCCCAAAAAATCGAAAAACACTGCAAAATCAGCACAATCCCGCTCCATCCATGCCCTCCATGATGTTTAAGTTCAAGACACCCCACAGAAAGACTAGGCCCAAGCAAGACTCACTACCCCTGGTGAAAAGGCCACAAGTACAGCCCAAAAAAACGAAAATCACTGAAAAATCAGCACAATCCCATTCCATCCATGCCCTCCATGATGTTTAAATTAAAGACACCCCACATAAAGACTAGGCCCATGCAAGACTCACTACCCCTGGTGAAAAGGCCACAGGTACAGCCCCAAAAAACGAAAATCACTGAAAAATCAGCACAATCCCAAGCCATCCAGCCCCTCCATGATGTTTAAATTCAAGACACCCCACAGAAAGACTAGGCCCATGCAACACTCACTACCCCTGGGCATAAAGGTTGAAAACTAGGCAAAATGGTTGCAGGCCTAACAACACTGCCTGCATTCAAAATGGCCACTTGCCTCCCAGCACATGGCCAGGGCCTGTAGCAGCACTCAAAATGGCCCCCAGCCACATGGCCTGTCCCTCCCCATGAACACCCCCAAAAATCGAAAAACACAGCAAAATCAGCACAATTCCATTCCATCCATGCCCTCCATGATGTTTAAGTTCAAGACACCCCACAGAAAGACTAGGCCCATGCAAGACTCACTACCCCTGGTGAAAAGGCCACAAGTACAGCCCAAAAAAACGAAAATCACTGAAAAATCAGCACAATCCCATTCCATCCAGCCCCTCCATGATGTTTAAATTCAAGACACCCCACAGAAAGACTCAGTCCACCCACCACTGAGTACCCCTGGGCATAAAGGTTGAAAACTAGGCAAAATGGTTGCAGGCCTAACAACACTGCCTGCATTCAAAATGGCCACTTGCCTCCCAGCACATGGCCAGGGCCTGTAGCAGCACTCAAAATGGCCCCCAGGCACATGGCCTGTCCCTCCCCATGAACACCCCCAAAAATCGAAAAACACAGAAAAATCAGCACAATCCCATTCCATCCATGCCCTCCATGATGTTTAAGTTCAAGACACCCCACAGAAAGACTAGGCCCATGCAAGACTCACTACCCCTGGTGAAAAGGCCACAAGTACAACCCAAAAAAACGAAAATCACTGAAAAATCAGCACAATCCCATTCCATCCAGCCCCTCCATGATGTTTAAATTCAAGACACCCCACAGAAAGACTATGCCAATGCAAGACTCACTACCCCTGGTGAAAAGGCCACAAGTACAGCCCAAAAAAACGAAAATCACTGAAAAATCAGCACAATCCCAAGCCATCCAGCCCCTCCATGATGTTTAAATTCAAGACACCCCACAGAAAGACTAGGCCCATGCAAGACTCACTGCCCCTGGTGAAAAGGCCACAAGTACAGCCCAACAAAACGAAAATCACTGAAAAATCAGCACAATCCCATTCCATCCATGCCCTCCATGATGTTTAAATTCAAGACACCCCACAGAAAGACTAGGCCCATGCAACACTCACTACCCCTGGGCATAAAGGTTAAAAACTAGGCAAAATGGTTGCAGGCCTAACAACACTGCCTGCATTCAAAATGGCCACTTGCCTCCCAGCACATGGCCAGGGCCTGTAGCAGCACTCAAAATGGCCCCAGCCACATGGCCTGTCCCTCCCCATGAACAACCCCAAAAATCGAAAAACACAGAAAAATCAGCACAATCCCATTCCATCCATGCCCTCCATGATGTTTAAGTTCAAGACACTCCACAGAAAGACTAGGCCCATGCAAGACTCACTACCCCGGGTGAAAAGGCCACAGGTACAGCCCCAAAAAACAAAATCACTGAAAAATCTGCACAATCCCAAGCCATCCAGCCCCTCCATGATGTTTAAATTCAAGACACCCCACAGAAAGACTAGTCCCATGCAACACTCACTACCCCTGGGCATAAAGGTTGAAAACTAGGCAAAATGGTTGCAGGCCTAACAACACTGCCTGCATTCAAAATGGCCACTTGCCTCCCAGCACATGGCCAGGGCCTGTAGCAGCACTCAAAATGGCCCCCAGCCACATGGCCTGTCCCTCCCCATGAACACCCCCAAAAATCGAAAAACACAGCAAAATCAGCACAATCCCATTCCATCCATGCCCTCCATGATGTTTAAGTTCAAGACACCCCACAGAAAGACTAGGCCCATGCAAGACTCACTACCCCTGGTGAAAAGGCAACAAGTACAGCCCAAAAAAACGAAAATCACTGAAAAATCAGCACAATCCCATTCCATCCAGCCCCTCCATGATGTTTAAATTCAAGACACCCCACAGAAAGACTCAGTCCACCCACCACTGAGTACCCCTGGGCATAAAGGTTGAAAACTAGGCAAAATGGTTACAGGCCTAACAACACTGCCTGCATTCAAAATGGCCACTTGCCTCTCAGCACATGGCCAGGGCCTGTAGCAGCACTCAAAATGGCCCCCAGCCACATGGCCTGTCCCTCCCCATGAACACCCCCAAAAATTGAAAAACACAGAAAAATCAGCACAATCCCATTCCATCCATGCCCTCCATGATGTTTAAGTTCAAGACACCCCACAGAAAGACTAGGCCCATGCAAGACTCACTACCCCTGGTGAAAAGGCCACAAGTACAGCCCAAAAAAACGAAAATCACTGAAAAATCAGCACAATCCCATTCCATCCAGCCCCTCCATGATGTTTAAATTCAAGACACCCCACAGAAAGACTCAGTCCACCCACCACTGAGTACCCCTGGGCATAAAGGTTGAAAACTAGGCAAAATGGTTACAGGCCTAACAACACTGCCTGCATTCAAAATGGCCACTTGCCTCCCAGCACATGGCCAGGGCCTGTAGCAGCACTCAAAATGGCCCCCAGGCACATGGCCTGTCCCTCCCCATGAACACCCCCAAAAATCGAAAAACACAGAAAAATCAGCACAATCCCATTCCATCCATGCCCTCCATGATGTTTAAGTTCAAGACACCCCACAGAAAGACTAGGCCCATGCAAGACTCACTACCCCTGGTGAAAAGGCCACAAGTACAACCCAAAAAAACGAAAATCACTGAAAAATCAGCACAATCCCATTCCATCCAGCCCCTCCATGATGTTTAAATTCAAGACACCCCACAGAAAGACTATGCCAATGCAAGACTCACTACCCCTGGTGAAAAGGCCACAAGTACAGCCCAAAAAAACGAAAATCACTGAAAAATCAGCACAATCCCAAGCCATCCAGCCCCTCCATGATGTTTAAATTCAAGACACCCCACAGAAAGACTAGGCCCATGCAAGACTCACTGCCCCTGGTGAAAAGGCCACAAGTACAGCCCAACAAAACGAAAATCACTGAAAAATCAGCACAATCCCATTCCATCCATGCCCTCCATGATGTTTAAATTCAAGACACCCCACAGAAAGACTAGGCCCATGCAACACTCACTACCCCTGGGCATAAAGGTTAAAAACTAGGCAAAATGGTTGCAGGCCTAACAACACTGCCTGCATTCAAAATGGCCACTTGCCTCCCAGCACATGGCCAGGGCCTGTAGCAGCACTCAAAATGGCCCCCAGCCACATGGCCTGTCCCTCCCCATGAACAACCCCAAAAATCGAAAAACACAGAAAAATCAGCACAATCCCATTCCATCCATGCCCTCCATGATGTTTAAGTTCAAGACACTCCACAGAAAGACTAGGCCCATGCAAGACTCACTACCCCGGGTGAAAAGGCCACAGGTACAGCCCCAAAAAACAAAATCACTGAAAAATCTGCACAATCCCAAGCCATCCAGCCCCTCCATGATGTTTAAATTCAAGACACCCCACAGAAAGACTAGTCCCATGCAACACTCACTACCCCTGGGCATAAAGGTTGAAAACTAGGCAAAATGGTTGCAGGCCTAACAACACTGCCTGCATTCAAAATGGCCACTTGCCTCCCAGCACATGGCCAGGGCCTGTAGCAGCACTCAAAATGGCCCCCAGCCACATGGCCTGTCCCTCCCCATGAACACCCCCAAAAATCGAAAAACACAGCAAAATCAGCACAATCCCATTCCATCCATGCCCTCCATGATGTTTAAGTTCAAGACACCCCACAGAAAGACTAGGCCCATGCAAGACTCACTACCCCTGGTGAAAAGGCAACAAGTACAGCCCAAAAAAACGAAAATCACTGAAAAATCAGCACAATCCCATTCCATCCAGCCCCTCCATGATGTTTAAATTCAAGACACCCCACAGAAAGACTCAGTCCACCCACCACTGAGTACCCCTGGGCATAAAGGTTGAAAACTAGGCAAAATGGTTACAGGCCTAACAACACTGCCTGCATTCAAAATGGCCACTTGCCTCTCAGCACATGGCCAGGGCCTGTAGCAGCACTCAAAATGGCCCCCAGCCACATGGCCTGTCCCTCCCCATGAACACCCCCAAAAATTGAAAAACACAGAAAAATCAGCACAATCCCATTCCATCCATGCCCTCCATGATGTTTAAGTTCAAGACACCCCACAGAAAGACTAGGCCCATGCAAGACTCACTACCCCTGGTGAAAAGGCCACAAGTACAGCCCAAAAAAACGAAAATCACTGAAAAATCAGCACAATCCCAAGCCATCCTGCCCCTCCATGATGTTTAAATTCAAGACACCTCACAGAAAGACTAGGCCCATGCAAGACTCACTACCCCTGGTGAAAAGGCCATAGGTACAGCCCCAAAAAACGAAAATCACTGAAAAATCAGCACAATCCCAAGCCATCCAGCCCCTCCATGATGTTTAAATTCAAGACACCCCACAGAAAGACTCAGTCCACCCACCACTGAGTACCCCTGGGCAAAAGACCCCAAAACAGCCCAAAAATCAAAAATTCCAAAATTGTAGTTGCAGCAACTGTAATGCCCCAAACAAAATTACTTGTGAAATTTCTAATCCAAAAGTGATCCAAAGAAAGTCAAAAAGGCCTCAAATCCAAATATCCAGCAGCATCCACAAAAAGTAATCCTTCCAGCTCCAGATCCAAATGAAAAGTGACCAGGAGATGGACAAAGCACTGGGAGGAGCCTGCTGGACAGGAACAGGAAGTTGGAGACTGTGGGGCACTTCCTTCCTCCCACCCCCCCTCCCCAAAATGGACTCCCCGCAAAACAAGTGCAGGCAAATGTCAACCTGAGGAGTTATTCAGAGAAAAATCATCATTTCCAGAAGGTTTATGCTGCTTGCTGGTGGATTTCTTGTGCAGAATTGCAAATTTTGTATTTTCACAAGTGCGAGATTGTTCCTGCGCGCCGCATCTACAAGGTCGCAATTGCGAATTCCTGCGATACGTGAACACGGCGTACTCGCGTTGACAAACTCTTGCTGTGCAAGGTGGCAAGCCGCGATGACGTAACCGCGCTCGCCAAATTCCCGCGGGATCCCGCAGCAAGATCCAAAATGGAGCAGCACTCGCAAAATATCGAGAAAAACAACTAGGCAAACGCTGAATGACGGTAAGTGAACGCCGCGCGCCGCAAAATTGTATCACCCAGAAAAAAAATCCGCTGCGTGCGAATTTAGTGGATTTTGCGGGACATTCGCGAATCTCGCGGATTGCGAATTTACCGAAAATCCGCAAAATCCGCGAGCGGCGCGGATTTTACGCCCATGCTTAGTATGGTTCTCAAAAGGTCACAGCAAAAGCTAAGCAAAGTGGAGGAACCTTGGAAGAGGACCTTGAGTCGATGGTGGAGGACTATGTGAATGACTCAACAGAGGTCTATGTTGATGCTGACCCATTGGCATATTGGCATGGGAAAAAAGAATTGTGGCCACAGCTCTCCAACCTGGCTTTAAACTACTTGTCTTGCCCACTCGCAAGTGTGTCTTCTGAACGTGTTTTCAGTGCTGCTGGTGGCATTGTAACTCCCAAACGGAGCCGCCTCTCGCCCAAAAATGTAGAGAAGTTAACAATGATCAAGATGAATCAGCACCTCATACCACCAGATTACAGAGTACGAGAAAGCACGCCGGATGAGGGCGAGGTGGACAGCAATATAGATGAGGGAATTTCTTCTCTGTTAGGTGACACTGAGCTCACCCTGCCTGAATTCGCAGAGTATGATGAGGAAGCCTTATTCTTTTTCAAGGACCCTGACACCGAGCCCTGAAAATGAGACAATGAATCAATAACTTTCTTTTTCGTCCTTATTCACTTTTATTCCTGTGTGTCTGTCTTTCTTTGTTGTGCACAGTTAATATAATTCAAACTTTAATCACCTAATCACAAAAATAAGCCCATCAGCAGAACTGTCTTCACTTGTTTGCTTATTGATTTGAAGGTGCCACAGTCTGCATTCCTCAGGTTCACAAGTTCAGAAGAACATGCTCCTCTATCCTCCTCCTCCAGACTCCTATTTCCATCGAAGCAGAGGGCAGGATTACGCCCAATGAAGAAAGACTCAGCACTTGTGGGGGTGTTCTACTTCTTTGCGGGTGAGTTGACGGCTCTGGGGCCATTGCTGGGAAGCTCTAATACCGGATAAAAGTGGTTTGGACCAAATCGGAGGCGGAAATTTTTTGTGTGTTTCTGCTGACTTGCTTGCCTTTGAGGTGCTCTTTGGGGGGTTCCTGGTGTTTGTGGGTGAGTTTTGGGGTCTGGGAGCACTGCTGGGACAGTCTAATCTTGATTGCATTTGCTTTTCAGGAACTCCTGTGGTGGAAAACGGGAGTTATGGCCTAGCTGCACAGCGCGTTTGGACCGAAGGCCGAGAAATATTGTAAGTATGAGATTTTCCTTTTTGGCTGTTTGGGGGTGTTTTGGTTGCAAGTCATTTGAAGAAAATCCATGGTGGGAAAGGGGGGATTTGGCATAGTTAAAGAAAGCCTCTGCCACTATTCTTAACTTAGGGCTCGTTAGGGTTAGCAGTATTTCTATTGCATGTGTTTGGGTGGGGGGGGTTTCTAACTTAGGGTTCGTTAGGTTTAGCCCTAGCAGCAGGATTGCATGTGTTTCGGGGTGTTCTAGATTTTTGCAACTTGAATACAGTCCACGGTGGGTAAGGGGGTATTTGGGCCTACTTTTACTTTCAAAGTACGTTTTGTCACCAGTTTTCTGCTAGGCCTCGTTTTTTGAGATCTGATTGGGGGTCTTCTACATTTTTGCGACTGGCTTTAGTAAGGGTCTGGGTGGGAGCACTGCTGGGAAGGTCTAATTTTGTTCTAAAACACAGTTTACAGTACACCTAGCTTGCGGGGAAAGATCCGCTAAATGAATTTGCCCATACTTATTTATCCTTCAAAAGGTGACTCAGACAGAGTACGCACTTTCAAAAAGATTGTAATGTCTATTAGGAAAATCAAAGTGTAACTTTTTACACTACACAGCGTACATACCTTATATTTATTTATCAGTGCTGTTTTTCGTTCAATAATTACAGGCCGGGTTTCAGTCTGTGCAATGGGGAAAAAAGGATGGAGTCAGGCTTCACATTAGCGAGCCGCAATTCAGCATCCGCCAGGCAGGCAGTGGACAGGGTGTCTTCTGGTCACCAACATTGATGGACGAAGCGTCAGCTGGAATGGAGGAGTGCCCCTAAGAAGAGGAATTGTTTGCTGCATGCAACTTACTTACCAAATTCAACAGGAGGACAACTACAACAACATACAGACAGATACAGTATCCATTCTTTTCTTCTATGAGTGTGACTGCATTTCTTGGATCTCTCTCTGCTTCTAAATTGATCCCTACAGCCATTCTATAGGTTTTACTTCGGCTATTTTTTAAACCTAATTTAATGTAGCCCTGTACTGTCGCATTCTGTCATTCACGGTTGTCGAAAGTACTACTAACTTTTCAGTAACAATGCATTCAGTAGTGCATGCACTTCCTTTATGTCACGTAAAAGATTTATGGTTAGCTTTGTACCCAAACATTTCTTTATGTTCAATTATTGTTTGTCCATGCTGTGCTTTTTTTTTTCTCTCAACAAAACCTACCCAAAAAGAAACCCCCATTCCCATCCATTTTACAAACCCTAACCCTCTTCCCCCGGGCTGTGTGGTTTTGCTTGATGTGTGACTAAATGACATCAATAATTCCACACACTTGCTGGGGAGGATACGGTCATAGCAACAGGCTGGTGAAGGAATCCGAGGATATATTCTAGACTTACTCAGCTTCAGTACTATTTCTTTTAGTAGTAGCCAATGTCAAAGAAATCCTACACAAGTACAAGTTATACTATCAATACTTTACCATTTGTTAGGCTACATTGTGGCACTGTTCTAGTCTAGTGTACTGTCACCTGCTATATTCTCTATCGTACCGTTGTAATGCTACAGTAAGGACAAACCAGGTTTCATTTTCTTTTTTTCCATAGCCATGCAACTGCCACTGTGTCACACCACTAGTACCACCGCAATGAGGAGGAAATTTCATCCGCCCTGGATTGCCAACCTTAATCGCCATTTCCCGTGGAGCCAGCCCTGGGCCTAGCCCTACTTTCAAACACAAATTACAGGTAAGATAAGCGTTTGGTTGGAGGTAGTATAATGGAGTAGTCAAGTCAAGTCAGAAGCACTTTATTCGATTATTTTAAAATCATAAAAGTATGCTACAGAACCATTTTCTATTTTACAGACAAATTATTAAAAACATTTACAAGGTTAAAAATTTACTATACAGAGTAAAAAAGTCGTATACAAATTCATATAAAAAGACTTCCTTACCATCATATTTACAATAATCACAATCTTATAGGCCTTTAACAGTATACAAAATTTAAAAATAATACAACTAGGCTATTTTTACAATTCCAAAATAAAATTATAGCAGCCTGAGGGGTGTAGTGCAAAACATGCAATCATAAATTCATATTTGGTATATTTCAGAAGTGCATAAACAGTGGCCCATATTTTAATTCAGGTAGTTATATTACATTATTTACTTAGTTTCAATCTTGCTTGCTTTGATCGGATTGACATAGTCAGAAAATTTGCTACCCCATACATTACTGCTGGGGTTTCCATGAGTTGTGGGTACAATAAGGCTGGTTTAACCTGCACAAAATCTAGACCTCTTAGAATTGTTTTAATGTACCTCTCCCTCCCCTTCTTATAGAAGGGGCAGAAGAACACAAAGTGTAATATGTCCTGATCTGAGAAATTATCACATTTGCAGGGAGCATTTTCATGAGGCTTGCACCATATAATGGAGTATTAGGAGAGACGAGAGATTGGCGGTAGTACTACTAAAGTCCTAGGACTATTCAGGAAAACAAACTTACTGTTAAACCCCCACCCACCAGACTCAAAAGCAGTAAAAAACAGGTATGGTCAGATAAAGTTTCAAAAAGTATATTTTTATAGCCCTAACAAGATAATCTCCTGCAAGACCCTCCCTAACCCGAACGATTGTCCTTCAAAAGTCCCCAAAAACCCAACTCCCAATTCCCACCCCCCAAAAGTCTCTAAAAAAGGGGCAAGGGACACTACGGCAGGGTGCTGTTGACTTTAGCGGCCAGGGCGTCATGCTCCTTGCGGAGGGTGGCATGGTCGAAGCGGAGGCCCTCCACCAAGTTCTTATAGCTTAGGACCTCCTGCTCCAGGTAGGACACTCTGAGGCATAAGCGGCGCCGGCGTGCCTTGCAAATCCTGTGGAAGGCAGCTGCTGTCTTTGCTGCACAGCGGTGGCGTTTGGCTTTGGTAGCCCGGCTCCATACCGCTGGAGCACTGCGCTGGCTGGCAGCCCGTGGGGGCACGGAGGAGGATGCAGCTGTCCCAGTGGATGTTGTTGTAGTACCAGACTGCGTCTCCTCCTCCTCCAGGGCCACCATCCGCCGATATTCAGCGACAGTGGCATCCAGCCTCCGTTGCCGGGCCATTCGAGCCAGCTCCCTCCTCCTTGATGGTCTGTTGGATTTGGAAGGAGCAACTATATGAAGAAAGAAAGACATAGTCTGTAACCAATGCTCCTTAAGATTAACACAAAATGATTGAGCAGAAAGTTGTGTCACAGTACAAGTAGCAATTTGAAAGCACAGTACATAACTATTGAGGACAGTATCTATGTAAGCTCCGACTTCTTCATCCATGCTCTAACATTAGTGGGAGTTTAAGGAACAAATTCTACGAGCACTATGGACTTCCATTACAGTCGACTATGACAGTACACCAGTCTTATTCTTATTCTTCTCTCTTGTTTAGGAAAATTGGTACGTTATCTTATACAAGCCGGCATAATGCCAGCGCAGTGCACTTGCACCCGAGAAAAACAGACGCACACCATGATGAGTGAGACAGACTTGCGTTACTGTACCGGTCCAGTACATGCAGGTGGTGAAGCTCTTACTTTTCTATTACGGGTGGCACTGAGAATACTCTGTTAAAAGGGCTACTGCTTAATTACTTTAGCTTTCACCCTATAGTGCAAATGAGTATTAGAAAAGGAAAATGAAGAAGCTAAATAATCTGATTATCTATCACTTCACATGGGATGTATTTGATGACATATGGGATGACTTTAGGTGCTTTGCTTATTATTGAGTGAACAGTGATACACCCACACATGAATGACGTACTACTACTAAACTAAAGTTATTAAGAGAGGTAGGGAGTGTCCACCGTAATAACCGGATATATGCTGTGCTTGCAGTTGCAATACAAACTACTGCTACTATTCATGGTAGTATTTGGACAAAATTACAACTTCTTTTCCTTGCCTTTCCTACACTGGAACGGACGTGCGGGTGCGGTGTTACATGCTCTTCAAAGTAACACTTAGTTCATCCAGTGACCGTCTACTCTCTCTAGATACACATATGCTATCTAAGAGTCAGATAGTACCATGATCCAGGCATCCATCCATTCAAGGTATATGCACACATACAGTTTCTGTTTCACCCACCCAGGCTGTTCTCCTTCCACCCATCCTTGCTTCATAATTCACCCAGCCATGCACCATACCATATTCTTTCCTTCCCAGCCACCTCGGGGACCAAGCAAACACATATCATTCTTCTTTGCCAGTCATCATTACATTTCTAGTCCTTCCACACTTACTTACACCCTTCTTTCGCTATTCGTTCATCCCATCCATCAAGTTCATCTCAGATCTGATTGGGATTCTTCTCGCCAAAAACTTCACAGCTAAGTCGAAGTACATTTAGAGGAGGCTACTACCTGGTTGATTTATAATATACCCGTGCAGAAAGCACACTCTGCAGTCTTCAATCTCAATAAGTAAGGAATATATAGCTTACCTCTGCCCGCCACCACCGTGTTATCCCTCACAGAATTGTCCGGCACTTCCACCGCCTCCTCCCCAGAGTTGTCCTTGTCCAATGCCACCAACACCTCCGCGCTGGCCCCGCCTCCAGATGTTCCACCTACAAAGTACATTTAATAATGTTAGAATACACCACTCACTACTATATAATATTTGGTCTAGGAGGAAGAAAGAAATGTGAAAAAAACAGAATACAATTTAATAATTTGTGACTGTCTACTCTAAAGTAAAAATGTCCCTTTTTCCAGGGAAGGCTGTTGTCTTGCTGCACTTTTTGGCACAACTGATGAATGCTTGATTTTTATTTTTAACACGCACCACTTTTTCTCCTAACAGACAGAAGCTTGACTTCTAAGACCACGAGCAGGATCAAGTTCAAACCAGGTGAGAGCTTGGCTCGACCACAAGAAATGTGTCCAATTAATCGTCAGCACTAAGCACTTTTCCATTTTCAGTTAAACGTTTACTTTTATGACAAACTTGATTTTAATAAATGTGTTTACTTTTAATAAAGCTTTTAAACTTAAATAGACTCTGTGGTTTTTGGTCCTCCAGACTAGAGTGGATGAGCTAAAGGTTTTGGAATTTTTGCAAGCATGAGTCCGTGCCTCTGACATCATTGGGGATCAATCTTCGGTGACTTTGGGAGCTAAATGACTCTGCCACACTATCTAGTCAGTAAGGAGATTGGGGGTTCAACTACAAAGTCTGTTATCACTGAGGTATGTGGAAAGTCTAACAGCACCTATTATAATTGATAAGCTAAGCAATGCATTATTTAGTGTCCATAGTTCTGCGTGTGCAGATTTGTCCCTGCAACAGTAGTAGAATGGATTGTCCTCCTATCCAAACCAAAAGTAAAGTAGTATCTTATTCTTTCTTGGTGGTCATTCACCTTTTTATTGTTGGCAATTGTCAAAGCATAAACATTTAGAAGACTTGAAAAGACATTATGGACAATCCCAGAGGACTGCACTCAGTGCATAGAGCTATTGCTGACTAGAATGGGAGTCCAATGGAATTCCCAAATGTGCAATCTTAGTTAGCTACACAGACAGACTAATAAGAATAATCTAGTAATACCACACGGAGTCATTGTCGAGGCAGGATAAGAATTTAGATCCAGTCTACAAGAAGATCAATGACGATTTAGAAAAAATCGAATGAGGAACGCTCGGAAAAAATAAGTACTCTATATTAAAATTAAAACTTACTGGGGCCAGCATAGGAGCCCTCGCCTGCCTGATCCTGGCTTGCACCCTGAACAGCACCCTCCTCCTCCTCCTGTGTCCTCCTCTTGCCCCTGGGGGGAGCTGATGTACAACATGAAAGAAAGAAAAACAGAAAACATGGATGATATTTGTCAACCAAATCAAACATTTCAAAAGAACTAACAAAATATTTTGGCGAAATAGCAAATAGACAACTATTCCACGGGATATATTATTGACCAATCTCATGTGGTCTACTACGTTATTAGTATTGCTTGATTGGCGGACCGTCGAATTGGAAACTTCTTATGTAAGTCACTAAACAAAGTACTAAAAAGGTTTGCCTAGGATTGGCAGGCAGCAGTCCGCAGCACGCGAAGTGACAGACAAAGTCCATCGTGATTGCAGATCAGCGACAACACTAAAGTTTCCTACTACATTAACCAGTCATTAAAATACTCAAACTATCAATCCACCACCACTATTTCCTCTTATCGCCATGTGTACAAAGGAAGGACTGGACTTGAGTCTGTAGGGGCTGATTTAGAAGCCCCTTGCGGCTCTTTTGCTCCATTGTTGCGTGACTTTTGTGACGCAGCGGCAGCACAAAAGAGGCGCAATGGTGCGGCGTATATTAACAACGTGACGCATATGGGAGATGCATCACGTTGTAAAGCCCTGCGCCATCAGGGGGCGTTCCGGCGCAAGGGAGGGCGTTCCTGCTCAGGAACACATCCTAAAAGTGGCTGAGGGAAATCTACAAGATTTCAATCACTCACTTTAACGACAATGATGCGTGGCTCAAACCCTGCGCCTGCTTGAAGCAGACGTACGGCTTGACGCAGCATTGGGGAGATAGGGCATCCCAGAACATTGATGGAGCTGCGCCATCGTTGCGACGCAACTCCAGCAATGCGCTGCCTTTACGGCACAGATGCGTAACGCTTTGGTGACGTTTTGGGCCCATGGTGCGCCGCATTGTAAATACGGCGCACCATGGGTGATGGTGGCATGGCGCACAATTACTGGCGCATCCCTGCTACTTTGCAGGGATGCGCCGGTAATTAAAAATCTGAACCTTAGTGTGTATCATTACGCAGTTCTTTAAACTACACTCATACATAATTTCACAGGCCAATGAAATGAACACAAAATCGAAAACAAATAAGCATAGTAGCAACACTACTGAGAAGGAGAGCAGTGCACCTGAAATGCACAGAAGATTTTGAAATATAATTTACCTACAATGTAATGAGCAGCATTATTGCTCTTGGTAAAAAACAAAAATTTGCAATATAATAACATACAGCAGGAGAAAACAGAGTAGTAAAGAAATAGCTACTACTACTCACCAAGCCCGGGGATCTCAAGGCCAAGCAGGTCGAAGAGATCTCGTTCACGGTCCAGGACATCCGTCCAGCGGTGGGTGGCCTGGTTGTAGGTGCACTGGACCCGAGAGTGGTGGTACATGGCCCGGCACACCTTCTCCCACCGCTTCCGGCGCTCCCGGATCCCGTACCCAACACCGATCCTGCCGCCTGCCATGATGGTCCTGGGGAGACGGCGCTGAACATAAAAAATGAGTGCGGCCACCTCCTCCGTGCTAAAGATCTCCCGGGGTACGACCTGCTCCCCCCTCAAACGCCCGCACGGGAGCCGGGCACGGGGTGCGGGGCCCTTCCCCTTCTCGGGATGCTTCCCGGCTCCCTTCACCATGGTCTGGGCGGAAAGGAATAAAGAAAATAGAATAGGGGAGAGAAGTAAAGAAAAGAGTTTAAAAAAGTAGTTTAAAATTAACCAAAAGTAGCAGTAAACACAAAAATATAGGGCTGGAAAAATAGAGGGATAGATAATAAGTAAAATAGATCAAAAAAAACTTCAAACAAGCAAAGGAAGGCAGAGATTTAGAGAGGATACAAAAAGCATGCCCAGAACCATAGCAATAAATGAGAAACAAGATGGCCGCGCCCGTTCACGACCGCGCGGGTAAGTTTGCGCAAGATTTTCCTCGCGAACACTCGTGAAATTGTACTGGCGAGCCGCTCACTTTGCAAGATTACACTTCGCGCCCGGAAACGGAAATACGTCATGCAAACAAGATGGCCGCGCCCTTGAACGACCGCGAGGGTAACTTCGCGCCTTGCGCTACAAGCGGCTCGCGAAAACGCACAAAACCTTGCGAACTAACACGCTGCAAAAAAACAAATCGCATATTCGCACGAATTCGCGGCTTCCGAATCCGATCTCGCGCGTGTTCGCGCCCCGTGAATCCCGCGAAATTGCAGAAAAACGAGTTTGGCAAAACTGAAAGCACTCGGCAGGTGCAAGAGTTCAAACTCATCATTAGTAACCATTCCCTGTAGTGCTTCCTGACTGGGGCCCCTCGAGAGTTCAGTTTTCTAGTTGCAACAATTGTATGACCCTGCTCTGACCCTCACAGCAGGCTCATAGAATAGCTACAAGTAGGCCACAAAGGTCCTGGAAAAAAAAAATGCACTGCAACAGAAAGCAAATTACTGATAAGGAAGCAGGTGCCAGACCTGGAATTTTAAAACAGTGACACATTAATAAACTAACCCCAAATTAATTCATGTCAGTTGAAGCAGGGCAGGTGTGCTTGCTTTTCCCCCCCCATAATGTACAGTGATGATGAACCAGAGGGTGGCATTGATGTAACAGAGGGTGGCATGGGTGAAACAGAGGGTGGCAGTGGTGAAACAGAGAGTGCTGGGAACCTTTGATGATGAACCAGACGTAGAAACAACATAGTCGCGACCGTTGCGAGCCGACAAGTAAGTTCGCGATTGCGAACTGGAACCAAACCCTCACGAACTGGCAAAAACCCTTGCGAACACAAAAAAAAATCCGCCAATTCGCGAGAATTCGCGGATTTTGCGGATCGCGAGTTCGCAAATTCGCAAAATTCGCGAACGCCAGATTCACAAAATTCGCCCATGCTTAGTCCCCTCCGAAAAATGATCTCAAAAGCAAACTAAGTGAACTGATGTTTGATATTGTTACCTTTTTTAATCTGGCCCACGGTCACAAACTCTATATTGGAAAAAACAAGTAGCACAGAAATGTAACATTACCATAATCTTCACAATCAGTGGGATGGTTGTCTAAATTCTGATGTCTGTCAAAGTTCAAATTTAAATTGCGCCAAAGCTTACATTGCGTTACTATTTAGACAGAACTTACTGATGTGCCTTTCCTTGATATTCTGATGATCCAGACCTTATTTGTAAACATATTAATTATGTTGATGTGTCCTTATCCATCTTTCCAACGGAGGAAGATGGACATATCTGAAATGTTTCTCCATCACATTGTGATCAATATCTCGTCTCAATCAATAGAAAATAACATAGTATTTGTAAAGAGGCAAAAGAAAAACAAATTGGCAACCAGGCAAAAGAACAGAAAGACTGGGCGCTCAAAGAACATATAAGGCAATGTAACAATACAACACAAGTAATTCTTGGTGCTCCAAGTGGAGAGTAGTCGGCTGCCAATTCAACCACAAATGAACCCCCCCAGCAGCAGGAGTGCAATGATATAATGAGCCCCCCCTGAGCACTCAAGGTAAGTAATATTCTGTCCAACAGAAATGCGAAAAAGTTTTTTGTAATTTCTTTTGTTCCAATTGTTTATTCGGGTGCTCAGCGTCCGTCACTCAGCAGTGTAATGTTTCCAAAACACAGCTTCCAAAAGATGTTAAAGTACAGTCAAACAATTTACAGCCAACAGGTCTTTCTTCATGTGATGTAGCACATATTGACTTCTTCAGGGTTGTAAACCCAAAGTAAAAACAGTAACCATCACTTTTCTTATATAGAGGCATGATGTGCCCAATCAACCGTGTATCATGCCTTCAAGACTCTAGTAACCGAATGTTAGCGTACAAAGACAATCTGCACAGTTTCAGCAGAACCATCATAATTGTCCCATATAGAAAAGAAGTTAATAAGTTTTCAGAATCCATTATCACTTTATATTACAGCAAAAGTCGAGAGGGGAAAAAGTAGAAGAATGAAATTCAAGTCTAAACACCTGTGTACAAAAGGAGCCAGTAGAATGAGGAAAGTATAGAGATTGAAATCTATTAGGCTAGGAACCCCCATATATTCCCGAGTTCATCCCCTGATTTCGTTGCCAGCTAAATCCCCAATCCGTTCGGGATAATACGCCAATATAATAAAGTAAAATACTGTAATTACAAATACAACAAGTTTTCTAATCCTCAGATTTCTGGCATTCACTCTAGCTAATAGTATAAATCATATATTGGTGTAATCACCTTATGGCCCGTACTCCTGAGCCAACCAGGTAAATATAGATGTCTCCGTCAGTACAATATTTTCACGGATGCATAATTTTCCATAAACTATAAATCAGGGAAAAAAAGACAGCCAACGAAAGGAACTAATTCAACTATGACGAATACCTCTATCTGTTGGTTGATCACCCTAGGTTCCCTTTTTTGTATGCCCTACCTAAGATCCACAAGAACTCTATTAGACCACCAGGTAGACCTATTGTATCGGGAATAGGGGGTCCCACAGAGAAGCTGTCACAATTCATAGACACATTTTTGAGATCATATGTGACCAGTTTTCCATCTTATATTCAGGATACTAAACACATTCAGTTACTAGAGTCTTAAAGGCATGATACACAGGTGATTGGGCACATCATGCCTCTATATAGGAACAGTGATGGTAACTGTTTTTACTTTGGATTTACAGCCCTGAAGAAGTAAATGTGTGCTACATCACACGACGAAACACGTGTTGGCTGCAAATTGTTTAAATGTGCTTCAACATCTTTTGGAAGCTATGTTTTGGAAACATTATACTGCTGAGTGTCGGACTCTGAGTACCCACATAAACAATTAGAACAAATGAAATTACAAAATATTTTTTTGCATTTCTGTTGGACAGAATATTACTTACTCTAAGTGCTCAGGGGGACTCATTGTGTCCTTGTAATGAGGCTGAATGTATATCAGTCACATTTGTGATGGACTGACACAGCCACAAAACTCTAGATCAGGCCCAATGTATGTTATGTCAAAATACCTACATATCTACATAATGATGTTGTACAACAGCATATGGTTATTAATAGCATTTTTAATTGTTTTCTTATCTCCCCATGTGTATATCAGCAGGGGACTTGAGGCACTGCAGCATCCACTTCCACAAACTTTGGGAGGACCGTTTGCTCTGGAACCCCCTCATCACTTTAAAGCAACGGTGAAGGTCCTGTCAGAAAAATATACATATGTGGAGGTCACTGACCCACATGATGCAGCACATTCTGGCAATGGCCTACCCGATCTAGGATAGGAACTGAAGGCCACAGCACAGTGACAATGGGATGCATTTAATCAATTGAAAGAGCATATGTACTCTGACTATAAAGCATCTTTTTTTGTGTGCAGGTTGGAATAGTATGTCACAACCTTGACTGGTATACTGTTGCTATACTGTTGTACCTATTATATGAGCCAGATGGTATATTAGAATTTTAATTCAGAAGATAGTATATCTGTTACATTATTAACAGATTAACCCCAATGTATTTCAAGCCCTATGTGTCTCTACAATTGTTTCAGTTTCCACACTGTCAAAGCTTTCCTAACTTTGTGCCTGTAGCTTTGTATCCTAACATGTATGGGCATTGTTATATCTGGCATGCTTGGTGTGGTTTTACCCCCAGCAATTTTGGCTTTAACCCTCTTGTTTGGCTGACTTGGTTTTTGCTGTCCTTAGGACTCTGCAAACTGTACCACTGCTTACCGGTGCTAAAGTGCTTGTGCTGTCTCCTTAAAACATGGTAGAATAGGTTTATACCCAAATGTATATTTAATTTACTTGTAATTTCCTGATGAAGTGGTTTTACCTGTGCCCAGGGCCTGTAAATTAAATATCACTAGTGGACCTGCAGCACTGATTGTGCTTCCCACTTAAGTAGTACTTTAAACATGTCACAGGTCTGCCATTGCAACCTGTTAGTTCAGTTATAAACTGCAATCTCAACCTGGCAAAACAAACCGTTTGTCAGGCACAAACCTTCATTCTTAATACATATAAGTCACCCCTAGGGTAGTCCCTGGAAAGCCCAGAGGTCAGGTGCATTGTATTTAAAAATTGTACATGTACTTTTTAGCTTTACATGTTCTGGTAGTGAAAAACAGCTGGCAGTTGGGCTTGTGTATTCCTACTAGACATCCACACACAATAGAGAGCTTAGATGTGCCTGGATGAGCAATCACTGTCAGGATGGGAGTGTGGAGCTGCCTCCACACAAAGTGCTGCATACCCCCTTTCTTGAGCCAGGACAGAGAAGGCAGGATGCCTGTGGACTGAAAATGGAAACCTCTAGATGCTTGTCATACTTCAAAGAAAGGTCCAGGTATACATAGTGGACCCCATACACAAATTCTGATTATTATTCTGGACCAGTGGCAACTCTGCCAGGAAGAAGGGCTGTTGTGCTGTTGAAAGGTCTGCCACTCTGTTGAACTGCTGCTCTGAATGACTGCCGCCCAGATTTGCTGAGCTGCTGCCTGCTGCCCCCTTACTTGGGTGAGAAGAAATGAACCTGCATTTGTTGAACCCAGAACCTCAGCGTGACTCCAATGGCTAGTTGGCTGGACTCTGACTAGAGTCTCAAGTAAAGAAGGCTCCAACAACCTTGAAGCCAGCATGTGGACGCTGCCATCTGTGAGTACTACCCTGCCAAGTGGAGCACCCTAGTCCTTGACCCTTGGAAGTGGGCCTAAAGGTGGTCTGTCAGCCCATCCGTGAATCCAGCAGAACCAACGCATATCTGCTGTGTTAGGCAAACTGAGCAGAACCGATGCATCACCTCTGCTACGAGGATTCTATCAGTACAAGGACTCCGCATCAACTTCGCAGCCCGCATTGGAACCACCACTGTGCATAGCTTCAGCGATGCATGCCATCACATCTCAAATTTTTCGTCGACAGCAGCCTTGACAATGATGTAGGTTCTTGCATTGCAACTCTTTAGAACGATGCATCACCCCAACTGTGTGATGCATCGTCAATGCCAGAAATCATATCACATTCATAAGCCCTTGTTAACAGGTTGCTCACTGATGATGCAGGACCTCCGATTGCAGCTTCGCAGCTCCTCGGACTCGATGCGCTGCCTTGGCTGCACAAAGCATCCTCAACACAAGCCCTCACAACTCTACATAACCAAGATTTAAGGTACCACTGTTCTGCGGGCCTAACTGTGTTGTTGAAGCCAGCCTGCCCCATCATGGTTGGACTTGTGACTTTGCCCTGATCAGAGGATTTTAAGTAATGGGAGGATCATTTAAAAAAAAGGAGTAGGGATGTGGCCGAGTTGGCAGCTGAGTGAGAAGTGTCTCGCTCTTCTTTGCTCCCTCGTTTTTGAGAATATATGCAATTTAGGCAGAGTGGGGCACAGGGGACTTCGGGCCAGTTGAAGATCCCAGGAATGCTTTAGGCACCATGGAAAGATGGGCGACTTGAGACAATCATCTACACAAGAGACAGGTCCAGCTCCTCCCTGCCTGAGACAATCAGATGACGCCCTCAGCAAATGTAGCTCAGAAATCCAGGTGGCAGGGCCAGATGGAAGGGCAGACCGCTAGAATCATCTCTTATACCCCAAGGCATCACATAACAAGATAGAGGGACATATGTAGGTAAATTATATTTACCGATTCCTAAATACCGAATTTTACCGATTTGGTATATAGGATTCGGTAAATGAGATGTAGGTATAAAATTGGTAACATTTACCGATTCTGAAAAATTCAGAAAATGTTCACGGAATCGGTATTTACCGAAACGGTATTTACCGAATCGGTAAATATCGAATTGGAGATTCAAAAAACAAACAATTCCAATCCTGTGCATCCACCCCACCCCACAACCAGGAAGTGGCCACACCCATGCAGGTGCAGACAATCGGGAACCTTCTGGAGAGCTGGGAGTGCAGAGGAGAGCAACTGAGCCACTAGCTGAACATTGCTGAGGAGAACTGCAGGATGGCATCCAATGAATCTGAGAGGGAAGGAGCAGACAGGAGAAGGAAAATGAAGCTCAGTGCAAGTGAGCTTCGGGTTCTTGTGGAGGAGGTGGTGAAACACCACACACAGCTTTTTGGAAAGCAGTTCCTGCAGGTACCAAAAGCAGTAAAAAGAAAGATGTGGCTGGCAATCCAGGCGCAGGTGAATGCTATTGGGGTGAGCCCACAGGACATCGATGACCTCAAGAAAAGGTGGTATGACCTTCGGATCATCACCAAGAGGAAGCTGGCTGCACAGAGGAAACAGGCCAGTCTGACAGGGGGAGGAAGGAGCAGGGCACCTGTCCTCACTGACCTGGAGCAGCTGGTTGAGTCAACCCTGGAGCCCAAGAGTGCGTCTGGAATTGGGGATACAGACAGCTCAGTCAGAGCTGCCACAAAACAAGGTAAGAAGCATGCACATCAATCCCCCCCTTCCCTATCCCCATTCCCCATTGTGGCTGTGTGACTCACACTCCAGTACAGGTTTTAGTATACACCAGCAATACATTATGGGAGATGTAGTCAGTGAAACACCCATCATGACAGTCATCACACTAAACAACAAAGCATGCCACACACATCAGTCAGAAGCAGCAGAGGACATTGAGATAATGTGACAGGAATGTAATTTAATATTGAAATGCAGGGCTGCAGGACCACTGACCTAATGCCCATATCTGTCCACAGGAGAGTCATCGCGCAGGACTGCGCAGGAGAAGGAGGGAAGGGCACACCGTAAGGGAAGAACAGAGGATGCCAGCACAAGTGCAGGTCATAGCACTCCACCACCACCGGCATCAACACCACAGGCAGCAGCACCAGCATCAACACTGCTGATTGACTCACCACCACAGCAAGCCTCACAACAACTCTCAGCCTCACCAGCAGCAACATCACCTGTAGCAGTAAGGCCCAGGAGGCATGCTGTTGCCACTCTCCATGCCATGGAGTTGTCCACTGGAGTAAACAAATGCTGGGCTGCAGTCCACCTCCGAGGGTGCGCACACAGGTGCTAGACGACGCAGGGGCCCGGAGCACAGCACAACTCAGCAGGGTGATGGGGTCTTCGGAGGGCTGGAGGCCAGTATGGTAAAGGTGCAGCGCCTGCAGGGGAAGGCGATTCAGTCAGTACAGTGCTGCTGACCACCCAGTCAGACAACGCTGGTGCACTAGGTGTGGGGGAGAGTGATGAGACCACCAGCAGGAGCAGCATTATCCCCCTGTACCAGACACCCAGGGGAGCAGCAGGCGGCATGCTGCAGGCCCTGGCTCAGCAGACAGTGAGGATAGCCAGCTGCAGGCTGTTGTGCGTGGGCGCAGACGTTAATGCTGCCCACACATTTATGAACATATTTAGGGTGAAGTAACCCATGACTACCTATTAAGGTTGTCACCATTTGGACTGGCATGGTGTGCCATTTGTTCATTGTCGTAGAGCCCTGTTATTAAACTACGTCATGTACATGCAATGCCTGGCTGTGTCTCCTTACTTACTTAAAAGTAGTTGTGTGTGATCTCTGCCCGTCTCTGTCTCCCATCTGTTGCTGGCACCACTCCTGCTGTGTTGGGCTCAGGTTGTGCAAATTCATCATCATTATCCTCAATATCTGTTAATTCTACTACTGTTACTTTCCTAGTGGCAAGGTTGTGCAGCACTGCGCAAGTTGCACTGATTTTACACCAGATGAGGTATGAGTACTGACGTGCACCTTCGCTTTTGTGGAGGCAGCGGAACCAGCTTTTTAACAGCCAAAAGGTGCGCTCCACGACGTTGCATGTAGATTTGTGTGCCACGTTGTAACGTTTCTCACTTGGGGTTGATGGGTTTAGGTAGGGAGTGAGGATAAATGAGCGGACGGCATATGCGCTGTCGCCTATGTGGAAAAGAGAGAGCCATAACTCACATGCACAACAACACCTACATCTGCAATATCTATCAGGGTGTGTCACAGTGTTTTACCTAGCGGGTATCCTTCTCCGAATTCCCCCACTGCCAGGCGTGTGTAGATCCCACTGTTCTGGAAGATGTAGGAGTCGTGGGTGCTTCCTGGGAATTTGGCCGCGATGTCTGTGATTATGTTGGCAGCATCACAGATTACCTGCACATTTATGGAGTGGGTGGACGTTCTATTCCTGTAGATATACTCAGTGGCTGCAGGTGGGCAGATTGGGATGTGTGTGCCATCAATACAGCCGATGACATGTGGGAACTGTGCCATTTTGGTAAAAGTCAGTCTTGGTCTTCAGCAGTTCCGCATGTGTGTCAGGGAATCTGATGTAATGATGCATTCTCTGCTTCATGGCCTCCAGGAACTTCCTGGAGAAACAGGACAGGCAGCTCTGGGACACCACACCTATCGCAGCTATCACCCCATGGTAACTGCCAGATGCAAGCAGGTGTAGGCTACAGAGCACCTGCACATGTGGTGGTATGGCGTGCGCCCTTGGTGTTGGATGCTCCAGGAGTGGGTGCAGGCCCCTTATCAAGTCCAGGATGGTGTGGGGGTGTAGCCTGTACCTTTCATGGATTTCTGCCTCAGTAAGTTGGAAGAGTGTGATCCGTTGTCTGTAGACTTGCTCCTCCTGTCTCCAGATCCTCTCTCCTGCTTCCTGTAGCTGTAGCCGCCTTGCTTTCACATAGAAAGCCGTCATTCTGATTACACGATTGCATTTTGGGGCCTGTTTTATGGCCTGCACCTGGTTAATTAGCGTAAGTGGTCAGTGATAAAATATCCTCACCCTACCAATAGCACAGCTATCTGTCTTCACTCCTGTTCAAATTTAAACAAACTTAACTTGACTCGTTACTTATTATTTCATGAAATTCATTAGTTTATTCATTGAAAGTTTTCTAATCTTTTTCAATATGTCTTCAATTCAAATCATAACGTGAATCTTAACATTTCATCATGAATTTTCACCTGTACATTTAATTCTCAGAATTATATAATCAAAACTGATATCTTGAACATTTACGGCGATTGTGGCTGAAGGTTGGCCCGATGCATTTCGGGACAAAAGTCCCTTCCTCGGGGGCCTCTGTAACAAATGTTAAGACATGTGTAAATAACAAATCATGCTTATATACATTTTCTCAGTTTGAACTGAATTAGCCACTATGAAATTTTTTTAATACACCACCTTCGTGTCGACCTTCTTTAAATTATAACCTGGTTCCAGATTATGACTTTATCAGGTTGCCTGCATTTTTACTTTGCTTTCAGAATCATTCAAAAGTACATATAGCTGTGTACGTGCAATTGGGTTTACTAACAAGTGTATTGCCATTTCTTATTGTTAAACAAAATAAATTGCTTTGAGACCACATGTATTTAACTGAACTGGCTAGTCGTGACTGCACGTTTGTTAAAAAGTTGATTGACGGTAACTGTTGGCCAAAGTTTATTGTCGTAAACCACTTACATGGGGGATTGAAAGGCTTATTTCTTTGCGGGCGGTCAAAACTGTTTTCGATTTTCTGTAATACTGAAAACAGACAGAGACATTTTTTATTTTAAAACGCCTAACTAAATCAAGATATCTTACTAGATCATGGCCAATTAACATGCACGACTATTTTCTTAGCTGAATACCTTTTAGTCATGCTACTGCGTCGTGATCTATACTTTCCACATCTCTAGCGACTCTCGCCATACATCATATGGACTATTCGAAACAGTGCTCAGTGAACGAAAGAAAAGCTATGAAGGCCCCATTGACCTAAACATTTGTTATGCCTAAACCGAGGACAGTGATCATGCAGTGATTTAGTGTAAATCGTACCTATTAACCAGAGTACTCGATCGTTTTCTGAAACGAAAAATATTATAAAAAACGAGTTAAAGCGGGCAGATCCCTCTACGCATTTCACTAACGTAGCTTTATTGTGTTATCACTCTAACGCTCACCTTATTTCAATCTGTGACCTCAGCGTATCTCGCCGTAGCTAAGTGTTCCGGGTTTCCGCGAAGCAGAAGCCTGAGATCCTGCGGGTTTTAAGCAGATTACCGCGAGGTAGCCTGCTAGTGGAAAATCCACATGATTTTTCACCTCGTGTGTCGGCCATCTTAAAAGGGGCAAATTCCTAGTGCATAACATCGAGTCTAACTATGTAGACATCGCTATGTTCAAATAACCCTCGTCGATAAGCACAACATTTCTTTTATCTGTGTTCTTCGACCCCTGAGTTTTTTTGTATATGGGTGTGAAATTGACTAAGTCATCTGAACCATTGGTGCTGAACTCCATGTTATACAGCATTTAGAGGAAATTAGTGTGCGTACAGTAACATAAAAGAACAACAGTGAACATGAGTGAGCATAACATAAAAAACACTGTGCATTCACGACTACTAGAGTTGATAGATCGCCAGGTCTAGCAATTTTAACCTTATATACACTTCATGCTAACACTACTTTCTACTGCTTCAAACACGATCAGAAGCATATCAATCCTCATGTATATCATACAATTCCTATGTCAACCGTGTTTTACTCAACAACCTAATAGTTCATGGGTCATATTATTGACTCTAACATTTTACCAGTGCATACATCAATACTGACCTTTGCAGTTTCAATTTTAGTACAATAGTTCATAGAAAACATCCCATATCCAATTTATCATTTAAACCCAATGGTTCCATAGTTTGGAATTTTTTGATGATCAAAACCTCCCTTTGGGATCAGATTTCACGACTGTCTGTCCCTTCTCTTAATTCTATTTTATCAATGGCCATGAAGCGTACTTGGGTGATGTTATCTTTATGTGTTATCCAATGTGCAGCTAGATTGGATTTGGTGTTACGATTCCGAATCATGCTTTTGTGCTCCCCTATTCTCACTTTTAGTTTCCTTTCTGTTTTCCCTATGTACATGAGTCCACAGGGACATTTTATACTGTAAATTACAAAGTTCGAGTTACAGTCAGCTGTGAATCTTAATGGAATTTTCGCTCCAGTTCTAGGATGGGTGACAAAGTCTTGTTGCGTTACATTATTGCAATGAGTGCAATTATTGCATTTTCTCATTCCCTTGTGCTTCTCATTCTCTTTCATGATTTTCTGTTTGAGATGTTCTTGTAAATTCCTGCTCCTGGTGTAAGCAAAAATGGGTTTGGATTGAAATATGTTGTTAAAATCTTCATCATTTTCCAACAATTCCCATCTTTTTAAAATTATTTTTCTGATGTTGATGGCTTTAGTTGAGAATTTAGATACAAACACATTGCGTGCATCTGCTGTAGGTTTCATTTTGCTTTTTAGTAATGTTTCACGGTTAATATTATTAACTCGTGCTTCCGCTTTTGCAATGCAGGTATCTGGATAGCCCCTGTCTCTAAATTTATTCCAGATTCGGTTTAGATCTTTTTTATGTGCCTCTGTTGTTGAACAGATCATTTTACTTCTCAACATTTGTGAGAAGGGTAAATTTTCAATTAGTTGTGGTGAATGAAAACTCTGAAAGAGTAAAGTGTTGTTGTGGTCCGTTGATTTCACAAAGGTTTGAGTCTGTATTTCAGCTTCCTTTTTTATTATTTTTACGTCAAGAAATGAAATTTCTCCATCATTTATAGAGTGTGTGAATTTTATTCTGGGATTTTTGTTTGTTTAGTTATTTGATATTTTGTTCCAATGCAATACGAGAGCCTTTCCAAATTAGAAAGATGTCATCTATGAATCGTCTGTACATCATCATATCCTTTTTCCATTTGATGTTGGTCAGAATATGTTGTTCCTCAAACTGCGCCATGAAAATGTTCGCGTATGTGGGTGCTCCTCCAAATCCCATGCTTGTGCCACTTATTTGTAAATAGAACTCTTCTTTAAATCTGAAATAACTGTGTTGAAGGCAAAATGTTAATAGTTCTAGTACAAAAACCTTGTTTGCTCCAAGTTCTTCCAATTGCAATAAGGCCCATTCTGCAGGTCCTATGCCTTCTTTTAAAGGAATAGAGGTGTATAAAGCTGTGACGTTGATGGTACACATCATCCATTGTTCACTCTCATCCATAACGAGCCTGTTTAGTTGATTCAAGAAATCCGTGGTATCTTTAATGTTGGTCTTCCACTGTGATACAATTTTTTGCAAAAAACGATCAATGTATTTTCCCAATGCTTCAAACAACGATCCTACTCCAGAGACTATGGGTCTAAGTGGAGGGTCATATAAGTTTTTATGTACCTTGGGTAACATGTACATATGAGGTCGTTTAGGGTTCTGTTTTGTCAAATATTCTTCCGTTTTAGTTGATATCCAATCCATTGATCTTGCGTGTTGTAAAATACCTTCAAGTGTGGTTAGTATTTCATTGGTGGGATCTTTTTCCAGAAGTATATATGTAGTTTCATCTGCCAAGTGTTCTTTGACTTTTCTGATGTAATGTACAGTATCCAGTACTTTCAGTGCTCCCCCTTTATCTGCTCGCTGAAAAGTTAGATCTTTCCTGTTGGCTAGTTGTTGTAATATTTATTTTTTCTTGTTTAGAAAAATTAGAATACTTCTTATTAGAAAAATCCAGCTTTTGAATATCTAATAGCACTAGTTTTTCAAAAAGATCAATTGTTTTGTGCGATGTTGGAGCGATGAAAGTAATCTTAGGTTTGAATTCTATGTATTCCTTGGGTTCTGTTTGGTAGGTATCAGACACTATGTTGGCAAAAAAATTCTTTAATCTGATGTTTCTGATGAATTTATAGACTGATATCTCGGTTTCTGCCAGATTGGAATTGTATGTAGGGACAAACAATGTTCCTTTATTGAGTACCTTCATTTGTTGCTGTGCCAATTGGGTAGAAGAAATGTTTATGACTATGTTTTCGTGCTCCGTAGGTTTGGTTTGTTCTTTTCTTTTTGTTTTTCCTCGCCTGGTTTTTGCACGTTTCCACCTGGTTTTGCTGTTTGATCCGGTGGTCGTGTAGTTTGTTGGCCTTGGGCCAAAAAGGCTTCCGCAGGTGTTGCTGCTCTTTGACTAGAGGATGTTGTTGTTTGGTCACTAGAAGTGGTTGGTATTTCTTTGCTTGCTAACGGTGCTCTTGATGCTGATAGGTCTCCATCCGAGACTACGCTTTCTTCTGAAGAGGTGAATTGTTTCTTAGTGAAAGGACGACGTTGTGCATACATTTCTGCCCACGTGTATACCTCGTTCAATCGATAATCAATGGTGTCTCATTAAAATTTCTTAATTTTCTTTCTTGAAGATCATTCTCGTAGCTCGTGAGTTTGTTATTGATAGATTCCAAATTGTTCGCCCATTCTTCTGCTTCCATTCGACTCGATAGATCTCTTTGAAGATTAAAAATGTCTTCCTCTAGTTCCTTTATGGATTTCGACAGCTCTTGTACTATCAATCAAATTAAATCTAAAGAGCATTTATTTAACACAGCATACCATTTGTCCATGAATGCTTTGTTGTGTTGGAGAGGAAAGAGAAGGGGTTTGATCGCAAGTCTTAGCCTTCTTGGGATTCGTTGGTGTTTATGGTACTGAATCAAAGTTGAGGCATGGATCCTTTGATTTAGTTCTCTTCTCATGGTGAATTCTAAATTTTTTAATTGTTGTAGCGTGGAGCCTTGGTGGGACTCAAAAGATTTTGTGGCTTTGATTAGGGCATAAATTTACGATGCTTGTTCGGTTGTGTAGGTTCTAGTTTCCGCGCGATTTCCTGTTGTTCCTGCGATACTATCAAATGATGCCATTTTTTGTCTGGTTGGGTGCTCCGGCCTGTGTAGGCAGTGACTAATTCTAATGAAAACAACAAAGTATGGCCCCTGGCACTCCTATCTGATGCTTTTTTTTGTTTCTCTTTCCAAAAATAAAATCTTGTTTTCCACCTTTGGCATGCTGATCGGTATCATAGGGCTGCCTGTCCCTTAGTTTTATGATAATTAGCGTAAGTTGTCAGTGATAAAATATCCTCACCCTACCGATAGCACAGCTATCTGTCTTCACTCCTGTTCAAATTTAAACAAACTTAACTTGACTCATTACTTATTATTTCATGAAATTCATTAGTTTATTCATTGAAAGTTTTCTAATCTTTTTCAATATGTCTTCAATTCAAATCATAACGTGAATCTTAACATTTCATCATGAATTTTCACCTGTACATTTAATTCTCAGAATTATATAATCAAAACTGATATCTTTAACATTTACGGCGATTGGGGCTGAAGGTTGGCCCGATGCATTTCGGGACAAAAGTCCCTTCCTCAGGGGCCTCTGTAAAAAATGTTAAGACATGTGTAAATAACAAATCATGCTAATATACATTTTCTCTGTTTGAAGTGCATTCGCCACTATGAAATTTTTTGAATACACCACCTTCGTGTTGACCTTCTTTAAATTATAACCTGGTTCCAGATTATGACTTTATCAAGTTGCCTGCATTTTTACTTTGCTTTCAGAATCATTCAAAAGTACATATAGCTGTGTACGTGCAATTGGGTTTACTAAAAAGTGTATTGCCATTTCTTATTGTTAAACAAAATAAAAAAAAGAGCCGGCTGGGGCTGGGCGGGGGGGCCTTGGGGCTTCCCCTGTAGCCCCCTCAACATTTTGCTATATGTAGGTGCCCTAAACTAACTATGACTCGCTCCCTCACAATGCACTGCTGCTTACCTCCAATATTACATCACTCATGAAATGTTCAATGATTTAATTGTTTACATCACTTCAAAATCTGAAATCACATCATTGATGACAACACTACACATGGTGGGGCCACAAGTTATAGTTGTTCGAGATAACTTGTGAATTCCAGTGGTTTTGTTAATGTAAGATGGAATGTTTTAACTGACATTTTCACTTAGCTATAACGTCCCTTTAACCTTTATTTTTTTCAGTGAATATATATGTGCTTACCGTACGTGGTAAAGGCATGTGTGTTTAAAGCATTCATGGTAAAGGCATCTTTGTGATAAAAGCTGTGTGGAAAAGGCATGCGTGTAAAGGCATGCATTGTATTGTCATACATCCTGCAAAGAGGCTAGTCAGGCAGAATGAGTTGATCAATTGTGCTAACGGATGACATAAAGATTGACATGCATGCAATGAATGTACACCAAAGTGCACATACTGACTACTGCTACCCAGAATCACTGCTTTACAATAAATTAACAAAATCTAAAAACGTGATCAATTGTACTAATGCCCATTCTAAAACCTGCTTGGAGATGGGATAATATTTTGTGTTCTTCCATCCGAGTATGGAGCTGATCTAAACATATAGTACAAATAACTTTTGAGAGCTATCTATGAGATGATTGGTCTATTATTACGGGGATCAGCTAGGGATCCTTTTTATGTATATGGATGATATCAGTTCCTGACCATGTATGGGGGGATGGATGCTCCAATTAAGATATTGTTAAACAGTTCCACTCCTTTCTTTTGCTACATCCATCTCTTTATGTGCTTTCGAAAATGTTTTTTTTTGTAATCTGTTTTGTAGTGGCTGGTTGGATGAAACTCTTACTATGGCAATTAAAGCATGGAAATTTAACTTTAGTGATTATGTCAAAGAGCTTGTTCCCCTCTGTTCCCCACAAGTTAGTGGTGAGGAACAGTTTCACTGGTCTATGAATTTGAATTTGTCATCTCTCTGGAAACATTGTAAATAAAAAGTGCTTCTTGCTAAACTAGCTGCCATTGAACAACATATTTATTTTTATGTGTCCAATGAACATTTCCCTTGGAGCTTTTCTGTGATATCTGGATTGTCTGTTCCAGTTTCATATCCGGAGCTGTGTGGAAAAGGCATGCGTGTAAAGGCATGCATTGTATTGTCATACATCCTGCAAAGAGACTAGTCAGGCAGAATGAGTTGATCAATTGTGCTAATGGATGACATAATGATTGACAAGTATTGGGGAGATGATTTATCCTAGAGGGACATCACAATGTAGGCCCTGAGAATCTAACCTAAATGAAGGTATTGATATGAGGCTTTGCATATTTTTGAGGGAGGAGGAGAACCACTTTATGATGATTCCTCTTACATCAAGCTTTTGTGGATTTAATAATCAAAAATATAATGCAGGTCCGGGGTGGCCAAGATGGCGGCTTAGCAAGACGTGTTCTCCGGAGGCTCCCCGTTCCCCAAACCGGGCCCAAAAGCAGACCGTTTCATCTTCTAGCACCGGAGCCGACACCTGTAGGCGCAGGGGACTCCCCAGCAGTGGTCGAGAACTCAGGCGGACCTTGGGGACGGAGCAGTGACCGACAGGGCGGACGGGGCGAAGCCGCCGGCGGAGACCGACGGAGAAGCGGGAAGCAGTGATCTCCCGCCTTGGCGAGGGAGGCGGGCGCACCCCCCGCCTCAAACTACTGGTCTGTGGGGCTGCTCCGAGAGCCTCCCTGGCTGGGGCAGAGATTCGGAGGAAGCGGTAACTGGGACGCAGCAGCGGAACTTGATGGGACGACCCGAGAGGGGCGGCGCCCATGAGGCCGGCTTTGGAAGGCAATCGAGGCCCCGGCCTGGGCCTACCCTGCAGTGATTGTGCTTCCGAAGGTGAGCGAGGTGGCGCGACGAGGCCAGGGAGTGCACCGCTGGGGACTACTACTGAGAACTTTGGCGCCTGACGGCCCTGTCGGGTATAGCAGTAACCCTAGGCCGCACGACCAAGCGAAGCGGATGACGCCATGCGGCCCACTGCGGCTGGCCGCAGGCCGAAGCATGGGCGCCACAGCTGCAGAGGACCGAGAGCAGCGGCGCGGGGCGTTGGTTGGACCCCGAGGAGGATGCATAGCCGCAGGCGAATGTGAGGACTGTCGTGCTGGGGAGTGAATTAAGGTGGAACCTGCCGAACCCCTGCAGGGACGTACGCCAAGACCGGGCTCCCTGGCGGGGAACGATCCATCACAAGGCACCACGATCCAGTGTCGCCCAAGCCCCGGACCCAGGAGGAGCTCGATCCCCCCTCTGGCTCTCCCACCGCACCTCGGCAGGGTTCCGTTTAGGAGGACAGCAAGCAGCCTCGCCCTGAGGAGGGAGGATGTCTTCTTCCAATCGCAAAGGTAATCGCACCATAACCGAACTTCTTGGCAAGGGCCCCCCAAAGACAGACAAAAGCCCTGACAAACCGGCTCATGCTCCCCCATCTAAAGGGAAAGATCACGGTGAGGGGGAGGCCCCTGCGACCAAAGCATTCATGGAGACTCTCTTCGCCTCTCTTAAGGAGGACTTCCATTCCCTCCGACAAGAAATGGCGGGGGAATTTAAGGAGCTGCGCCGGGACGTCGATGACTTGGGGGAAAGGGTGGCCGCCACTGAACTCGCTGGACAAGCAAGGAGCGAGGAAGTGGAATTTTTGAGACAAGAAATTATCAGGCTCAACGACCAACAGACTGATCTCCAATCGCACACGGAGGACCTGGAAAACCGCTCAAGGCGCAATAATATCCGGGTCCGAAATGTGCCGTCCAAGGCTGAGGAGGACGACATGACAGGATACTTGCAGGCCCTGTTCCAATCAGTGCTGAACGAGAGCGAGGACTTCGAAATCCGCATCGATAGAGCCCACCGGGTGGGCCCAGCCCGCCGAGCTCAGGGTCCTCCACCGGACATTCTGGCTTTCCTGCCAGACTACCCCCTCAAAGATTGAATTCTGAAAGCGGCGCAGCCCAAACAACCTCTTCGCTTCCAGGGCCACAAGGTGGAACTTTTTCAGGATCTTTCGGCAATCACCCTGAAAAAGCGGAGATCGTTCAAGATGGCCACCACTTTCCTCCGCAAAGAGGGGGTACCGTACTCATGGGGGCACCCCTTTAGACTGATCTTTAAATGGAACGGGGTGCTCCGTCAACTGCGCTCCCTGAAGGACACCTGTAGCCTAGTGGGCTTACCACAAGAGGAGGACCGACCAGATGAAGAGGAGGGGGGACATTCATCTGGCGCCCTGTCCGGTTCTCTCCGGACACATGGCGACGGCTGACAAAAGGTGAGAAGAGGACGTCCCTCCAGGAAACACCTCAAGCCAAACCTAGAAATGGTGGAGCAAGAAAAAGCAGCAGCAATCCAAGAAGTAGCCAGAGACACTGGCACCAGCTCATGAGACTTTGAAGCTACGGTCCTGATTAGCTAAGTATGGCAGCTCGTTTTGGGGTCGGGCGGGGGTCTCGAGCCGTCGAGCCGCCATTGCCACATAACCCATTCTTCTCATAATGTACTGCAGGCCCGGACAGACTTTGGTTAGGCTGAGGAAATAAGAATTTTTATGATCAATTGTGTCCCCTATCTTAGACCCCAACGACTCCGTGTACGCGCTACAAGTACATGTATGTTCCCTCCACCTCCAGCTATGAAGACGCAAATACATTTGCGTCCAACGTTAACATGTCCTCTTTCAGACCCACCATGAATGGGTCGAATATTCCGTTCCTAAGTATGCCTTGCCAACGTCTTTATGTGGTGTACTTTACACGTTTTCCAGCTCTAGTGAAGTAGGCCCTGAATTCTGCCATCGAGCCTTCCCTGCCTTCTGCCTCTGAATGTTTCAGCTTGGGCCTGCATCTGTATCCGTGACCTTTGGCTTACTCCCTGCGCGGCTAGCGGTGCCTGGCTCATCCTGCCGGCCTGCCAAGACTGTATTCAACCTTCAAGTTATTTGCTCCGCTCCTCGAAAAATACATTCCTGTCTAGTAGTTCAAGTAAACATCCTTCCAGCTGCAGAGCAAAGGGCCCGGCCTCACTGTCTCCGTGCAAGTAATTCATAGCTCCTGTTACCATGGTAGGCCCATGCCCCCTCGCATCTCATGCAGACACGTAGACGCTTATACACGCACTCACAGTTAGTATAGAATAGCCTCTGCCCGAGAGACCTTTCCTTCCAGATAATATAGTTCCTTAAACACGAGATATTAGATACGATTTGGGATTAGGTTGATCTGACATCCCAGACTTCTGTCTCCTCATGTAGGGCTAAATGTCAAGTCCCCTTCACCCTCCAGTTACACGTCAATCACACGTCATGCTGCCTGCGCGCGCATCTCTGCCATGTATTTCTGCTGACACTGCAGGATTCTCTTATGGATCCACCCACTTGTGACATCTCCTTAATGACGTTTCTAGTACACGCCTTCATGCACGCCTATTGTAACGCTTTTTTTATTACGTATGTGTACTCTTATCTCTCCTCTCAGCTGTTACGCCTTCTGCATCTGCCTTTACTGTAATGCATTGACTATATATACTATTAACTGTCAATAAAGTATTCAGTCCCTTCCCGAACCTACGTGGTGACGGAATGGTATGCTACCTTGGTTCGAACCAATGCCAATTCCTTTATAAGGAATAAAACCCCTTTATAAACCTCAAATATCACGGATTTTGCCTCTTCTTTTTGACTGAGTTATTCTTATTGAACTTTACCGCATAAATTAAGTATAGGTAATTTAAATTTACCACATAATTGGCGCCAGGTTTTCATCGCGAAATAAAAGACATGTTACTCATGGGTGATTACACTTATCCTGACCTTATGAAAATATTGAAAGTACTACTGCCTGCTGGTATTTACGAGAAACTCAAAGAAAAAGAATGGGAAGTGGGAAATGCAAAGATTGATTGGGCTGCATTAGAAAACGAAGAAAATACCCGAATTCCAGGCCTAGGGCTTGGAGACAAAGTTAAAGCGTTACCAGGATTGTTAGTACAAGTATTGCCACGTTTATTAAGTACGAAAAAGGAAGACTGGCGTGCAATCTCAGCCTGCAAATAGAAACCCGATGAAGACACTAGTGATTTTTATTCTCGATTTGAAAAATGTTTTGGTATTAACAGCGATTTACAAAAGGGGGTGGTGATGAACAGAGTGTCTGAATTGAGCAGACCACTCTTACCCAGTCCAAAGATCAGGGCTTGATCCATCACCGTTATTTATCTCACTGCCCCATCCCAGCTCAGAACCTGGCTATATGCAAATCAGTCTGTCCCTGGCCCAGTGCATCATGGGAACAGGGCAGACTAAACTACCAAGCCAATTCTTTACCAAAAAGGAGACAAGCTACCGGGGACCGGTTTCTGGCATTTCAGCCTCTTCGGCCCGGCTTGCTTGAATCCTGATGGAGCAGTGAGAAAGGGACTCATGTCTGAGTATACCCTGCCACACCTATAGTGGCCAAAATCGATTTACAAAAGGGGGTGGTGATGAACAGAGTGTCTGAATTGAGCAGACCACTCTTACCCAGTCCAAAGATCAGGGCTTGATCCATCACCGTTATTTATCTCACTGCCCCATCCCAGCTCAGAACCTGGCTATATGCAAATCAGTCTGTCCCTGGCCCAGTGCATCATGGGAACAGGGCAGACTAAACTACCAAGCCAATTCTTTACCAGAAAGGAGACAAGCTACCGGGGACCGGTTTCTGGCATTTCAGCCTCTTCGGCCCGGCTTGCTTGAATCCTGATGGAGCAGTGAGAAAGGGACTCATGTCTGAGTATACCCTGCCACACCTATAGTGGCCAAAATCGATTTACAAAAGGGGGTGGTGATGAACAGAGTGTCTGAATTGAGCAGACCACTCTTACCCAGTCCAAAGATCAGGGCTTGATCCATCACCGTTATTTATCTCACTGCCCCATCCCAGCTCAGAACCTGGCTATATGCAAATCAGTCTGTCCCTGGCCCAGTGCATCATGGGAACAGGGCAGACTAAACTACCAAGCCAATTCTTTACCAGAAAGGAGACAAGCTACCGGGGACCGGTTTCTGGCATTTCAGCCTCTTCGGCCCGGCTTGCTTGAATCCTGATGGAGCAGTGAGAAAGGGACTCATGTCTGAGTATACCCTGCCACACCTATAGTGGCCAAAATCGATTTACAAAAGGGGGTGGTGATGAACAGAGTGTCTGAATTGAGCAGACCACTCTTACCCAGTCCAAAGATCAGGGCTTGATCCATCACCGTTATTTATCTCACTGCCCCATCCCAGCTCAGAACCTGGCTATATGCAAATCAGTCTGTCCCTGGCCCAGTGCATCATGGGAACAGGGCAGACTAAACTACCAAGCCAATTCTTTACCAGAAAGGAGACAAGCTACCAGGGACCGGTTTCTGGCATTTCAGCCTCTTCGGCCCGGCTTGCTTGAATCCTGATGGAGCAGTGAGAAAGGGACTCATGTCTGAGTATACCCTGCCACACCTATAGTGGCCAAAATCGATTTACAAAAGGGGGTGGTGATGAACAGAGTGTCTGAATTGAGCAGACCACTCTTACCCAGTCCAAAGATCAGGGCTTGATCCATCACCGTTATTTATCTCACTGCCCCATCCCAGCTCAGAACCTGGCTATATGCAAATCAGTCTGTCCCTGGCCCAGTGCATCATGGGAACAGGGCAGACTAAACTACCAAGCCAATTCTTTACCAGAAAGGAGACAAGCTACCGGGGACCGGTTTCTGGCATTTCAGCCTCTTCGGCCCGGCTTGCTTGAATCCTGATGGAGCAGTGAGAAAGGGACTCATGTCTGAGTATACCCTGCCACACCTATAGTGGCCAAAATCGATTTACAAAAGGGGGTGGTGATGAACAGAGTGTCTGAATTGAGCAGACCACTCTTACCCAGTCCAAAGATCAGGGCTTGATCCATCACCGTTATTTATCTCACTGCCCCATCCCAGCTCAGAACCTGGCTATATGCAAATCAGTCTGTCCCTGGCCCAGTGCATCATGGGAACAGGGCAGACTAAACTACCAAGCCAATTCTTTACCAGAAAGGAGACAAGCTACCGGGGACCGGTTTCTGGCATTTCAGCCTCTTCTGCCCGGCTTGCTTGAATCCTGATGGAGCAGTGAGAAAGGGACTCATGTCTGAGTATACCCTGCCACACCTATAGTGGCCAAAATCGATTTACAAAAGGGGGTGGTGATGAACAGAGTGTCTGAATTGAGCAGACCACTCTTACCCAGTCCAAAGATCAGGGCTTGATCCATCACCGTTATTTATCTCACTGCCCCATCCCAGCTCAGAACCTGGCTATATGCAAATCAGTCTGTCCCTGGCCCAGTGCATCATGGGAACAGGGCAGACTAAACTACCAAGCCAATTCTTTACCAGAAAGGAGACAAGCTACCGGGGACCGGTTTCTGGCATTTCAGCCTCTTCGGCCCGGCTTGCTTGAATCCTGATGGAGCAGTGAGAAAGGGACTCATGTCTGAGTATACCCTGCCACACCTATAGTGGCCAAAATCGATTTACAAAAGGGGGTGGTGATGAACAGAGTGTCTGAATTGAGCAGACCACTCTTACCCAGTCCAAAGATCAGGGCTTGATCCATCACCGTTATTTATCTCACTGCCCCATCCCAGCTCAGAACCTGGCTATATGCAAATCAGTCTGTCCCTGGCCCAGTGCATCATGGGAACAGGGCAGACTAAACTACCAAGCCAATTCTTTACCAGAAAGGAGACAAGCTACCGGGGACCGGTTTCTGGCATTTCAGCCTCTTCGGCCCGGCTTGCTTGAATCCTGATGGAGCAGTGAGAAAGGGACTCATGTCTGAGTATACCCTGCAACACCTATAGTGGCCAAAATCGATTTACAAAAGGGGGTGGTGATGAACAGAGTGTCTGAATTGAGCAGACCACTCTTACCCAGTCCAAAGATCAGGGCTTGATCCATCACCGTTATTTATCTCACTGCCCCATCCCAGCTCAGAACCTGGCTATATGCAAATCAGTCTGTCCCTGGCCCAGTGCATCATGGGAACAGGGCAGACTAAACTACCAAGCCAATTCTTTACCAGAAAGGAGACAAGCTACCGGGGACCGGTTTCTGGCATTTCAGCCTCTTCGGCCCGGCTTGCTTGAATCCTGATGGAGCAGTGAGAAAGGGACTCATGTCTGAGTATACCCTGCCACACCTATAGTGGCCAAAATCGATTTACAAAAGGGGGTGGTGATGAACAGAGTGTCTGAATTGAGCAGACCACTCTTACCCAGTCCAAAGATCAGGGCTTGATCCATCACCGTTATTTATCTCACTGCCCCATCTCAGCTCAGAACCTGGCTATATGCAAATCAGTCTGTCCCTGGCCCAGTGCATCATGGGAACAGGGCAGACTAAACTACCAAGCCAATTCTTTACCAGAAAGGAGACAAGCTACCGGGGACCGGTTTCTGGCATTTCAGCCTCTTCGGCCCGGCTTGCTTGAATCCTGATGGAGCAGTGAGAAAGGGACTCATGTCTGAGTATACCCTGCCACACCTATAGTGGCCAAAATCGATTTACAAAAGGGGGTGGTGGTGATGAACAGAGTGTCTGAATTGAGCAGACCACTCTTACCCAGTCCAAAGATCAGGGCTTGATCCATCACCGTTATTTATCTCACTGCCCCATCCCAGCTTAGAACCTGGCTATATGCAAATCAGTCTGTCCCTGGCCCAGTGCATCATGGGAACAGGGCAGACTAAACTACCAAGCCAATTCTGTACCAGAAAGGAGACAAGCTACCGGGGACCGGTTTCTGGCATTTCAGCCTCTTCGGCCCGGCTTGCTTGAATCCTGATGGAGCAGTGAGAAAGGGACTCATGTCTGAGTATACCCTGCCACACCTATAGTGGCCAAAATCGATTTACAAAAGGGGGTGGTGATGAACAGAGTGTCTGAATTGAGCAGACCACTCTTACCCAGTCCAAAGATCAGGGCTTGATCCATCACCGTTATTTATCTCACTGCCCCATCCCAGCTCAGAACCTGGCTATATGCAAATCAGTCTGTCCCTGGCCCAGTGCATCATGGGAACAGGGCAGACTAAACTACCAAGCCAATTCTTTACCAGAAAGGAGACAAGCTTTGTTGTAAATATTTGTGTCCACCCTAAGCGTGGAAGGGTATACTCAGATGTGAGTCCCTTGCTCATTGCACCATCAGGATTCAAGCAAGCCGGGCCGAAGAGGCTGAAATGCCAGAAACCGGTCCCCGGTAGCTTGTTTCCTTCCCAGTGTAAGAATTGGCTTTTGTAGTTTGGTTTGCCCTGTTCCCATCATGCACTGGGACAGGAACAGACTAATTTGCATACAGCCAGGTTCTGAAACTGGGATGGTGCAGTGAGCTAAAAAACGGTGTTGGATCTAGCCCTGATCTCTTGACTGGGTGAGAGTATTCTGTTTAATTCAGAGACTCTGTCCCTCACCACCCCTTGTTGTAAATATTTTTGTCCACCCTAAGCGTGGAAGGGTATACTCAGATGTGAGTCCCTTGCTCATTGCACCATCAGGATTCAAGCAAGCCGGGCCGAAGAGGCTGAAATGCCAGAAACCGGTCCCCGGTAGCTTGTTTCCTTCCCAGTGTAAGAATTGGCTTTTGTAGTGTGGTTTGCCCTGTTCCCATCATGCACTGGGACAGGAACAGACTAATTTGCATACAGCCAGGTTCTGAAACTGGGATGGTGCAGTGAGCTAAAAAACGGTGTTGGATCTAGCCCTGATCTCTTGACTGGGTGAGAGTATTCTGTTTAATTCAGAGACTCTGTCCCTCACCACCCCTTGTTGTAAATATTTTTGTCCACCCTAAGCGTGGAAGGGTATACTCAGATGTGAGTCCCTTGCTCATTGCACCATCAGGATTCAAGCAAGCCGGGCCGAAGAGGCTGAAATGCCAGAAACCGGTCCCCGGTAGCTTGTTTCCTTCCCAGTGTAAGAATTGGCTTTTGTAGTTTGGTTTGCCCTGTTCCCATCATGCACTGGGACAGGAACAGACTAATTTGCATACAGCCAGGTTCTGAAACTGGGATGGTGCAGTGAGCTAAAAAACGGTGTTGGATCTAGCCCTGATCTCTTGACTGGGTGAGAGTATTCTGTTTAATTCAGAGACTCTGTCCCTCACCACCCCTTGTTGTAAATATTTTTGTCCACCCTAAGCGTGGAAGGGTATACTCAGATGTGAGTCCCTTGCTCATTGCACCATCAGGATTCAAGCAAGCCGGGCCGAAGAGGCTGAAATGCCAGAAACCGGTCCCCGGTAGCTTGTTTCCTTCCCAGTGTAAGAATTGGCTTTTGTAGTTTGGTTTGCCCTGTTCCCATCATGCACTGGGACAGGAACAGACTAATTTGCATACAGCCAGGTTCTGAAACTGGGATGGTGCAGTGAGCTAAAAAACGGTGTTGGATCTAGCCCTGATCTCTTGACTGGGTGAGAGTATTCTGTTTAATTCAGAGACTCTGTCCCTCACCACCCCTTGTTGTAAATATTTTTGTCCACCCTAAGCGTGGAAGGGTATACTCAGATGTGAGTCCCTTGCTCATTGCACCATCAGGATTCAAGCAAGCCGGGCCGAAGAGGCTGAAATGCCAGAAACCGGTCCCCGGTAGCTTGTTTCCTTCCCAGTGTAAGAATTGGCTTTTGTAGTTTGGTTTGCCCTGTTCCCATCATGCACTGGGACAGGAACAGACTAATTTGCATACAGCCAGGTTCTGAAACTGGGATGGTGCAGTGAGCTAAAAAACGGTGTTAGATCTAGCCCTGATCTCTTGACTGGGTGAGAGTATTCTGTTTAATTCAGAGACTCTGTCCCTCACCACCCCTTGTTGTAAATATTTTTGTCCACCCTAAGCGTGGAAGGGTATACTCAGATGTGAGTCCCTTGCTCATTGCACCATCAGGATTCAAGCAAGCCGGGCCGAAGAGGCTGAAATGCCAGAAACCGGTCCCCGGTAGCTTGTTTCCTTCCCAGTGTAAGAATTGGCTTTTGTAGTTTGGTTTGCCCTGTTCCCATCATGCACTGGGACAGGAACAGACTAATTTGCATACAGCCAGGTTCTGAAACTGGGATGGTGCAGTGAGCTAAAAAACGGTGTTGGATCTAGCCCTGATCTCTTGACTGGGTGAGAGTATTCTGTTTAATTCAGAGACTCTGTCCCTCACCACCCCTTGTTGTAAATATTTTTGTCCACCCTAAGCGTGGAAGGGTATACTCAGATGTGAGTCCCTTGCTCATTGCACCATCAGGATTCAAGCAAGCCGGGCCGAAGAGGCTGAAATGCCAGAAACCGGTCCCCGGTAGCTTGTTTCCTTCCCAGTGTAAGAATTGGCTTTTGTAGTTTGGTTTGCCCTGTTCCCATCATGCACTGGGACAGGAACAGACTAATTTGCATACAGCCAGGTTCTGAAACTGGGATGGTGCAGTGAGCTAAAAAACGGTGTTGGATCTAGCCCTGATCTCTTGACTGGGTGAGAGTATTCTGTTTAATTCAGAGACTCTGTCCCTCACCACCCCTTGTTGTAAATATTGGTATTAACAGCGGTCTGAAAGCAAGTAGCGAATCATATCCACATCTTTTTGTAACAAAATTAGTCGAGAATTCACTACCCCAGGTTAAGAACAGAGTACTAAAAGTCGAGAGTACTTGGCAAGCTAATACCCCGTCACAAATGTTACAAATGTTACAGTATCACCAGAATAGAATTAGAGAAGAACAAGAACACGAACAAAGACGTATGAAAGACACGAAAATGAAAATGTTAGTTGCCCAGTCAGTTCCAGCTGACGGTCACAAGAAGGGTGCGACCCAGCCCAGTAATTCAACGGCTCCTGTTAAAGGGGTATGTAACTATTGTAAACAGCCAGGTCATTATATAAACGATTGTGCAGTTCTGAAACACAATATCTCCACGGGTAAGACCAAGGAGAGACCACGTCCACCTAGACAAGATCAAGCCCAACAACAAGTACCACAGAATATACAGCATATACCGCCTATGCCAGCTTCACAACAGACCGTAGCAGTGCCACAGCCACAGCCTATTGCCACAACACAAAACACGACACAACAGATGTACCAGTATGCACAAAACGACTACCCCGATTACCAGCGATACACATGAAACAGCCTAGAGAGGGAGGTTGGCTTGCCTCTTATTGAGGTTCCTGTAGATCAAGAGGGTCCTTATGTACACAGTCAAGTATTAGGGAAAGACAGAAAGTTTTTAATTGATACAGGGGCAAGCAGAACAACGATTAGTCACGATGAGGTCCCAGGGGCTCCCCTCTCAGGCTCACAGAATGTTTCCCTTGGATTTTCAGGAAAACCTAATATTAACGAAGTATCACAACCTCTTCCTCTTGCAGTTGGTCCTCTGACACGGACTACAGATTTATTGCTTACAAAGTCATGCCCAGAAAACTTGCTAGGTATAAAGACACTGAAAGCTCTAGAAGCTATAATATGCTGTTCTCCGGAAGGAGTACGATTATTCTTGCGAGATTTTAAAGGTCACTATGTATTGAAAGACATGGATCACCGATTACAGAATGTCCCTGCACATTTGTGGGCACAAGGCCCCACTGATGTAGGTTGTATGCACATCACACCATATCGAGTCACACTCAAAGCAGGAGTGGTATTACCACGAATTCGGCAATACAAGTTGCCCCCAGATGCTGTAGTGGCTTTACTGAAAATCATTGACGAGCTCATTGCACAAGGAGTGGTTGTAGAGACTGACTCCAATGTATGTAATTCTCCTATCATTCCAGTTCTTAAACGTACTGATCCAAATGCACCACCAGTTTATCGATTAGTTATTGATCTGCGCGAATTGAATAAATGCATTGTACCACAGTACCCCGTGGTTCCTGATATCTCTTCATTACTGACAGCTATTGATCCAGAAGCAACGTTCTTTACTGTAATTGACCTCAAGAACGCCTTCTTTAGCGTCCCAATCGATCCGGAAAGCCAATACTTGTTCGGATTCTGTTTAAATGGACGAAGTTTCAAATTTACACGCGCACCTCAAGGATTCACAGAAAGCCCCAGCATCTATAGCCTAGCACTGAAAAGACAACCTGACAGTATCCACATGCCTGTTAACACCGCCCTACTTCAGTATGTCGATGATCTGCTGATCACCGCCCGAAGCGAACCCGAATGTGAAAAAGCGTCACTTACGGTTCTAAATTTTCTGGCTGACAAGGGGCACAAGGTATCCCCTTCGAAGCTGCAATTCTGTGTTCAGCAAGTTGTGTACCTTGGTCACTTGCTGTCCAAAGTGGGGAGACAGCTCACACCTGATCGCATCCAGTTAATTGTAAACATGTCACCACCCAAGACACAAAAGGAGGTGCGGGCCTTTATAGGCCTCACTTCGTACTGTAGACAATGGATTCCCCAATATGCATTTCTAGCAAAACCACTCATTCAGTTGACAACCCAGGAGGCAGCGTCTTCGACTGTCCTCCCTTGGACTCACGAACATACACAAGCTTTTGAAGACTTAAAGAAAGCCTTATGTCAAGCACCTGTTTTAGCAACACCATGTTACAGTAAGCCTTTTACACTTTTTGTCACAGAACGTGAAGGTACTGCCTTGTCAGTACTCACTCAGGAACAAGCAGGTTCACACAAACCGTGTGCTTACTTCTCTAGCACATTGGATCCAGTAGCCCAGGCTCTGCCTGCGTGCTTGAAATCAGTTGCAGCGACAGCTTTAGCAAACAGACAAAGCGATTCCATAGTACTAGGACATCAATTGACAGTGCAAGTTCCACATTCCGTGGAAGTTCTTTTAAACCGTACACAGACCCAACACTTGACTATAGCAAGACTGACAGGTTATGAATTGACATTGTTTCAGCCACACATAGAAATCAGACGCTGTAGTACATTAAATCCTGCCACACTTTTGCCATTAAGTGGTGTAGACCCATTGGCACATGATTGTATTGAAGTCATTACTATTACGACGAAACCCAGACAAGACTTGACAGACGTCCCATTACCAGGCCCAGACCTGACACTTTATGTGGATGGTTCATGTATGAGAACAAGTACAGGTGAATTAGTGGCCGCCTACGCAGTCACGACAGACACTGAAGTTATTGAAACCAATTGTATTGATACCCTGTCAGCTCAAGCAGCAGAGCTCATCGCTCTGACACAAGCCTGTATTCAAGCCAAAAATAAGAAAGTTAACATATACACTGATTCACGTTATGCATTCGGAGTTGTTCACGATTTCGGAGTCCTCTGGCGAGAGAGAGGTTACTTAACTTCTCACGGTGCCAACATTCAACACGGTCCCCTCATTCAAACACTGTTAGATGCAATACACCTACCTACTGCAATATCTATTATGAAGTGTAAAGCACATACAAAAGTCACTGATATAATTTCCCAGGGTAACGACCTGGCAGATCGAACAGCTAAGCAAACTGCCCAGAATCAAACTCATGTAACTGACTTGACAAAGACAATAGTTCCGACATCGACACATTGCATGACAGTCAGGGATCCCGCACATGATGTAATTGACATACAGACACATGCTACACCAGATGAAATCAAGAAATGGACTGAACTAGGAGGGATCCAAACAGATCAGGGATGGATGACGAAGGGAAAATCTACATGGTTTCTCCCCGACTCTATGGTTCAAATCATCATTAACACGATACATAGTCCAGCACACCTAGGAGAAAAAGCCATGCTAGACAGTATTCAACACATATGGTTCAATAAGAACTTACGAGCAGCAGCCAAACAGAAAGTGCGTACTTGCATGATTTGTTGTCAGTTCAATCCAGGTAAAAGCATTCCCGTAGAGCAAGGTGGATTTCAGCCTCCCGATCATCCTTTTGAAGTCCTCCAGATGGATTATATCCAGATGGAACGTTGTCGAGGATTCAAATATGTCCTCGTAGTCGTATGTGCACTTTCCCGATGGACAGAAGCATATCCAGTCCCAGATTACACTGCTCCGACCACTGCCAAGCAGCTGGTTCGTGAATTCTTCCCACGGTATGGTTTGCCCCGTATCGTGTATTCAGATAACGGTCAGCCATTCTCATCCGAGCTTGTGAAACACATTACACTCCTATTAGGCTACCAGTGGAAATTCCATTGTGTCCGGCATCCCGAGGCAGCAGGTCTCGTGGAGCGTCATAATCAGACTCTGAAAATCCGACTTTCTAAAATCTGCAGAGAGAAAGGCGTTGACTGGATAGTAGCTTTGCCAGTTGCGCTCTTCTACATGAGAATGATTGCGCATTCTCGAACAGGGCTATCCCCGTATGAGGTGGTCTTTGGTAGGCCACCAAATATGTGGGGGACGCCTATACCTCGTAAAATAACAGATGTTGACTGTATTATGCTGACAGATTACCTTGCTTCCTTGATGTCTGCACTACAATCTTGTCGTTCACAGGTAGCTGCAGCCTTTCCCGACAACACCGAGGTGAAGCCCCATGAAGTGGTTCCCGGGGATTTTGTTTTTGTTTGCAATTTTGATCGGAGAAGCCCGCTGGAACCCCGCTGGCAAACCCCGAAATTGGTTCTTCTGACGACGAGGACCGCCGTGAAGGTTGAGGGCAGAAAAGGGTGGCTGCACTCAAGCCACGTTAAGAAGTTTCACGGACTCCCTTCGGACTTGGACTCTAAGCCCTGCCCTCCTCCACAGACTGACTCAAAACTCCCCCTGGTTGAGAAAACCGCCTCCGAGGAATATAGACTGAAACTACGGTCTAGCAAGTCAGACAGTTTAATTGTTTAAGTCCTCCCCTAGGTGAATCGGTTAAATTAGTCTCTGACATGTATCCCCTAGACCGAGATAGAGAGAGAGATAGACAGATACAGCTCAAGAAACGTGCATATTGTAAATCACTTCGTAGTCACTGTATAGTGACATTATTGATTATGTTTTTTCTGAGTCTGCTGATTATTGCTGCAAGTATATTATTGCATATATATTACCCTATTTTCAAGCATGCACATTCTGCTTTCAACGTTACTGCCGAACATTCTTTTAGCGAATTACCTCCGCATGAATTGTCTTACAGACTTGCGCTGCGCAACAACACATTCATTAGTATGTTACATCACTCCCATCTGACCAATAACGCTACAAATTGTTGGATATGTGGCCGACTCCCTCCCTTTCAGAAATACAAGGGAGTTCTGCCCCTCTTTCCGTACCCGTTCACACACAATGGCTCATGTGGTGCATGGTTTAGACTGATTAATTCTTTAGATTCTGATACTATAGTTTATGAAGGAAATTGGGTTTGGGGAAACCTGAACTTAGTTTTGCTTAAAGCTTGCTACCCTAACAAGGAGGGACTTCCTACAAGGACAGGAACTGATCTAGAAAATGAAGTATATGGATTAGGTAATTTTACCATTAACCTTATGATTTTGAATGTTGAATCCGAAGTTGCTCCAGTTTTGCCTGCTATGTCAGTATTACCAGTCGCAGGTGAATTATGTGTCAGGAAAAATGGTTCAGTACACTTAGGTCATAGTAAATGTTCTACTGTGGTCGAATTCAGTGATCAAGGCAAATCTACATTCAGAGCTACTCGTCATTCCTACTTCATTTGTGGTCATACCGCATATATACGCTTACCTCTAGATTGGGATGGTACCTGTTACATTGCATTCCTTCTGCCACCTGTCTTCCTAGCCCCTCCTGATTATCATAGAAATAGTAATCTAGTAAACCATAGACTCCGAAGAGATCTCCCGATTGTCGATTACACTGAAACGGCATGGGAGCAATACACAGACTTCAATAAAGGTTTCTTTCCCTACTTAGGTGCTGTCTTTAATAGTAAACTGATACGCAAATTAACTAGAACCCTCGAAGCAGTAGTGAATGAAACTACTTCTGCCCTAGGCAACTTAACAGAGGAACAGTCTGCGATGCGGGTTGTTGTTCTTCAAAATCGTCTCGTCCTTGACGTCATTCTGGCCGATAGGGGCGGAGCCTGTAAGGTCATCGGGTCAAGCTGCTGTGTTTTCATTCCAGAAAACACGCCATCAGTATATAAAGCCATTACCTGTCTTCATAAGATTGCAAGTTTGATACACCAGAATCCAGGCACCTGGATTTGGTCCGGTTGGTTCTGGACAACGTTGACCGCCTGGGGATGGAAGGTCCTATCCTTCCTAGGCATTGCCCTTCTTGTAATATTCAGTTGCTGCCTATGTCTGCAATGTGGGCCAGCGATTTGCGGCCTGTGTGCCACATCATGTATTCCACATTCAAGTTCCCATTCAAAACGCCATAAGAAGAAAGAAGAGCAAATGATGTTACGTGAACAGATTGATCGATTCATGAGGATCGATATATCATGAAGGGTCCGTAGGGGACAAGGAGGGAATGAGGAAATATGAATTTTTATGATCAATTGTGTCCCCTATCTTAGACCCCAACGACTCCGTGTACGCGCTACAAGTACATGTATGTTCCCTCCACCTCCAGCTATGAAGACGCAAATACATTTGCGTCCAACGTTAACATGTCCTCTTTCAGACCCACCATGAATGGGTCGAATATTCCGTTCCTAAGTATGCCTTGCCAACGTCTTTATGTGGTGTACTTTACACGTTTTCCAGCTCTAGTGAAGTAGGCCCTGAATTCTGCCATCGAGCCTTCCCTGCCTTCTGCCTCTGAATGTTTCAGCTTGGGCCTGCATCTGTATCCGTGACCTTTGGCTTACTCCCTGCGCGGCTAGCGGTGCCTGGCTCATCCTGCCAGCCTGCCAAGACTGTATTCAACCTTCAAGTTATCTGCTCCGCTCCTCGAAAAATACATTCCTGTCTAGTAGTTCAAGTAAACATCCTTCCAGCTGCAGAGCAAAGGGCCCGGCCTCACTGTCTCCGTGCAAGTAATTCATAGCTCCTGTTACCATGGTAGGCCCATGCCCCCTCGCATCTCATGCAGACACGTAGACGCTTATACACGCACTCACAGTTAGTATAGAATAGCCTCTGCCCGAGAGACCTTTCCTTCCAGATAATATAGTTCCTTAAACACGAGATATTAGATACGATTTGGGATTAGGTTGATCTGACATCCCAGACTTCTGTCTCCTCATGTAGGGCTAAATGTCAAGTCCCCTTCACCCTCCAGTTACACGTCAATCACACGTCATGCTGCCTGCGCGCGCATCTCTGCCATGTATTTCTGCTGACACTGCAGGATTCTCTTATGGATCCACCCACTTGTGACATCTCCTTAATGACGTTTCTAGTACACGCCTTCATGCACGCCTATTGTAACGCCTTTTTTATTACGTATGTGTACTCTTATCTCTCCTCTCAGCTGTTACGCCTTCTGCATCTGCCTTTACTGTACTGCATTGACTATATATACTATTAACTGTCAATAAAGTATTGTCTGTCAGTCCCTTCCCGAACCTACGTGGTGACGGAATGGTATGCTACCTTGGTTCGAACCAATGCCAATTCCTTTTTAAGGAATAAAACCCCTTTATAAACCTCAAATATCACGGATTTTGCCTCTTCTTTTTGACTGAGTTATTCTTATTGAACTTTACCGCATAAATTAAGTATAGGTAATTTAAATTTACCACAAGGCCTGGAACAATGTTCTATAGTTGTTGTTCTTTGTTTGCGACTCCGGACATTTTGTTTTTGGAGGGTTTGCAAGGGGGGGGGGGAGGGGTGGAGTGGAAATGACACTGGATTTCACCATAGGCCTTCTGGGGGACACGATGTGGATTGATTTGGTACGACATCAGAGGGGGGGAGGGGTGGCAGGGAAGGGTGTGGGAGGCCTTAATGCTTCCGCTGAAGATCTGGGGGGGCAACCACAAGGGGAAATGGGAAGGTATGGCTCACTACGAGGGGGAACGAGACCGGGAGCAACTCTCACTGAAGTAAACCCAGGGTCTGCCCTGATATGCCGCCTACTATAGGGACCTGGAACGTCAAGGGGCTTAACTCCCCGCAGAAACGCCAGAAGATCTGGAAGTACATTCTAGACCACCAATTAGATATAGTGGCTCTCCAGGAGACTCACTTGTTAAAAAAGGAGGATCATCGTCTTAAACATAAAAGATATCCTCTGATCTATAAAGCCTCGGCCTTCACCAAACAGAGAGGTGTGGCTCTCCTCTTCAGTCCGGGGGCACAATTCCAACCCTTGGCCACCCAGGGTGACAAAGAAGGAAGGTGGCTAATGGTCAAGGGCTGCTTGAAGGGTAAGCTTTGTACATTTGTCACACTTTACGCCCCCAATACGGGGCAAAAGCACTTTTTACACTTGTTATTGGGGAAGGTGATCCATTTTGCAGAGGGACCCTTATTTCTGTTGGGAGATTTCAACCTAGTGTGGCAACCGGATCTTGACAGCACACACACACGCCACTCTGACACGGGTACCTTCCCAGAGGCCCTGCAGACACAAATTGGGGACATGGGCCTACTAGACACCTGGCGTACCCTATATCCCCTCACACGTGATTATTCCTTCTTTTCACACGTACACCAGACGTACTCTCGGCTAGATTACATTTTTATGAGTCAATCCCTGCGGGGTAAGCTTCAGGATGCCAAGATGCTTCCTATCTCGGTATCCGACCACGGTATGTACACTATATGCCTTTCCTGGTTTGGTAATGCCCCAAGGCCAGCCCGATGGTACTTCCCGGAGGCTCTGACAAGGGACAAGGATTCAATGACACAGCTGAGGGAGGCTATCGCTCACTTCTTTACCCTCAATACTCCGGATGCGACCTCTGAGTACAACACGTGGGACGCCTTTAAGGCGGTACTGCGCGGTAAATGCATTTCGCTCAACTCAGCCCTAAATAAGCGCTGGGGGAAAGAAAGGGAGGGCTTGGAGGAGGAACTGGAGAAGGCTGAGCAAGCTCACAAACTCAAACCCACTAGGCAGACACTACGCACCCTCACGGCACTCAAGGGTAAGTTACGTGCCATATACAACAACAGGGCAGAATTCACCCTCCTTAAACTACGCAATCTATTCTACACTCAGGGCAACAAGATAGGGAAACACCTTGCTAGACAATTGAAGGACAAGCGGGAAAGGGAATACATAGGGGGACTTCATGATGAGGCAGGGAACATACTACATAGAGACGATGATAAGGCAGGACTCTTTGAGTCTTTTTACGGTTCACTGTACTCAGCTGACACTCCCAACATGGTCCACCTGCAGGCCTTTCTCAAGGATATCCCTATCCCGCAAGTCTCCCCAGAATGGAATGAGACCCTAACAGCACCCATTACCCTGGAGGAAGTACAAACAGCTATCAAAGCACTGAAACCCTATAAGGCACCCGGTATGGACGGGTACACAGCAGTCTTTTATAAGACCTTTGCGGGGGACATTAGTCGTCACCTGGTCCGGCTTTTCAATCAGAGGGCCCTAGAAGGCGACACCCCTGCCTCCATGGCGGAGGCGGTGATCGCTGTAATCCCCAAACCTTGAAAGGATGTCACTTGCTGCTCTTCCTACCGCCCCATTGCCCTTTTGAACATCGACGCAAAATTGTACTCCTCTATCCTGGCCAGGCGGCTGACGGACCTTATGCCGCTCATCATCCATCCCGTCCAGTCGGGTTTTATAAAAGGGTGCCAAACACATGACAACACCCGCCGTATCATCCATTTAATCGAAAAAGCCAACAAATTTAAAATTCCTGCAGTATTAGTCGGTCTGGATGCTGAAAAACCATTTGATCGAGTCAATTGGCAGTTTTTATGGGCCACATTGGCAAGATTTGGCTTCTCCTCCACATTCATAACGATGCTCCAGGCCAATTATAGATGTCCTACTTCCAAAGTCTCTGTCAACGGAGTGCAATCCTCCCCCTTCGGCCACTCCAGGGGGACCAGACAGGGTTGCCCCCTGTCTCCCATGTTATTCGCCCTTAGCATAGAACCCTTAGCTAAAGCAGTAAGGGAGCACCAGGGAATCGAGGGTCTTTCCTTTACTGGGGAGTCCCATAAAATGTCCCTCTTCGCGGACGATGTCCTCCTCTCCTTGTCAAATCCGATTAGTTCACTCCCACACCTACAGAAAGTTCTCAGTTCCTTTGAGTTGGCGGCAGGCTTTAGGGTAAATCTGGGTAAATCTCATATACTCAACCTAACTCTCTCCCACACGGAGTCCCTGCTTCTCCAGTCTCTAACGCCATTGGCGTGGGCGCCCTCCTCCATACAATACCTAGGGGTGCAACTCACGCCCACACTGGAGAAATTGTATTCTGCCAACTTTCCCCCTGTCCTCGCCCGCATCCAACCGGAACTGACACAATGGAAGCCGCTCTTTCTCTCCTGGCTGGGACGTGTACATGCTATCAAAATAACACTCCTCCACAAATTACTATACTTATTTCATGCTCTCCCCATAGAATTAGATGAGGACTTCTTTAGGCGTGTGAAAACAATGATCCTGCGCTTTATTTGGCAGGGAGGACGGGCCCGTCTCGCCTTCTCCATACTTCGACGGCCGCAAAGGGAGGGGGGAGCAGGGCTCCCTGATCTCAAACTTTATTATAAAGCAGCCCAATTGCGCATCTTAGTTGAATGGACGCAGATGGAGTCGGAAAAGCATTGGCTCCACATGGACCGCAGTGTAGCAGGCAGGACGATATGGGACTTGATTTGGCGCGCGGAGAAAGATAGGTCCCCAAACGCATACCTCTGCACCCCGACGCGCACCACTCTCAAGGTGTGGGACACTGTAGCTACAAGGGAAGGTTGGACAACTTTCCCCTCACCACTGATACCTCTTCATTTCTCCTCCCACTTCCCCCCTGCCCTGGTGGAGGGACCGTTTGATGCCTGGAGAGAGGGAGGTTGCCTCGCACTGACACACTTATTCCACAACTATGACCCACTTACCTTTGAGAACTGCACAAGAGAATATGAGGTGGGGGATAGTGAACGGTACCATCATGCACAACTGTTACATTGGGCCCTAGACCCCCGTATCAGGGAGGGAGCCACTAGACCTCTCACTAAGCTTGAATTACTCCTCCTTAAAACTAAATCCATGAAGGGGGCTACTTCGGCACTATACACGCTCCTACTCTCTATGGAAACTAGCCCCCGCCCGAGATATCAGGCCTGGTGGGAGGGGATGGCCCAGCGCGACATTTCGGAGGACGACTGGAGCCACCTATGGTCAGATGTCCTTAAGTTTAACCAATCCATAGCATTAAGAGAAGCCCACCTGAAAGTAATGATGGACTGGTATTTATACCCGTCCAAACTAGCTAAAATATTTCCCTGCACATCGGATCGCTGCTGGAGGAGATGTGGCCTCTTGGGGGATTTCCAACACATCTGGTGGGACTGCCCCTCCATTCGACCATTCTGGGAGGAGATCCTGGCGCAGATAAAATCCATCCTGGGGTATCCCGTCCCGACCTCCATGACTGAAGCTCTACTGGGCATGAGAGACCCTACACTAGAACATCAAACCAGGGCCGATAAAAGGATCATGTGGCTATGTATGGGGGCTGCTAAACTGGCTGTAGCGGCAGCATGGAAGAGGACGGAGGCACCTGCGATGTCCCTGTGGCACTCCCGCCTGTGACAATTACTTAGCTTAGAGCGTATGTACGAGATAGCCCGCGAAGATTTTAAAAAGTTTGATTTACGTTGGGGTCCCTTGGCCTCCTTTTTATCAAAGGGTCTGCCATCGGCGGTATGCCCTTCCACGATCAGGGCCCTTCACCTATTTCAAGTCTAAGATCCACTCTACGATGAGACACACTTTAGTGCCGCTCCACCACCACTGGGGAGGGGGGGCGAGGATTTTGGGGGAGGGGGGATGAGTTGGGGTTCTTTTTCCTTTATTTTGGGGATTTTCTATTAATTGACTCGATATGCACTACCCACTGATGATCTTCTTCGAGCTCCTAGGAGGTCTTGGCGTGCCAGTGGCGCAAGCTGGCTTCTTGGCAGTGACGGGGGCATTGATGGAATAAGGAGCGTAGGGACACCTAGAGACTTGATAGCATTCTTCCTGATGGTTCCCTGTATGTGCCGTGTCAATCGCTCCCCATTTGCCCCGCCACCAACGCCTACCCACGTGCCATGGCCTAAGTAAGGGTACACGGTAGCTAAGGGGCACTCAGATTTACCGTATGCCAGTGATGTAACTGATTGTAATTTGCATTTTGGAGAGCCACTGCGAGGGCATGTGGGCGGATTGTGCCTTGAGTCGTGTTTTGAAAACAACAATAAAAACTACTTTGACAAAAATATAATGCAGCCACTCCGTTATTTTCCACTGTTTATTTCACATCATCCCAGATGGATATCAAGATCTTGGACATAAAGGCAGATTCCATATCTTTGCCTGGGTGGAACCCAGACTATTGGTTTGAGAGTAGATGGTTGTTCTCAACAAAATTAGAAATCTGGGAGAATAGTACTCTTCCTGTCATTATTCTTTCAGAAGGCAACTGTTCGAGTTTGGTTGTAATTAGCAGAGTTAAATGGCTGTAGGTTCTATTTTTTTATGAGTGGTCTGATTTAGATGTTTTTGAGTTACAGGTGAAGGGTCCTGTAACTAGGAACTCATTCAGTTTATTCCTTGCTATAGACTTGGAGCATTTGGTTAGAATGACATAAGGATAACATGTGGATGGTGGTGGACTGAGTATCTACTGTAAATGTGTCGAAGTGGGGTATGTGCACTTTGGTGTACATTCATTGCATGCAATGTGTTTTCTGTTCCTTATTTTGAGATTTCAATCAACTACAAATTATTCTACTACTAAACAAAAGAGATTGATTCAAGCATGCTCCAGTTTGATTGCCTGAACTTCTTTGGTTTTGTTTTATACACAATTTTCAGTGGTGTTACATCAAAGTTAAAACAATATTGTGAAGATTTATATGAGTTGAGTGCCTTGGTGATTCCATTGCATATATAATAACTTTATACAGCATAAGAAAATGCTATAAAAGTACAAATAAAATCATAGTACATCATGATTAGCAATACAATTCCATTTCATCATAAAACAACTAATACAAATCTAAAATATTAAAATAAAAAGGAGCTTTAGTGCATCACATGGTTGGGCCAACAGGAATACTTTTAAAGACTTAAGAGTTCATTTGTTAGTCCTACCACATAAAAAACTAAAATCTAACACATATTAATTTCAAAGCTTATGAGTAGTACTTACAAGATGAATTCTCAAAACACCAACGCATTTAAGAAAGAACTAAGAATATCCTATTGATTACAAGCCACTTGCCTCATTCTCCACATAGCCTATAAAATGCGAGATATGGCAAAACATTATATTGGCTTACATCAGACTTCAGTATTCGAAAAACATTTTTATGTGCTCTAGTGCCCAGACCTCGGCAAATTGGAATAAGCCACTTTTTCCTATTTAAAAGATAAGTAGGTTAAAAAAAAGTAAACGTTCTATCGTTCCCCTCTCTGAACCACAAGTGGAGCAGGTACTGCCTGTTGAGTCGGAATTGCGAGTCCATTTACAAGTATGAGAAGCAATTGGTAATGTTCCATATCTAAAATGCAAATAGAGTTTACAAGCCAATGAAGGCTCGATTTCATCTAGAAATCCTTAATAGTTATAAATTACTTTAATTTGTAGAAAGTGTTCCACCAAGATGCCTAAACAAGAGTCTGATACTATCTGAACCAACAGATGATAACTTTCTTTAATCTGTTATTTGCTAATGGCTAGTGGATTCCTGGTATTTCCCACAAATCACTACACCCGGTCTTTCACATGTCTAAACCATGGGCTATTTTGTGAACACAGTATATTAGCACATCTTAGAGACCGGCCTGGTAGAATGAGGGTCCAATCTTGGCCTAAATACATCACCAGTAAAGTATAGTCGTTAATCTGTCTTCCTCTGTAATAGACCGCAGTCCCAAATCAAATCTCAAAGGAACTAGTGGTGTACTACTTTGGAGACCTAATAATTGCCTTAGGAACCTGTTCTCTGTGGCTTGTAAACCAGAGATGTTTTTGTGGTCCCAGAGGTCAGAGCCATACAAAGTGGCTCCAAAACCCTGAACCTTGTAAATGTGAACGACTTGCGAATTTGGACAATATTGCGAGCTTTGATGTGCTCTTAGTAGCGCCCATTATGCTGCATACGTTTAAGCCTCCTTTTATCAATATGACAACTTCAACTCCTCTGAAAGAGTTAGCCCCAGATGTTCAAAAACCTTAACTCAATCTTGAGGAACACCTAAAAGCTTGGGATTGGCTCAGATGGAGTGGCCTGGATTTAATCTCTTATATTTTGTTTTTCCAACATTTTTTTCAAGGCCACTGTGGTTGCAAAATGTTTCAAAGTGACATACCATTTTCTAAAAACCCATGGGGGATTTGGAGACTAAAAGGATATTGTAACTGAACATTAAGGCCAGGGCCTTAATAAAACCCAACTTAGGTGCATCACCATCACTGTCATCCAAGAAAGAAATCAAGTCATTCACATAAAACGAAAAGAGAGTATGTGCAAGACACATTCCTGCATTATCTCGCGATCCACAGAAAAAACGGTTCTGTTAAACTGCCTGTCAGTCCACACTGCACTTTTGCAAAGTTATTAATGTGGAGTCTAATTAAAATAGCCATAAGATCACAGGGAAGGCCCATAGCAGAAAAACCCTGCCAAAGATTAAGTCGGGGTTCCATATCAAAGGCCAAATGTAGGTCGACAAAAATGATATACTGACTACTGCTACCCAGAATCACTGTTTTACAATAAATTAACAACATCTAAAAACGTGATCAATTGTACTAATGCCTTTCTAAAACCTGCTTGGAGATGGGATAATATTTTGTGTTCTTCCATCCAAGTATGGAGCCGATCTAAACATATAGTACAAAATAACTTTTGAGAGCTATCTATGAGATGATGGGTCTATTATTACGGGGATCCGTTGGGATACTTTTTAAGTATATGGATGATATCAGTCCCTGCCCATGTATGGGGGGATGGATGCTCCAATTAAGGTATTGTTAAACAGTTCCACTTCTTTCTTTTGCTACATCCATCTCTTTATGTGCTTTCGAAAATGTTTTTTTTGCAATCTGTTTTGTAGTGGCTGGGTGGATGAAACTCTTACTATGGTAATTAAAGCGTGGAAATTTAACTTTAGTGATTATGTCAAACAGCTTGTTCCCCTCTGTTCCCCACAAGTTCGTGGTGAGGAACAGTTTCACAATGGTCTATGAATTTGAATTTGTCATCTCTCTGGAAACATTGTAAATAAAAAGTGCTTCATGCTAAACTAGCTGCCATTGAACAACATATTTATTTTATGTGTCCAATGAACATTTCCCTTGGAGCTTTCCAGTGATCTCTGGATTGCCTGTTCCGTTTCATATCTGGAGCCACAGCATTGACTCTTCCCTCTCTGTCTTTCCCCACAAAATGGCTTTAGATTAATTTTCTCTAGAAGTATGGTTTTTCCACCTCTAGCTTCTGCACTCTTTGCAAATACCAGGACCCATATCACTGGTAGTTTATACAATGGAATATGTAAAACACGGTAATCAGTGACTCCACAGTCTTGAAGTGCAGGTCCCAAGCACCTTCACAATCAACATGTACCAAGTTTTTTTCCAGAGCTAGCATGTGTAAAACATTTCCCCAGTACTTGCAAATGTTTAGATTTTTCTTCACATTCTTTGACAAAATCTATGAACTTTGTTTTCAGGTTTTCAGATTTTGAACTGAGTGTATTGAACACTGACTGGGTGTGCATTATGACTTTTGAATGAAGTGCACTATGTGCCTTGTTTACTTCTGAGATAAGATATGCAAAACCTAATTTTCCATTCTTGTTCCAGAAAACATTCCAATGCAATGTTTATATACCCTCATATATGATAGCATACCTTGTAACGAAAGAACATAATGAGTTCCTCTCAATACCTACTGACTGGACAGTTTTCAGCCTCAATAAGTGCATCGTCTATGCCACATCCACTGAGATAACTTCCTGCACACTGCAATGCAACTTTTGTCATGGGGAAAACACCCATCATTGGAATAAAGATCATCAAATTCTACTGGATTGCTCATAAAAATGTGAGCTGCAATACAGAAAACAACTTCATTTCATAAAATTGGCAGGATAGGCTGGTCTTCAAGCTGAGTCCGCACATTTTGGAAATGTATTAGAACTGTGTATAATGTTGCGTAGTTTATGACTGGAGATGGTATTACTGGTAAAACCCAACCTTCTTCAGTGGGATGGTATTCTGGAAAATCAGAGTGTGAATTTCAGCCCACAGAGGAACTGGCTTTTCTTCAATCTTCATTCAGCACGGAATAAACAATATGATAAATTCAGTTAAACAGTTTTGTGGACCACAGCATCAGGTAGAAGAAGATCCATGTCCTCAGCCACTTTGAAACTTTCTGGTAGGCTGGGACATCTTGATGGCTTGTAGTGATTTTCCACACGTTGGTAATGCAGTTAGGTTATACGTTTGCAGCTTCGTTTGTTTATGCCTACAGCTGACACCGCTTGTTTTCCAGCAGCTACTTCATTGGTACAGTCTTGAGAAAGCCGATGGCAGTATCATATGTCCTGGAAGTTGCAGGTAAAGAAGAGGTGTCTTCAAAATCTAGATTATCAGGAGCAGCAATTGTAAATTCTCGCCTGATGAAGTGACTTGGAAGTGGTGTACTGTCAGATTCACAAGATTTTGCAGCATGAGATGCTAACAAGTTCCTGCTTTGTACTATGTTATCATAACTTGTTAATACACCAATGCTATTCATTGAAATGATAAGCTCTCTACTTTTTCACTGGTCATAGTTTGCGTGGGCAGTCATGTGTAGCTGAGTTTTTTTTGTTGCCCTGTAGTAATTCATAAAACATGATTTGGAAAAGACAGTGCATTTGAACAGCATAAGCCAGTTGCTTCATGGGATGGTCTTCCACTTATTCACTTATATCTTCAAAGCCATCATCAATGTTATCGGCTTCGGTTCCGAACTCAAGAACTTTAGTTTCTAACAGTTTTGTCTTGCTCATATTGCACAATGATGTAAAAAAATGTTAAGATAACATCAGGCATTCATGTGAACTCCCATCATTTTTGGATCTCTCGGGCATCACAAAATTTGTCATTAAGTCCAAAATCCAACTCGTTCAGGATGTTTCTTAAAATGTTTCTTGCTGACTTGACCACGTCCTGTGATATTATTCTGGCAAAAAGAATTTAGGAGTCAAATCAGCTGAGAATACCATAAGTGGCTTATTCTTTTTGTTAGATTGACAGAAACTCATTCTTTTAATGTACATTCTCACCAGAAAAATCTTAATTTCAATATTATAGACCAATACAGTTTCATCAATGTTGAACATTATTTCTTTGATCTCAGCGAGTGTGAACCCATAGCCAGCACTCAAGAGTGGCTTTAAAACTTAATTTTCTTTTTCAGAGAGTGTAAACTTAACTGAAGGCTGGTAGTTATGTTGCTGCAGGGAGCTCAAAGTACATTCATATTTCCGAATATATGTATGAATGCAGTTCGGGTAGGCACGCAAATCTGCTGCAAATACATTCATCTTGCTGTTTAGATTAGCTACTCAGCTGAAAATGTAATCTTCGAAGAAACTAGCTACAGATAAAAAACATGTTTTTTCTTTGAGACTCACATACTCAAAACCACAAATAACAACCTCTGTTTTCTGACCAGCTGTTGGAGGTGGACGAGGGGTAGCCATCGATCTTCTAAATGGATTGGCATTGGGTTTGGTTTTTATCGCTTTCTCAGAAAACCCAGCTTCTTGATGTGATTCTTTGGTTTCTACTATTTTTGTAAACAATTTTTTCCATTGTATTTGACTTGTAGCACTTGTTGTTACAATGATACAATATTTGTTACTCTTCACTCATCAGTTTCAATCTTTTGTGGACTTTGTCTTGCCGTATTTCTGTAGCATCTCAAACTCTCTTCTGTCCAGTCGCAGTTAATGTTAGCTTTTCTTTTGGATTATTTTGTCATATGACACATTCTTCTTTCCTGAAAGGGTCCTCGGATTTTGTTTTTAACAACACTCTATCAGGAATTAAAAGATCCTCTGCTACCTCCTGCTTTGCTCACGTTCACAAATCAATGAAAAACCTGAAACAAAACAATAATAAAATAAATTACCAATATGATCGCTAAAACACATAATTATAGAGCTGCAATTTTCGAAAATGGTAGAAGGGTTGCTATGAGGAGTTATTTTCTTTCTTTATAAGACTACTTGCCTCCCAAAAGCTATGCTTTTACACCAAAATGAAGTATATAGGTCTCATGGATCCTGAAATACTACATCATCACTGCAACACATCGGCCATTTAAAAAAATGTTTTCTAGTAAAATTCGGGCCAGATTAGCAATGTCTACCCAAGCTAAATTACTTCTCTAATTATACAAACACACAAATCAAAAATGGAAATCTGTGGACAGCAATTTTTCTAAGTAGAGGTATATCAAGGGGCCTGGACTATATAGGGCCACCCCCTACTGTACATAAATAGCTCCTCAGGCATTGATGGACTTTAAGCTTGGCCCCCTTCTAAGACAATATATGTCACATGGCGAAAAGATGTTCAGAGTTAACATGTCTAAAATTAACAGTTGTTGATATGCCAAACACATCATATATCACATTTATTATAGACTTCTAATCACTGTACTTTTAAAGATGAAGCTGTGCCTCTCTTTACATGCATGGTGAAAGCCTTACTTATGATAGAGAGCTGTCATATAACATTCATATTTACTTGGTAGATGAGACTAATTCAAAAGCAATCAATCCCAGTCACGGCCATCAGAACTAGGGGTATGTGAAATTTGCATAACTTGCATCACTTTAATTTGGTGAAATTTCATATATATTATGTGAAAATATATGTAACTATGCAACATGCAAAGTGAATATCCAGTGCTATATTTAAAAGTGAAATGCATCCTTGGTTCAACTTTGGATGCAAGGATGCATTTTGCGCTACAGAACAACAGTTTGTCTTGTTTCAGTGCCTTCATTGTCAAATTTTCAGCTGCAGGTAATTATGTGATGTGGCATAATAGTGCACTTTCAGGAATTTCACATAACAAGAGTAATGCAAAATTACCGACATTACTCTCATAATGCCAGCATAACATAACATATCCTCCAAAGGGTAAGAGGGGTGATTATGCTACAAGCCCAGCTTTCTAGGGCCCTGCTTTGCTTCAGCAAGATGCATTTATTGATTTTAGATGAAAAAACAAGCATGTTGTCTTCATTAAAAAGGTAGCTTATATGGGCATCTAACTACTTTCCTGAAGTGCTATGTTTTTCCTAATACTTGGAAGCAGGTGCAGAGTACTCCCATTTAGTTTTTGCCTGTGTCCTTGCTAAAACGTCTATAATCCTGATCCTATAAGTGATTTTTACAGGAAAAGGTGTACAACCGGTGGGCAACTTAGTCTACATTTTTCAAGATGTACAAGAGAATATACATTCATGGAACCAGTGTTAAACAACTCAAACTTCTAACAAACTTTGCTGGGGGTGCACGTGCTCCTGCGGTCGGATGCTGTGTTTTTTAAGTGTTTACTTTAGTACACCTCAGTCTGGAGGCCAGACATTTTGTAAACTGCTCATGTTGAAGAGCTGCCTTTGTACACAACTTTTCTGAGTCTGACTGTCTACAGCAGGATGTTGTAGCAGATCTCAGAGGTTGAACCGATCTCTCAGGCCCGTGCACTGCAAAGTGTGCCTAGACCTTTCCTGCATTTTACAATTTGACTATTCAATCATAAAAGATTAAAAAACTCTATGCAAACATTCACGTGTAGGGATTTTTCAGCTCAGTTTTCAACATGAATGTGATGTAGAACCTGTTCCTATACTTCCTCTAAAAAGCCCAGACAGATTTCTTTCTAACCATGATCAATACATTTTGGGTTGCAGAGACAGAATATCGATGTAAAAATATCGACTTGCACAAATATCGAGATAAAAATATCGTGTGTCAGAAATATCGTCAGAAAAAATATCGTAGTTAAGAATATTGATTTTAGGTAAGTAATATCGATGTTTAAATTATAGTAGTGTTTAATATTGTTTGCAAAAATATAGTGTTAAAAATAACTATATTTTATTATTGTTATGTATTTTAGTATATATTTTATATGTAAATGATGTATGCTTTTTTGTATAAAAATTGTTTATATTTCTATAATATTTGTTAAAACTTGAGTCGTTATTATTTTTTTATTTGAATTTTGCGTTTTTTAGTACCGTAGCAGGTTGTGGGTTTATAGGGGAATAGGGTGGGAAGTAATTTAATTACATTAAATGTATTGAATATTTTTTGTGGTTATATACAAAAATTTGAATTTTGCGTTTTTATACCGTAGCAGGTTTTGGGTTTATGGGGGAATAGGGTGGGAAGTAATTTAATTATATTAAATGTATTTAATATTTTTTATTTTTCAATATTTGTTTAATGGAGATGTTATAGTGTTAAATGTGAAAAGTATTTTTTATGAATTAATCATTTGTTTATTAATAATTTTTAACTAATTAATTGGCAATTCATTATGTTAATTTTGTAAATAAGTTTAGGAGTGTGTTGTGGTATGTATAGGTGTAAATGGTGATAAGGGTGGGTAGTAATTTATTTTTAATTGATAATTCAATAATTAGTTGTTAATTACATTTAATGAATTAATTAGTAATTAATTATGGTAATTGTGTCATTCATTTTAGGTGTGTGTTGTGGTGTTTATAGGTGTAAATGGTGGGAAGTCATTTATTTTTAATTGATGAATTAATAATTAGTTGTTAATTAATTTAAATTAATTAATTAGTAATTAATTATGGTAATAATGTAATTAATTTTAGGTGTGTGGTGTTGGGTTTATTGGTGGGAAGTACTTTATTTTTAATTGATGCATTAATAATTAGTTCGTAATTAATTTACAATAGTTAATTAAAACTAAATATGGTAATTGTGTAATTAGTTTTAGGTGTGCGTTGTATATATTGTAGTGTTAAAGCATGTGTATACAATTAATTGTTATTATTTTTTAATTAATAATAATGTTTAATTGTTTTGCATTGTAATTGCATTTATATACCGCTTACTACCCCTGACGAGGCATCAAAGCGCTTTTTCGGCGAGTTGCAGGCTACTTCGGGACCCATAAAGGATTAATGTTGAATTAGTATAGTGAAATAAGAAAGGAATTTAAGTGGTGGAAAGGTTAAGCAGTTATTTGGACTCTGAAGGATAGAAGAGGAAAAAAGGTTTGTATTTATATAGCGCTTGTTACCCCTGCTGGTGTGTTAAAGTGTTTTTCGGGCGAGTAGCACGCTACCCAGAACCCATAAAGGATTAGTGTTGAAAATTAGTATAGTGAAATATGAAGTAATTTGAGTGGTGGATATGTTATTCAGTTATTTGGATAGAGAAGGTAGGTGGCGGGATAGAAGAGGGAAAGAGTTTTGTATTTATATAGAGCTTGCAACCCTTAATGGGGTTTTGTAGCACTTTTTTGGCGAGTAGCATGCAACTCTGGAACCCATAAGGATTAGTGTTGAATTAGTATAGTGAAATATGAAAGTAATTTGATTGGTGGATATGCTAGTCAGTTATTTGGATTGAGAAGGGTTGGGGAGGGGTAGAAAGGGAAAAAGGTTTGCATTTATATAGTGTTTGTGACCCTGATGCTGTGTTGAAGTGCTTTATTGGAGAGTATCACGCTACTCTGGGACCCATAAAGGATTAGTGGTGAATTAGTATAGTGGAATATGAAATTTGAGGAGTGAACATGTTAGTCTGTTATTTTGATTGAAAAGGATAGTGGGGGGATAGTAGAGTGAAGGATTTAGATATTTTTTATTTGAGATTTTTGTTTTTGGAGGTCATAGCAGTTGGAGGAGGCATTTGGAAGAGTAAAAAGGGCTGTGGAGGGGAAGAGTCAGAGAGAAGACTTTCGAAATATTTGTTTTGGGGGCTTTGTATAGTAAAAGAGGTGTCAGATGATGCAAGGAGGGGTTGAGTAGGGGAGAGTCTAGAAAGGGTTATTTTGGGGATCATAGTAGTGAAAAGGGGTTTGGGATAAATGCGAGAATGGATGTGGAGGATATATTGATAGATGCATTGGGTGAGAAATAGGGTAGTGCTTTGGAAAGAGTAATAGAAAGGAGTTTGAGATGAGTCAGAAAGTTGGACTAGATGATATATTGAGAGAAGTATAGGCTGAAAAATAGGTTAGTGCATTGGATATCGGAATGTGGGACTTGCTGATGCTATGTAACCACCCCTGTGTTATAACATAAAGACTTATCTACCAAAAAAGTTATTCCCAACTTTTAACAAAATACGTAGGCGCCTATTTTTTATTTATTTATTTTTTTAACTTTATTTTCAAATTTTCTTATGTATCTTGGAAACATAAAGAATGTAGAGTGATACATTTTCAAGTATCAACTCACATAGCAATAGCCACATATATAACGTCTCATATAATGTATATCAATCACTTAGCAACCTAAGTGTTCATAATAGCAAGTGTGAATCGCGTCAGAACCATCAGTCCACCCGTTCCCCCCCCAACCTGCAAGGACTATCCATACCCAGACCTTGTCTAAACAAAGGAAAAAGGAAACCAACCAAAAGGAAAAAAGGGCATTAAACATACCCTGCCCTTATATGGTATTTCCATTAGTGCACATATAAGGAAGTTTGAGAAAGTACAGACAGTGAGATAGCAGCACATTTATCCCACCCCCTCTGGCACTATTCCACTTTCAACTTGAGAGGCAGATTTCTGGTTTTCACATTCAATGTATGCCTTGTACTGGCCCCATATGTCCTTTGGGCGCGATGAACTTGGCATTAGGGAAGAATATAAATCACAGTTAACATTACAATAGGACAAGGTACGCAACCATATTAGTACGTTGGCCCCACAGCAGCGCTATTTTCCGTTTGGCCAGTAATAGCCCAAGAGCTGCAAATCTCCTGACCTTTTTGGGAAAACTAACTGTATAGCCCAGTAGCGCAATTTCTGGTGTGGGAATAAGTGTTAGCCCCATCATGTCTCCTAATGTGTAATGTATTTGTTCCCAAAATGTCTGTAGTTTGGGGCATGTCCATGTAAGGTGGGCGAAGTCCAGCCGTGGCCCGTGGAGGAAGTTGCAGTGAGGCAGGCGGGGCAGGGGAGGGGCAGGGTGGGGAGTGATAAACACTGGAATCTGGATGATTACGGGTAAGTAAACAATTCAATTAATAAAACTAATTTCGGAGCGCGACCTGCATCGCAAAATGCGATGTAGGGCACGGAACGAAATTCATTTTATTAATTTTATTGTTTACTTACCTGAAATCATCCAGATTCCGGTGTTTATCACCCCCCACCCTGCCCCTCCCCCTCCCCGCCTGCCTGCCCCACCGCAACTCCCTCCACAGGCCGTGGCTGGCAAAGTCTGTGTGTGGAGCAGAACATTTCAAGCAGTTATGGGGGTCTGAAAGGATCAATTCTGTGTGCCATGGCCGGAGTGTGATATAAGCGGCAGAGAAATTTGAAGTTTGAGCCTGCTGTTTAGGGAGACTTCCCTGGTTACCTTGCAGCATTTTTCTAAGTGATCGTCTGTAATGGGATGACCAAGGTCTGGTTCCCATGCAGTGCATATTTTAACATCAAACACCGGTCGCAGACTAGAGCATGATCTATACATTTTGGAAATGAGGTGGGTGCCAGTGTCGCTCTCAATAATCAATGTCAGGGGGGTCATAGGTGCAGGTGCAATCGGGAAAGTGGGTAGCGTTGCTCTCAATGCTGAACGAACGCGTTGCAATATAAAGTTATCCATGACAGATCTGTCTTGGAATCGGGCCTCCTCTGCCACTGAGAAAATATGATCCTCAGGATATAGATCCCCTATCTTGTGTGATGTTGAATTTGGTTAATGTGCGTTGTACCAGTGTTTCATCTGTGAAGGGGAGCCATGGAGGATTTGGAAGTGGTAGAGCCGGAGAATATAGTGTGTTAAGACCAAGAAGCCTCAGTAACCTGTCCCATGCCCAGCTAGTAGTGGAGACCTATGGAGATGCCATTCGGTAACACAGAGAATAACTTCCGTGGAAGTACAAAATCAGCCTCTGGTGGCAAGACTGGAATATGAGCATCTGGGTGGTACCATGCAAATGCATAGCTGCAGTGAGCCACTAAGTAATAGAAATATGGATCAGGTAGCCCATAGCCCCTCTGCCTCTCTGAAGAGTTAGGATCTGTCAACGGACACAAGGCCTCTTCCCTCCCCAGAATAGTCTTATCTGATGTGTGCACAATTGTAAAAAAAAGTCTTCGTGAGAGGGAGGGGGGTGTTATTAAATAAATACAAACATTTTGGGAGAACTATTATTTTAAGTATAGTGACCCGGCCTGCCATTGACAATTGAAAGCTCAGCCAACGTTCCACCTATGTCTCCAACCTGTGCATCGCCAGCCCATAATTTAACCTAATAATACTAGCAGCGTCTAGGTGCACGTGTATGCCAAGGTGTTTGACAGAGTCAGGCACCATTCCAAAGGAAATTCACAGTCCCAAGGCGCCATGCTCTCTGTTAATGGGAAAATTACGGATTTTTGCCAGTTAATGCCTAGCCCTGAAAAGCGGCCAAACCGAAGTATTTCCCTTATAATTGGTTCAAGGTTGTCCTGTGGATGGCGCACATAGAGAATAGTGTCGTCCGCATAGAGTGAGACTAATAAAGGCCCTGTTTTAAATTGTCGACCACTGTGGAGGTGTAACTCTTGAAAATGTCTTATCAGCAAGTCCATGCTAATATAAATAATAGGGGGGAGAGAGGACATCTCTGTCGCATGCCGCGTGTCAAAGAAAATGGATGTGAGAGCGTGCCTTAATACGGAGTCTTGCCATTGTGTTTGTATACAACAGAGCGGTGGTGGCCACGAATCCCACTGGCATCTCCATGCGGCTCATCACAGAGAGAAAAAAGGGCTATTCTAGAGAATCAAATGCCTTCTCAGCGTCTAATAAGACAGCCGCAGCAGGCACTTTTGGATCAATTCTGTGAAGGACAGTGAAGACAAGAGGGTCCGAAGATTGAGAGAAGTTGAATTGTGTGGGACAGATCCAGACTGTGCAGGGGATATAATAAATTCTAATAATTGAGAGAGTTTGCTGCCTATAACCTTAGCCAATTTTTTGTAATCTAGATTCAATAACTAAAGGGGTCTATGTGAACTGCATAGTGAAGGGTCCTTGCCATACCTGGGAAGGAGTATAATAGCTGCCTCCTGAAGTGTGGGGGGAGTACTTGCCTCCCAAGCGCCTCTGCGTAAACTTTGATCAGCTGGGGTGCAAGGATATCTTTGTAGGCCTTGAAAAAGGCTCCGGTAAATCTGTCCAGCCCAGGGGCTGAGGAACCATGGAGAGCCTCTATCGCCCCCACTACATCCGTCTCTGATATAAGCTCAGCCAGAAAATCCAGCATGTACCTGTCAAGACACACCAGTGCAGTTTCGGACAAGTAATTTTTTACTGGTCCTCAAGATCGCGGCCAATCTTGGAGCTGTATAATGTCTTAAAATAATCTATAAAAGTGTTGAGGATCCCCGATGTGGAGGTAACCGGCGGATCTGGGGGTGCATATCTCTGTGATGAGCACCTTACTGTAAGGGGGACAAAGCATTTGTGCCAGTACTCTTCCATGTCTTTCACCCTTGCCGTATCTCCTAGCAGACTGATAGTTACCTAAATACAACAACTCCCTATCCGACGCTTCGTGAAAGTCTACCAATAGTGCCAAATGCAGAATTTCAGCATCTGCCATGGCATTTAGGAGTAATTCAGAATCCAAGGCAGATATGTCTCTTTCATTTTGGGCCAGTGTACCAGTCTTTTAATACACCAGCACTTTTAGTGAAGCAGACACCCCGTATATACACTTTAAAGCCTTCCCATAGGACCGCCAAAGTATCCACAGACCCAGTATTTATAGTGAAATAATCCTCAATGGCTTCTCGTACCTCCGCATGGAAGACCTCATCCTGCAATGCTCTGCCTGGAAACCGCCACTGCCGCTCAAAACCATCTGGTTGGGGAATATCTAAGCAAAGTATTACTGGAGACTTGTCGAAATATGTCTGCCGTAGGATTTCTAGGTCTCTAAATCAGCCAGCAACTCCAGGAGAAACTAGCCATTAATCTTTTCTGGTCCATGTATGATGGTAGCCAGAATAGTGGGTATATGACGTGTTGGTAGGATTGGGCTTCCGCCAAATGTCTATTAAGGAAAGATGTCTGTAGATCTCTTGCAGAGTCAGGGGATGAGGAGGTACTGTCCAAGCTAGGATCTAATAGTAAATTGAAGTCCCCTCCCACAATAAACAAATTAGGTTCGAGCTTTGTCAGGTGGATTAGAGGGAGTGGGAAAAATCTGGAGTGTCAACGTTCGGGTCATAAATGCCCACTAAGGCTGTAAAATGACCGATGAGCATGCCTGTGACAATAAGAAACCGTTTCTCGCCGTCACCCACCACTTTGCCTCGACTGAAGGGGAGTCTATTATGAATAAGGAGAGCGACGGCCCTAGCGTAACTGCTATAATTGGCAAAATATCTATGCGCTCCCCAACCAGAAGCCATATGTGTATCATCGGCTTTGGGTATATGTGTTTCCTGTAAACAGGCGATGTCAACCTCATGTCGCATTAAATAATTGAGTACCTGATGGCGTTTTTGGGTCTTGTTGAGACCTCACACATTCCAGGACATAAGGGACAGACTAGAGGGGCCAACACAATTACCTTTCAAAGCCATAATGGTATATACAACAAAAGCTTGTGACGAGTTGCATATTTAAAAAAAAAAACATGTGAAAGTGACTTGTTCGTACCCTCAGTGAAATTGTATGTCCATCTCAAATTTCCCTCCCACCTCCCACCACCCAGCCTCACCCAGTCCTAAGGAAGGCAATACCATGACCCGATGGTTAACAGGAAGTGCCAGCCTTCATTACAAATATGTAAACAACCATTGAAAAAACAGTTCTGCACATATTGAAACAGAAAACAGATTAAAGTGTACACCTTGAAGGGTGGCAACGCCACGACGGCCAAGCAACTAACTGAACACAGCGAAGATGAATAGTAAGCATTACCCAATATTACCACATAGTCCACTGAGAGTCTAAGGAAGCCACATCAGCCAGTCCCAGTGTTGGAAAAGAGTTCCAAACTAGCGTCTGATCCACTATTCAGTGGGGGACCCACACCTCCAGTCCCAGGCCTGCTGTTGTTCTTCTTGTAGGCGTGGCAGAATTTCTGCACTTCCGTCGGGGTGTCGAATATGCGAGGGCAACCTCTCACATCCACTTTAAGCCTGGCAGGGTAGAGCATTCCTTATTTCAGTCCCAAATTTCTGAGGGTTGCCTTCACCCCGTTGAACTTGCGACAGGCATCCTGGACCATGCCAGTGAAGTCGGGATAGAAAGAAAGTTTGGAGCCCTGCCAAATGTTATCACCTCATTCTCAGGCCAGGCGAAGAACTGAATCTCGATCTCTGAAATTCATGATCCTCACAATTATGGGCCGCGGTGGAACACCAGGATTAGGCCTAGGCCCAAGGGATCTGTGCATATGTTCAATTAGAAATCTGGGGGTGAAGGCCTCTCTGTCAAATAAATCTGCAGGTAGTAATGGTGGGCGGGGCACTGCTTCAGCTCAACTCAGTTGCGGTGCAGCAGCAGCAATTCTCTTCTGTAGGCAGGCCACAGGAGAGGGGAGAGAGAAGGAGACGAATGGCTGTGCGGCCGGCCGCGGCAGGCCTCAGGATGTGCGCAGCCGAGCCACCCCCGCTGTATTCATCCCCGCACACAGCCACGCCATGCATGGACCGATGGGCCCTGTCCCCAGTACAGCCGTATAGCTGTGTCGGTGATCACACACAATACAGGGCAGAAGTAATGTTGGACACTTGCGGGGCCACACCACCAATTTAGGTGTCTTTGAAGAAGGCATAAGTGGGAATAGAATTATACTTTGACAAAACAAAGTTTTTGTACTGAAAGCATGTGTGTATTGGCACATGGAGGCTGAAAGTGTACCCACGTTTGGAGGGAACAAAACTTATTAAGGTGCAGTTTTCCTTTCTCCATTTGATGCAACACAGCACAGCAGCTCTGACTGCAGGTGCTGCGTTGTTAAAAAAATGTGTCAACTTGGGCCATTGTTTTGGGAAAGTTAATTCTAGTGGCATATGCCTTTGCAAAGCTTCACATAATCAACCTTTTAATATACAAATTTAGACAAAGCATGCATTTACCTTCTGTTGGACTTGGCCCTTTTTTCAGGGTCATCCCAGAACATTTTGCCTTCCTCCTGTATTGTTTCTGACATGTTTTTGTTGGTTTTATGGCTCTGGGCACTTTACCACTGCTGATCAGTGCTAGAATGCCTAAGCTCTCTTTTGAAAATTACTTTTATGGATTGGTGTTTCTATGCTTGGCTATTTGATTTACTAGTCAGTCCCTAGTACAGTGCACCGGTGTGCCCAGGGCCTGTAAATCAAATGCGGCTAGTGGGCTGCAGCACTGATCGTGCCACCCACAGAAGCAGCCTGTAAAATATAACTCTGACCTGCCATTGCAGAGCCTGTGTGCAGTCTGAGGCTGCCATGTAGACTTGGCAAGTGCCAGTCCCTAAACCTTCCCTTTTCTACATATTAGTCACCCCTAAGGTAGGGCCAAGGTACCCCTGTGGACAGGGGGTATTGTATGTGAAAGGTAGGACATGCCCTGATGTGTGTGGCATGTCCTGTATATGTAAATGTAAATGCCATTTGTAAAGCGCAAAGCTACCTCCAACGGAGGTGTCACGGCTCTGTCCGTATACCGCTTAGGAACCCTTCCTGGTTTTTCCCTGTGGAATGTCCACTCCTGGGGACCCCAAAGGTGAAGCCAGGCATCCCAGCGCTGTTGGGGCCGTTCTGGAGATTAAGCAAGCTATTGCCCAGAGTTGCAGAGTGGGACCCATGATTAGAATAGGCACCAAGGCGAGAATTATCAGGTCCGAGGAAATTGAGCCCAAGACCCGCTGAGGCGGGTATTGAACCCTGGTCCCGGACCAGACCTCTGCATCAGGGTCTGCCACTCTAACCATTTGAGCCACACTTCTCCACAATGTCCTGGTAGTGAAATACTACCAATTTTGTTTTCCACTATTGCAAGGCTACCTGTTCCCATAGGACAGAATAGGGAGATTGTTTCTAACATCTTATAAATATAACTGGCCCTGGGAACAAGGTAGAAAAATAAAGTTTAGTTTGCCTGAACTCAGAATGTTAAAATACATCTTTTAGTGAGGGTGATTTTTACATTGTGTTTGAAAATACCACTTTCAGAAAGTAGGTATTTTCTTGCCTAACCTTCCAGTTTTCCTCTGCTAGGTTTGTGTATTGCATGTCTGGCTTTTGGATGACAGGGATTGGAGAAGGGCTGTGGCTCCAGAAGTCTGATGAGTCAGGGCTGGGCTGAATGGGCCTCGGTTGCATTTAGAGTAGGGGGAGGAGATTTCCTTTCACCTGCCTGGGTCTGGTCTGCCTTCAACAATGCTGTCTCCATCTCCTGCCAGGAAGCAGCACCAGTGAAGACAGAACTGGTTTTGACTACTGGAAACAGACACTCTGCTTTCAGATAACAAAGGAGTTGTTTGTTTAAAAAGTGGGGCCCAGACCCCAGAATTTTAGATCACTCCTGGGAACTCAAGAGGAAACCTTTGCCAAGGAGAAGAGCCAGAGAAGCTGAGGATGAATACTGCCCCTGTGCTGTTTGCTGTCCAGGGTTGGCCTTCAGTGGCTGCTTGCTGCCAAGGGAAGGGGAAAAAGGACTTTGCTGTTTGCTTTGTCACCTGCTTGAAAAAAGGTATCCAAGGCCTTGGAACTGAGCTTGCCTCCTGTTCTGAAGTTTCGGGAACACAAAGACTTCACCCCTTCTATTTCCCTGCATCTGGAACTGCTGTTTCAGAAGGAAATTGCAACACTGACTCCAGCAAGTGATGCCGCAACCTGCACCAAAGCCGTGAGCGCTGCTCCGACTTGCGACATAGGCCTGACACCTACTGCTGTGCCGCATCAACTCCGAAGTTGACTTCATCATCGCGGAGCGGATCCTTCACTTGGGTGATCCCTAAATCCATCAACATTGCACCATCGTAAGGAACAGTGATGTCGGTGCCATCGTGACGTCGTCTCCCTGACGCAGTAAGCAACTATTGTCTCACCTCAAGAAACAGAGGCTGCACCTTCCCTGGGGTTGTAGGGATCCAGCGCTGTGCAGCAGCTACAAAGCCGCACCTCCCCGATGCCGTGAACAGTCTTTGCTTCATCGGTTCCAAGGTACTGTTCTTTGTGGGTCTGCTTGACTCCGGGCCCGACGCTGCACACCTCGAGGTCGGTGCCGTACTTTTTGATTTCCACCAGTCTACATCATAATAACTCCAAGTGGAGTTATTTTTTGCTACAAGCTTTATTTTTATGAATAACCTATTTTTGATCAAATCTTGATACCTGTACTGTGGATTTTGTTTTGTTTTGTCTTGTTTTGGTTTAGATAAAGATTATTTATTTTACTAAACTAGTGTGGTGTCCATTTGTAGTGTTTTCACTGTATTTATGTATGTGTTCACAAATGCTTTACACGCTACCTCTCTGATAAGCCTGTCTGCTCGTGCCAAGCTACCAAGGGAGTGAGCAGGGGTTATTTTAGAAGTGTATCCCACTTACTATGATTAGAAGCAAGGGCCCCTATTTGGACAAAGGTACCTCCCTCTGCCAATTATAGACTCCCCCCTTTCTAAAACCTTAGAAGGTAAATCTGTCATTTGCTGCATGACCACCAACGAGGTTGGGAAAGGGCTACATAAATACTAATACAATAGTTGCCCCGGCAATGTTACATTGAAGCAAGTTAAATTACATTTGTATTGATTCAATAAATGACAGCTTTACTGCATCTTCTATGAATTTAAAGGATTTTACACACCTGTAAATCTCTAAACCTGACCCAAAACTGCGAAGTTAACGTTCCAGAATGTCATTGTTTAGAAATCATTGCTAAATACTGAGGGAGATGTTCAAACGTGTGATTTTTAGTAATAGGTCAAAGGTCACAAAGCAACTAATAAATAACTGGCACGTTTTTAGTGCTAACGGAGCATCGAGATTTCCTCATTTGCCAAAGGAACTTACCAAGGCGAATGTCCGGATGTTGATGTCATAACCGCTCAAACCTCAATTCACACCAAAGAGAGATACAAAAGAACGGAGAGAAGAAAGGAGGAGTAGAAGAAATGGTTAGTTAGGCTCTTTAAGAAGTTCGAATTTTTCACAAATAAAATGGAAAAGGGCCTAGTTAACCAAGTTCATCCTATTTAAAATTAATACAGAGTTCTGTCATGCCCGTGGACTTTAAAAGGTACAGCAACACCGCATGTGGAATTTCAGCATTCGATAAAACTAAATTAAAACACACTTATTTCGAAACCCCTGAATAAAAAAACAGCTGAATATACCATATATGCTATGTGGATACCGTTATAATAAGCAATATCATGTATGACAGTAAAAAGTACGTTTCTTCCCAAATGTCAGCAGAGATTACCTCTTAGGTAAGTAATACATGTATGATATGTCAACCAGTTCTACCACATTTTACTGCATACAAATGCAGGAGTAATACAGGAATGCAATTGCTTGATGAGTTAATGGTATTCCACATTAGAGTATTGGGCTTTAAGTAAACACATCAATCGCAAGGTAAACTGAAAGAACCTTTTTTGGGGGGATGGACCTTAATGGGACAATATCACAAACATTGAACACCCCCACCTCTGCCTTTCATCATCACATTGAAAGTGATGGGGGAAGGCAGTATTCCTGATGAGAGATGTAGAAGACAATGACGAGGCCGTGATAGGACTGAAAATAGCATTTGGCGGCCCACAGTCCAAATCTGAGTGAACATCGGCTGTCATTTTGCCAAGTTTGCGTACTGTCTTGCATACCAGGGAATTATTGCTGATAAAGATGCAGGGGCAAATTTACAACAGAATGGCAGAGCACAGTGTTACGCCACAACTGGTAATACCACGCTCCGACATTCTGAAAATGCAGAATGTGTCGTATTTACAATAATGCGGCACACTCCTGCGTTTCGCCTAGCGCTGGCATTAAATTTAGCTGCCTAGCGTCAATGCAGGTAATAATGAATTTTAAGGCTAACAAAGGTCCTAGGTTTAAAGTTACTTGAGCATATAATAAGCACAGGCTTTGAATAAGAACTGTGTGTATTTTGCCTCCAGTGTCCAGCCGGACAAGGAAGTGTTTATTTCAAGGAATTAGTGGAAATATACAATTTTGGAGTGGAGCAAGCCACACATTAATAACTGGGCACAAGCCTGTACCAAGTCGAGGAAAAAGACAGTACATGGGGGAGAAAGATAACAGGCAAACAAGTTGGAGAAAGAGGTGGCTTACAATACAATCAAATCTTAAGTAAGCTCTAACCCACAGTGACTGCAACACATATTACAAGTTGAGAAAGGGAGCAGTTCTGTACAAACAGTCGACGAACGTTTCGATCCCTGTCTCCAAAATTAAGTTGGGATCATCTTCAGGACTACAATAAAAAGCTTTGCCTGATTGTATTTATACAAGCCTGTGGAGTTAAACAGGAGGGAGGGAAAAAGAGGAAGAGAAGATTAATCTCATAGAAAATTATTTACATTAAAAACAGCTGGTCAGTTGCAATTCTATACATTACTGGTGCAACTAGTGCAGATGCAATTGTGCAGAGAGCCATCATTGTTATTTCCAAAGGGCACGGCAGGCGGTGTGCTCATATTTGGAAAGACATGTGCAGGATCATGCTAGTGAGATGGCGCATGGTTACTAATCAACGAGTGATGGTGGGCGGGTTCCTCTATGTTGTGGTGGAGGCGGTGCTTTTTTTAGGTGGAGAACAGCGTTTGTAATGTGCCAATTGAGGATGACGTGTGCGACACGAGCAAGGCCAGTGAAGGTACGGCCGATTGTGAAAGTGGCGGTGGAAAACGGCAATTGCCGTGTGCCCGGTGAAAACTACTGTACAATACACGAGGTTGGGCCAGTGACTGGTATGGCCGATTATAAGAGCGGCGTGGTGAGCAGCGTACTGACCAGAGTACTTTGTTGCAGTGCGGTCACGGCGTTGGAGGGAGTACAGCAAGTGTCACTCTAAAGTGAAACAAAAGTTTACACGTTAGTGATTGGCTGGGACGCCTGGTTTGTTGTGACAGGAAAAACCGTGGGGATACGTTACCTAGGAAGCCTGGCGTTTTGGCGTGGGCATCATCACGATTCATTTCGGAACCCATAGTATTATATTTACTTCTAGAAACTGAGGAGATAACCTGCATGAAACAAGGGATGACATTTTCCGTGAGCTATGGCTCAGAGCAGTGCGGATCACAGCGGATATTAGTTAGGGTGGAGTTTACCTTTTCAGTAATTACTGGAGGCTTGTATGGCAGCGCGCTCAATGGCGTGAGCCTGTTCAGAGCGATCCTGGAACAATAAAAGGGGAACAAGGTCCATGAGTCTGAGGGGCGGAATATGGACCTGTGCAGTGGCAGAGTGAAATACGGGTGAAACTTACCGCAATGTGATCGCTGTGGGACGGATATTGGGTCCCGTCTGGTCAGCGTGATAGCTGTTGTGTACAGCCGGGAAGGAAGTGCGTGATAATCTACATCCCCGTTCGTAGTGAAAACTGAAAATGGACTAATTCGGGGTCCTAGACATGGCTGGAGCATGCACGCCATCTTGCAGTGGTGGCCTGGTGGGTGAGTAGTGCCTAAAAGGGGGCACAGAGGGTTTTAGGCTCTCTGCTATTGGCGGTTTCTCAGACATAAAACAATTTTAGCCAATATGTAACAATAAGAGGTTGAGTGGAACATTCTGCACGCTTGGCTCAATTGCACTGGGTTGCTGGTCAGTTTGCATTTTGCTCACAGAGGGAGGAGAAATCAGGAAAAATCAGGAACTATTGGGAATTTCTCAGACACAAAACAATTTTACCAATGTGTAACAATAAGAGGTTGAGCTAAACATTCTGAAAGCTTGGCTCAATTGCACTAAGTTGCTGGTCAATTTGCATTTTGCTCACAGAGGAAGGAGAAATCAGGAAAAAACCAGGGACAATCAACCCACGGAGATAAGAGACATTATATTAGGCTGGTCCAATCCTCGGTTCTGTTGAGGCCATCCTGTATGGAATTGAATTGGATGATGGACTTCAATTCTTCCCTATTCAACAGCTGTCCCATGTTGCCGCTTCTGGGCGGAAGTTTCAGCACTTTCAGTACAGTCCATTTGATGTCATTTTCTGAATGTTTAAGTGCTGTAAAATGCTCAACCAGTGGTGCGTTGGGGGTCCCGCACCGGATGCGGCTTCGATGTTGTCCGATGCGGATCTTGACTTTCTGGCTGGTTGGCATTTTACAGCACTTAAACATTCAGAAAATGACATCAAATGGACTGTACTGAAAGTGCTGAAACTTCCGCCCAGAGGCGGCAACATGGAACAGCTGTTGAATAAGGAAGAATTGAAGTCCATCATCCAATTCAATTCCATACAGGATGGCCTCAACAGAACCGAGGATTGAACCAGCCTAATATAATGTCTCTTATCTCCGTGGGTTGATTGTCCCTGGTTTTTTCCTGATTTCTCCTTCCTCTGTGAGCAAAATGCAAATTGACCAGCACCTTAGTGCAATTGAGCCAAGCGTACAGAATGTTTCGCTCAGCCTCTTATTGTTACATATTGGCTAAAATTGTTTTATGTCTGAGAAATCGCCCATAGCAGAGAGCCTAAAACCCTCCTTGCCCCCTTTTAGGCACTACTCACCCACCAGGCCTCCACTCCAAGATGGCGTGCATGCTCCAGCCATGTCTAGGACCCCGAATTAGTCCATTTTCAGTTTTCACTACGAACGGGGATGTAGATTATCACGCACTTCCTTCCCGGCTGTACACAACAGCTATCACGCTGACCAGACGGGACCCAATATCCATCCCACAGCGATCACATTGTGGTAAGTTTCACCCGTATTTCACTCGGCCACTGCACAGGTCCATATTCCGCCCCTCGGACTCATGGACCTTGTTCCTCTTTTATTGTTCCAGGATTGCTCTGAACAGGCTCACGCCATTGAGGGCGCTGCCATACAAGCCTCCAGTAATTACTGAAAAGGTAAACTCCACCCTAACTAATATCCGCCGTGATCCGCACTGCTCTGCGCCATAGCTCACGGAAAATGTCATCCCTTGTTTCATGCAGGTTATCCCCTCAGTTTCTAGAAGTAAATATAATACTATGGGATCTGAAATGAATAGTGATGATGCCTACGCCAAAACACCAGGCTTCCTAGGTAACCTATCCCCACGGTTTTTCCTCTCACAACAAACCAGGTGTCCCGGCCAATCACTAACGTGTAAACTTTTGTTTCACTTTAGAGTGACACTTGCTATACTCCCTCCAACGCCGTGACCGCACTGCAACAATGTGCTCTGGTCAGTACGCTGCTCACCACAGCCGCTCTAATAATAGGCCGTACCAGTCACTGGCCCAACCTTGTGTATTGTACGGTAGTTTTCACCTGGCACACGGCAATTGCCGTTTTCCACCGCCACTCTCACAATCGGCCGTACCTTCACTGGCCTTGCTCGTGTCGCACACGTCATCCTCAATTGGCACATTACAACCGCCGTTCTCCACCTAAAAAAAGCACCACCTCCTCCGCGACATAGAGGAACCCGCCCACCATCACTCGTTGATTAGTAACCATGCGCCATCTCACTAGCATGATCCCGCACATGTCTTTCCAAATATGAGCATACCGCCACCTGTGCCCTTTGGAAATAACAACAATGGCTCTCTGCACAATTGCATCTGCACTAGTTGCACCAGTAATGTATAGAATTGCAACTGACCAGCTGTTTTTAATGTAAATATTTTCTATGAGATAAATCTTCTCTTCCTCTTTTTCCCTCCCTCCTGTTTAACTCCACAGGCTTGTATAAATACAATCAGGCAAAGCTTTTTAGGTCCCGCGACCTATCGATGTGCGCAAGCGCATCGAGCGGAGCGAGAATTCAAGTGGCAAAAACATCCTGAAACCAAAGGGCTTTCAGCCCCGCGGTTTTCATGCAGTTCCCGTGTACATGCACGTGCATCGCATGCAAGCCCAGCCCAGTCCTCCCCTAGCAGCACTCCTCCCACACCAGCAACTCCCCCCTCCCACACCAGCACCTCCCCTCTCTCGCATTCACGCCATCAGGCTTCTCCTCCCCTAGCAGCACTCCTCCCACACCAGCAACTCCCCCCTCCCACACCAGCACCTCCCCTCTCTCGCATTCACGCCCACCCACCAGGCTCTCCCGCCCCCATCAGGCTTCCCTCCCAATCCGCCTGCCTCCCCTCACGCATTCACGGCCCCCCACCAGGCTCTCCCGCCCCATCCGGCTTCCCTCGTAATCTGCCTGCATCCCCTCGCTCGCATTCCCGCCCCAGGCTCTCCCGCCATGGAAAATAAAACCTGTAAACTTTACTTTTTTCTTCGGTGAACGGCACCGATTACCACTCATTCTCACTACTTAAAATGAAAATCTGTACCCCGCTCCTGTACACTGCGCCTGAGAAATAATTCCAGTTTCAAGCCAAGTCCATTAGTCATAGATCACTGTACGTCAAGGCCTCTAATATGCTTACAAAGAGCACAACACTGGTGTACAGGAGTGAAAGCGCCATTCGTAGGCTCTCCTGCCCCTTCCGGCTTCCCTCCGGCCATTTGCCACACTCCTTGCCTCTGTCTTGCCTCCCCCTCCATTCTCCTCCCCTCGCTCGCATTCCCGCCCCCCACCAGGCTCTCCTGCCCCCATCCGGCTTCCCTCCGGCCACAGCCCTGGCACTCAGGTACGCCCTAAGAAATGCATGAATCTATTTGCATTACTGTTTTTCGGGACAAATGTCTATATTCCAGCGAAAACATACCAAGTCTAAATCATAATGTACATCATAATTGTTGTTCTGCTGATCCATTAAAATAACTCATAATAGAAAGATACTCGCATTCATTTGTGCAATGCTTTTCATGATCAGCTGTGAAAGTCTTCTGCGATGCTATCTCACTGTGATACTATTAAATATTTTAGTCAGGACTCCAGTGCAAGCCAGACCCGTTGGCCTGGGCATCATCATTATTATTATTTAAGAGTGTTTTTTTTCATCATCCAGCATTTATTCCTCACTGGAGATAAAGATGCTAAATCCTACAGTGAAGAATACTCTTCTACCTTGTTGTGATCTGCCTCAGTTGTGCACTGCATATTTCTTAAGTGACTGGTGTGGCTGGTGTGTCTGTTGATGCACATCTGTGGGCTGTCTGCTTGGAGTGTTCATGCTTACAGTGCTGCGGAAAATAAAGCTCGATTTTAAGAACAGTTGGTTAAAGCGTCTAAACCCGTTCCCAATATCCACTAAGCTGCAAAAACTAATTTTCTTTTGCATAATTGTCTCGTTTGCTATTGTGGCGCAGATAGCCGTTTGCCGTTGACAGTTACGTTCCCAAGTGGATTTAAGAAGTAATTCGTGGCCCCAGGCTTACATTTGTTTTCCCCACACAACATTTCTGCAGGCACACCATTTTTTTTCCCTCCTTGTTTTGTTTGAGGTCACCACAGGAGCCCACGGAGCTTCAAAGTGAGCGCTCTCACCTTCTGGATTGGTGTTGAGCCCTCCCCCACCCTCCGAGCACAAATGCAACGTTTCCCTCAACCCACCCTTCCCCGTGCATAGAGTGCGCAGCCATCCATGTCCTTACCTAGAAGAGGGGAAACTTTTAAGCCCTTTCTGTGGCATCATTGACCAGCTTGCAACACGCACTCATTAAGCTGGACAGGACGCTTTGCAATCAAACTTTTTTAGATGAATATTTATTTTATTGATAAAGTACCCTGAGCAAAGTTGTATTTCCTATCTATCACTCTATTACTGCATTTACAGCTTTTATCTCTCCTCCTCTGCGAGCTTTCCAATCGTTCCTGCCCCCCCCCTCCCCCATTTAATTTGTTTCCTGTCTCTTCATTGCTTGCCCGTCCCCCAAACCCTGTGCCTTGCTACGGTTTTCAGACTGCCGATTCTGCTGTGAAACCACTGTTTTGCCTTGCCTGTGTTTATGCTGCATGAGTTGTTTCTAACCCTGCAACAACCTTAATTGCTGGGTGTTATATACAAGGGTATGGTCGGTGCTTAGGGGCTGCATGTCTGTGGCCAGCTCACCATGATTAAAAAAATAAATAATCATTAAAAGGGAAATCACCCACGCAAGCCCACTATCACCCACGCAACACCACTCACCCAAGCAGCCCCACTCATCCACGCAACCCCACTCATCCACGCAACCCCACTCATCCACGCAACCCCACTCATCCACGCAACACACTCATCCACGCAACGCCACTCACACATGCAACGCCACTCACCCACGCAACACCACTCACACACGCAACGCCACTCACCCACGCAACGCCACTCACACATGCAACGCCACTCACACATGCAACGCCACTCACACATGCAACGCCACTCACACATGCAACGCCACTCACACACGCAACGCCACTCACACACGCAAAGCCACTCACACATGCAACGCCACTCACACACGCAACGCCAATCACACACGCAACGCCACTCACACACGCAACGCCACTCACACATGCAACACCACTCACACATGCAACGCCACTCACACATGCAACACCACTCACACACGCAACGCCACTCACACACGCAACGCCACTCACACACGCAACGCCACTCACACACGCAACGCCAATCACACACGCAACGCCACTCACACACGCAACGCCACTCAAACATGCAACACCACTCACGTTGCCAATAGGTCTCGCAGTAGGAAAGTTGGAACCATTACAATTGCAAATAACAATGCCTTTTATTTTTTTTTCATTTTAAAAACATAAAGGGCTTTGTCATTTACAAAACCAATAGCTCCAACTTTCCTACTGCGAGACCTATTGGCAACGCCAGTGCTTGTTATTGTAGTCCTGAAGATGATCCCAACTTAATTTTGGAGACAGGGATCGAAACGTTCGTCGACTGTTTGTACAGTACTGCTCCCTTTCTCAACTTGTAATATGTATTGCAGTCACTGTGGGTTAGAGCTTACTTAAGATTTGTTTGTATTGTAAGCCACCACTTTCTCCAACTTGTTTGCCTGTTATCTTTCTCCCCCATGTACTGTCTTTTTCCTAGACTTGGTACAGGCTTGTGCCCAGTTATTAATATGTCGCTTGCTCCACTCCAAAATTGTATATTTCCACTAATTTCTTGAAATAAACACTTCCTTGTCCGGCTGGACACTGGAGGCAAAATACACACAGTTCTTATTCAAAGCCTGTGTGTAGGAAGGTACCTCCTGACTATGGTTGCCCCCAACTTTTTGCCCTGTGTTTTAGCTGGTTTTTGACATAGTCGACCTCGGATCCTGCCAATCAGGACCCCAGGCCTACTGCTCTCTCTTTAAAATGGATTCCATGTACCCTAGGTACATTTCCAATTGGTACTGGGCCACCTTATCAGACCCTGTAACTCAGGGCATAGGTGTACCCAGGGCTGCCAGGGGCTGCAGCATGTATTATGCCACCCCGAGCTGGCCTCTTAAATTTGACACAACTGGCTGCATGACAGCTGGGGCAAAGTCGTGTAATCACCCTTTGCTGTAGGTGTAGTATACCTATACCTAACCCTAAAATGGACACACAGATTCCTATCAGTCACTCCTATGGCAGGCCTTGACAATCCTGAAGGCAGAGTGCTTGGAATCGTGTGAGATGGTGCTCTGGCATGAGCTGAGCCTGTCTGCAGCTTGCGGAACCAAGTCCTAATAGCTGTTCCATGATATCGCATACCATATACGCTTAAGTGCATTATAATCCTCGCGGTTAAATGCTAACTTTGGTATTGCTTTATCAAAACATGTCGAGTAAGGTGTCATACGAATTGGAATACTAACCCCTCGCCAATTCTGGCGACGGGGTTAGCATTCCACCCTTCTAGAGGGACACGACATGTATGTAACTGTGAACCCCGGTTAAAGTTAAACGAAGCCTCAGCTCCACAAAATGGATGCTGCCACCACAGACACGAGTCTGACCCCCTGCAGCTGGGAGTCCTTCCAGCGAGGGGAGCCTGGACAAAGGGTTTCCTGTCAGGGGCGGTGCTAGCACCGTCCCAGACATGGTTTTGTGTATCCTGGGTAGGCAGGGCTTTTCAGGAAGGTGACTGCTGAGTGGCACCCCGGTGCTCACTACGCATAGGCCGGTCTGAACCAGTTCCAGGGGCACACCAGCCCCTGGCCTGGGGAAGTCCGGCATGGCAGAGGGGTGTAACCACCCCCCTCCTAGTCCCACCCATAGGCAGGACCTAGTCACCGGGTCAGCCCCCTTTTTTAGTATAAAGATGGGAGCGGGCCCCCTGTTAAAATTAGATCATCTTTGGAATCAAGACACGACTTTCTGCGAAAGGACTTCACGATTTCTTCTTCAAGATTCTCCCTTGTGGCTAAGGAGTAGTCACCCTGCATCCGCAGGCACCATCCTAAAGAACACTGCGGTCTGCTGCAAGTCCTTCATCACGAATCCGACGACCCAGCTCGACGAGACCCGGCTTCCCTGGCACCTCTGACCTCTACTCACCTCTACAGCCAAGCTGAGAACCGTGAGTGCGACGAGACCTCGAGGGACCGACGATCGCCAAGACTGCACGACATCTTTACTGCAAGCCCACCGTGTCCTCCACGGGTGAGTGCTTTGGGGTCCGAGAAGCCCCGACCCTGCACAGCTCCAGCACCCAAGATCAGCCTCCCTGCATCTCCACGATCTGCGTGGGGCCCTTCTGCTGTTTGCTGTGCACCGCGTTGTTTGGCTACTAGCCGGCTGGCTTGTGGCCTTCTGAACGACGCCCGACGACATCACTACTGCTGGTCTGGTTGCTCCAGACTGGCCCTTGCTTCCTTCTTGAAGAGAGGCACCCCGGACCCTCCTGGTCCACTCCAGACGCCATTTCAGGTCCACCGCGTGGGCTTGAATTTGCCAAGGCTTTGTTGCCCAATCCTGGGTCCAGCGACGCCGACAGCTTCTATCTTCGTGGGACAGCTCGATCCTCCTTCCTGGTCGCCGACAACGCCTCCTGGTCCGTGTGATCTCTGAGCACAGCGTCACCCACACGCCTTGTCGAGGTGGCTACCATCCGGTGCCCTCCTGGTGCCCACTGACTACTGGCTAGTAGTCTCGAACTTGGTCCCCTCTGCTTTCAGGTGTCATCTTCCATCGATCCAGGCTTGGATCCACCGAACTTTCTTCACTGGTCGCCTGCCAGCAACTTCTTTCTTCCAGGCTCCTGGTCCGTCAACGAGGATTCCCGACGCCTTTTGAGTCCTATGCAGCTGCAGCCCCTGGGCTAGGTAACTTCGGCATTTCGGTGCCCCAGCATAGCCTCACTATCCAAGGGTCAGAATCTACTTTCGTTTTCTCCCTACCAGGTCGGGTTCGCCCGAGAACACTAACTTTGCAAATTCTAGCTACCATAGACTTTGTCCCGCATCTCGCGTGAGAGTGCACACACTGCACCCGAGTCCCCTGGGTCTCCTAGAAGTAATCTAACGATTCTATAGTCAAGTCCTAGCGATTCCAAAGCCTATGAGTACTGTACTTACCTGCTAGTAATTTCGCATTCCACTTTTCAAGTATATGGTTTTCCGTGCCCCTCGGGCATTTGTATATACTGTGCTAACTTAAGTATTTTTGTAAGAGTTTTGGTTCGTGCTTAGTACCCTGTCCTCATAAAGAGTACAGGGCTGTTGTGATCTTTAATAAATAACTGTTTATTTTCATAACACTTGTGTGGTGTCCTTTCACTTGGTGTTCAAGGGGTATATGTGGTATAACAGCTGGCTTAACACGCCCTCTCGAGTCTTTAGCCTTAGACTGCTCGTATCCACGCTACTAGGATAGCTGGTCTATAAGGTTGACTTACAACCAATCATCAATAAGGGTTGCTGGACTGATACATAGTGTTCACTAGAATAGTGACCACTGCATATCAGGCCACCTTCTCACACTGTGCTTATTATTTGCTCAAGTAACTTTAAGCCTAGGACCTTTGTTAGCCTTAAAATTGCTTTTGGTACAGGGGCCCGAAATTGCAGCTCCGCTGCAAAATCAGCCCATTGTACCAAAACGAGCTCGCACCCTTCCGGACCACCAAGAAAACACCCGGGGGCATATGCATGAACAGAATTTTTAGTTGCAAACGCTGCAAATCGCAAAAAAGCAGCGTTTGCGACTAAAAATTCGCAAAACGGGATGTATTAGGAAAATCGCATCGCAAAATTAAGGAATCACAAAATTTGCGATTCCTTAATTTTGCATAAGCATTTAAGGAATCACAAATTGCGATTCCTTAAATGCTATGCAGCAAGCACTCAAGTTTTGCGATTTCTCCTTAAGAAATCGCAAATTACCACCAACTTCAAGTTGGTGGTAATTTGCGATTTCTTTCACAAATGCACTTTTTGGCATTTGGCACATGTGTAGGGCATGTATGTGCGCCATAAGCGCACACATGCTCATTTCAGGGGTGCATCAGGGTGTCCTTATGACACCCTTGAAATTATTCTCAATTTGCGATTCTCAAATTGCGAATCGCAAATTGAGAATGACTTCCTATTCATTCCTATGGGCCTCCTGGCCCATAGAAATGAATGGGAAAGTATTCCTTAATTGCTATTTCGCAATTTGCTAATTGCAAGTAGGGAATACTAAGAAATCGCAAAGAAATTGCGATTTTTTTACATACATCCCTTTATGCAATTCTCAAATAGCGATTCTCAAAAAATCGCTATTTGAGAATCGCAAACAGGGATTTTCATGCATATGCCCCCCCCCCCCCCCCCCCCCCCCGGTGCCACAACGGCCAGTTCGGTCCTAATAGTCAGTATGCAAAGTATCAGTGATTTGAGACCAAATATGCTGTTGCCCACCGTTCTTTTGTTACGGATACATTTGCAGATTTCATCTTGTTGATTATGGCTGACATTGGGGGTGAGGCAGCAATGGTTCCAAGGACCGCTGTATGGTTCCCCTAATACCATTCACTGAACAGCAGATTGTCTTTAAATGTGCCACAGCTACTTTAAGGGGTATGACTTGCTTTACAATAAAAGTCCTCATGCCCTGAATTGGAGATGAGTGATTGGAGTCTGCTGTCCCGCTCAAAACATCATCATCCCTGAATTAGGAGCCAGTTGCAATGAGTTGGAAAAAGACTCCTGCATGAAGCATATTAATGAGTAAGGTTTTTTTTCACTTCCAGCCTATGGGTATTTTTGTGATGGGACCTATTAGTACCACCAGTCACAGTGCAAAACGATGGTTAGGACACAAAGTTAGAAATTCTCAACACGGTACGTCATCCCCCAGCCTGTAAACAGATTCTTGCATTTTCTATATCAGTTGCTGAGAATTATTAAGGTGGCTCAGGCAACAACAGGCAGACAGTCCTCCGAGCAGTGTTCACTTGATAGCCATGTGAACGAAACTCGCATTGTATAATAGCACAATAGATTCTGAGCTCAGAAGGAAACCCACACAATACACCACATAGTGTTTCGTTAAATCGATCAAGGTTTTGCCGCAAACCTCTGTTGCAAGGTTCTAAGGGCCATATTCAATGGCCATAACTCATGTCAGCACATTTCCTGCAAGCTAGTACCAGCCCAGAAAGCAGAAGAGTTATTGTGCACGTTTCCATAGATCAGTTTTCCCCAGCTATGCTATCAATCAAAGGCGTTTGCTTTGTCTACAAAATGGTTGACAAGTCAGTCCACATTTATACTCTTGGGCGCCTCCTAACACCCAGGGTCGGACTGGGAAAGAAAATAGGCCTGTGCACGAAAATAAATGAGGCCCCCACAAACGAATCAGATAGCTGAAAAAAAATGTCCTAAATCTGAAAATTGGGGCAGTTTTTAATTGTTAAATGTTTTAAGGCATGATGTATAAGTGTTTTGCAAGGTCAGGAAGATCTCGGAGGTATGAGCTGGCTGCAGGCAATGTTTGTTTTAATATCTGAGAAATCAACATAAAAAAACGGCCGGTCGACCATAAAATAGACCCTCAGTCTAAAAACTGCCTCGCACTACCTGATCGCCCTATAGGCCAGTCAGACACTGCTAACACCTCCCTTGGGCCCTCACCGATTTTAGAATTCCATCTTTTTGCCCACATTTAAAAACTGTTGAAGATATATGTATTTTCAAAGTGCATAGATGAGGAGTTGAGAATAGTACACCTATATTTACCTTTGTGCACCTATCTCTACATATTTTGTACACAATATTAGTGTGCCATGATATTCTCGCAATCAATATTCAAGAGTGCAATAATTTCATCAGATATCACAGAGTTAAGTTTGATGCTACTTATCACATTCCTTTTCTTATATACAAGTAAACTGCTGTGCATTGCTAATGCCTCAGTGGGCCAGATTCACAAGATTGTACTGTGACTTACACATGTAGTATATATATATATATATATATATATATATATATATATATATATATATATATATATATATATATATATATATATATATATATATATATATATATATATATATATATATATATATATATATATATATATATATATGTATGTATATATATATATATATATATATATATATATATATATATATGTATATATGTATATGTATATATATTTTGTCAAAATACACATATGTAGAGTTAGGTATAGAAAAACTATACTTGATAGTTTATTCCTTGATATTTTGTACACAATATTTGTGTGCCACAATGTCCTGGACTTGATATTCATGAGCAACACCTGATGGGAACGTATATATTTTACCTAAAATCACTAAATCACCCTGAACACACAAGGTGCCACAGTTCATGTAGAACAATTTAATTGAAGGTTTTGAAAAACACCACACCGCTGTTGGCAGAAATAGTATAATCCAGGGCTGGGTTCTGGCTTGCAGTGGGTTTGCCTTATAAATGCAGACCTGGAGACTAATCATGGTATGTTCCTCTGTACACCAGATGAAAATAACAAACTCTTCCAGAGGAAGGAACATGCTGTACTGTTCAAAACAGGACTGTGAGCGTCATAGGTTAGTCTGACTTTACATTTTCCATATTAACAACATATCCCTCAGTGTACAGGAGATCCATGTCTAAAAACATTTGAGAAAGTGCTTAGCAGTGATACAGATCTCAGTGCATAAAATGTGATGTTTAATATGGGATAATCAATATTTGATGTGTTTATTTGCATTATTTTATTGTGGAAACAAGCATGAAAAATGCATCACAGCACTTTTGCAAGGAGAAATACATTGAAAATGAACCCAAAGTATGGAAATCATATTGAGATAAACAGGTTACAAAGCAACACGTGGAAATGAAAATAATGAGGAAAATACAGGAATGCTACAAAACAGAGCCAAATCCAAGGTGTGTTTTCTAAGGCCAAGGGCCCGATTCACAGAATGAACTTAAGACTAAATCCTAAACTTACTACTATAATGGTATTCACAGAATGCACTTACTACTTTTGGCATTCACAGAATGAATTTAAGACTCAATCCTAAATTTACTACTATTTCGGTATTCACAGAATTCACTTACTACTTTTGGTATTCACAGAAATTATGATTTTGTCTTAAGTTTGTTTTAAGTCTGTCTTGTCTGTCTTAAGTCTGTCTTAAGTTTGTCTTAAGAAAAACTTAAGACAAAATCCTAACTTCTGTGAATACCAAAATAAGTCGCATTTCGAGCCCACTGATGACATTACAACCAGGAAGTAGGCTCACCACACCCACAAACAGAACACAGAGCCAGGGAGTGGCAGCAGGATACTGAGGAGCAACAAACCTTACACTGTGCAGCACTCCAGCTGGAAAAAAGTTCTCCAAGATGTCCCAGGATGCAGCAGGGAGCAGTGGGCAGGAGAGAAAGCGGAAAATTAAGTTTTCTGAACTTGAACTGGAGCATCTAATTGAGGGGGTCTGCAAGGACCACACCCGGCTCTTCGGAAAAGACTTCGGAAAAGACTCCCGGAGGGTGCCAGAGGCAGATAACCGCAGGATCTGGCAGCGCATCCGCGCTAAGGTCAATTCGGTTGGGGTGACCCAGCGGTCAATTGATGACCTAAAAAAGCGCTGGTACGACCTGAGAGGTCGTTCTAAGGAGCGTATTGCGGAGAGGCTTGGGGAGCGACTGGCCACCGGTGGAGTGGAACCTGTAGCCACACCGAACACCCCATTGGAGGACCTGATAGAGGACACCATTGCGCCAGAAGCCTGCGTGGGGGTCATTCAGCTGGACTCGTCTAGACCCAGCCAACAATCAGAAGGTAAGTGCCATGCGACTGCGACCCTGTCCCCCAACAACTACTGAGCTAGCAATATGACATCCCCAACAATGCAGCCCATGCACACCAAAACAGCCCCATTGCATTGTGGTGGTTGTAGTGTAACATGTACCCCCAGTTAGCCCAACACTGCCAGAGCAGTGAATGCAAAGTAAATCCAAAAGCCAGTCAGGGAAAGCAAGGCTGCATGCATGTATCAACATTGCTTGCGCAAGATGCATAACATTAATCATGCACCCTTTCACATTACAGGTGCAGGTGAGCAAGCCAGCACAGACAGCGAGGCCCTGCACATCGCCGAGAGCCAGGAGGACACTGAGGGTGAGGGCCAGTCCTCCCAACGACCCGGTCCACCACCACCACCCCGTGCGGACAGAGCCACCCCTGCAGCCACAGCTGTGCAGCCAACACCCCAGCAAACAGCCACAGCAGTGGTACAGGCTCCACCACCAGCGCCTAGGAGGCAGACGAGGCGCACAGCTGGTGCAAGATCACACACCAGCGCACTGAGGCGCCAGCAGCGTCAGGGCCCAGCAGGCACTGGCAGGGCACTTCAAATACCTGATCCAGGCCTGGCCATAGAACGCCGCATGCTGGCGGTGCATCGCACACAGGCGCGTCACCTGGCAGCAATTCTCACCCAGATGCAGGCAACAAGCCAAAACATTGCACAGATGACCTCTGCAGTCCGAAAGAACAGCCAGCTGCTGGTAGCCCAGCAGGACATGACCCGCCGACGCCACCCCCAACTACTGGCCCGCCTATCGGCCTACACAAGATCCAATCATGTAGTTGGTAATGCTACATCACAGCTGGCACGCAGGTCATGCAGGGTCAGATGGTGCAGTGTTGCCAGGATGTGGCAAGGTCTCTAGATCTACTTACCGCAGCAGTGCTCGGCAGCCAGCTCACTGCCCATGGAGAAGCAGAGGGGGCTGACGGCGCGAGTGAGGCTGCGTCAACCAACAGCAGTGCATCCTTGCCACCGATGCCTGCATGTCGCCGCAGCAGCAGGCCAACAGCAGCAACTAGGGCCAACACCGTCCCTCAGGATACAGAGAAACGACTTGGGGCGTCTCGTCGTATCCGACAGTGAGGACTCAGACACTCTGAGGGAGGCCATGCAGTACACCCCTTCAAACCCACTACCCCAGCGTGGGGAGGTATGGAGAAATACTCTCTTCATGAGACACTAGAATAACTAATGGCCAATTTATTGTGCATAAACAATAAAGAGTAATGGTCAAACTTGAATCACTCTCATGTCATTATTACATTAGTCATGCATGGGTGCTGTGTTTTGTGAGGGGAATGGGTGCACTAGAAACAGTTAATGGTGATGTGGTTGCGGCGTCTGTGTCCTTCAGAAGGATTTCCTCCGCGTGCATGACGTATATGTGGATGCGGACGGTTGTCCCCTTCAGACTCACTGCCAGATATCTCCACTGGTATCCTGCGCTTGGTAGCAATGTTGTGGAGTATTGCACACACGGCCACGATGCGGCAGCAGACCTCAGGTGTGTATTTGATGGCCCCACCAGTCTTGTGCAGTATGCGGAAACGGCTCTTCAATAGGCCAAATATCCTCTCAATGCAATTTCTTGTTCGTATGTGTGCAGCATTTTAACGCCGTTGCTGTGGTGTGACAGGGTTGAGGTATGGGGTGAGGAGGTACTCACGTAGACCGTAGGCACTGTCACCTGAGGGTAATAAGCACAGGGTGAGTGCCTATTCTGCGCAGATACATGCTCAAAGTGTAGTATTTGGGGACATGTGTACTTACCTAGTAGGTGTCCTTTGCCAAAGTCTCCCCTTGCCAGTCGTGTGTGAATGCCGCTGTGCCGGAAGATGAAGGAGTCATGTGTGCTGCCCGGATATTGTGCCACTATGTCCGTGATGTAATTCTTTGCGTTGCACACCATCTGGATATTGAGGAAGTGGTAGGACTTGCGGTTGCGGTACATGTATTTTGTTTGTGCTGGTGGGCAGATGTGAATATGGGTACAGTCAATGCATCCAACTACATGCGGGAAATGTGCAATGTTGTAGAATTTCAGCTTGGTGTCATTTATGTCCTGTTGGATGGTGGGGAATGAAATGTAGTGGTGTAGCCGGGTCAGCATTGCATCCAGCAAACTCCTTAGGCAGTGGGACATGGTGGACTGGGATATCCCCCCTGTGACGGCAACTATACCCTGGAAGCTTCCGGAGGCCAGTAGGTGCAGGCTGCACAATACCTGCACATGGGTGGGAATGGCATTGGTTCTCCTTGTTGGATGCTGCAGCTCGGGGTCTAGGTCCTGGATCAGCTTAATGATCATTGGCCTATTGAGGCGGTACTTAGCATAGATTTGCTCCCTGGTTTGGCCCAGAAGGGTGACCCGCTGATGGAATATCCGCTCCTGGATCCTACGCCTGTTCTGTGCTGCTCGCTGTAGCCTACGCCGCCTGACCACCATGTAGAGTCCTGGCATTGTGAAAGTCCTCAATCTCCAGCTGCATGTCCTTTAGTGTGTTTGGTCAGGCCTGCACCTGTTTGCAATTAACTTTAATCAACTATTTTTTTTTCTGTGCTGGTTACCACCTGGTTTGGGTTCTCCTTAAATAGCGCCTCGCAAATAGCAATTTTCGTGTATTTCCCAATGTGCGATTTTTCATGAATGGCAATTGCGATTATTTAGCGAGTTCGCAATTGATTTAGCAGAATCCATGGTTTGACGCTATTTCTAATTCGCACATGGGCTGGCTTCAGGATTCCGCGATTTTATTAGCGAAATTGCTATTTGTATTTACCGATTTCGCAGTTTTGCTTTTTTCACTGTCATGAATTGCTTTTACTCAATTTGCGATCGCAATTGCTATTTCGCAGCTATTGCGATCGCAATTTGGCTTCATGAATCTGGCTGGTAGTCTTTAATTTCGATCATCCAATCCCTTGATTTCAGGAAAGTATATTGACCACTTGTTTTCCTTATCTTTCCATATTAAGGTTGAAACTAAAGGAGCTAAAGAGACATTTTTTGAGTAACTTAACGATCACGAGGACATGCTCGCACTCAGACCCACCCACTTGAAATAATCAAATGTGAGTGTTAGTGAAGGAACCTGGAACACAGAGCTCCATGCCTATTTAAACACACTGAATTTAAAGCAGTAACAAATAGTCAATCGTATCAAAAGTCATTAAGCGATTCAGGTGCTGATGTAGAGAAATATTGCATAGTTTAGCAAAGAACACCAGGGTGTCCTGCTTGGAAAGTACCCCTAATTCCGCATTGTCATAGCATTTATTTATTTATTGTTTCATTACATATTCATAGCTTTCTATTTTTACAACAGGTTTCCAGTAGTTTGTGGTTGTATCATATTACAGGGTTATGTGTATCTTTACAACTGATGTGATTTTGAAAAATTAGGCCTAATAGCCCCTCCTGTGAGGACATATGTGCACTGGTCATCTTGGCAACAGTTTTAACAGCCCTCTCTCATTTAATGAAGAATAAGCATGAGCAAAGCAATTAAGGTTGGTATTGGCTACCAGATTTTTTACTTTCTCAAAGCTTGCCTTCTTTTGTCATGGCTTTGGTAACATTGTAAAGTTGGTGTAGTGCCAGACCCTTACTGAAAAAATAGAAGTTTACAGTTATAGTTAGACTCAGATTCCAATCATACAAAACCAGTGAAATTCAGCAGTTATAGTTAGCTGTGCTAACTCTAACATGTCCCCTAGCAATGCACTGCTAATCCCCCGGGTCCCAGCCCTGTTTGCGAGAGTGCCCTGATGCCCTGGTACAGACATATACTGCGGGGGCAGCCTCAAGGCCCTGTAGAACCAGCCGCCTCCCCACATCCCAAGGTAGCCGCAATTGCTCTTGCACACAGGGAGCTTCTAGAAATGCAGCTCCCTGTGTGTGAGAGCAAAGTTTTATCTCTTTCGCTGCCCACATATCTGCGGGCAAGGAAAGAGATGAAAACTCCCTTTCCAGTAAGCGGGAGCGGTTTCACAGCTCCTGCATACTGGAAGTGGGGGTTTGCTTTTGCTTGGCGGGATCTGTCAGCTCCCGTCAAGCAAAAACAACAGCTATGTCCCAGGTGTGGGCACTCTTGAACATAGCAGGAGCCAGCAATATGGGTGGTCAGCCTCATGGTCATATATAGCTCCAAGAGGGGGGCAGCGCAGCCCCCTCCTTTGATCTGGACTACTGGCAACAGGGAGGTGGTGGCCCCAGTGGCCATATATGGCCCAAAAGGGGGACCGAGTGAAGCTGCTCCCTTTTAAAAAAAATGTATAGTTGGCCCTGGGAAAATGGTGGTCGCCGAGACTCAAGGGTCCATGTGATCACCCTATGTTTTTTTTCAATCGTAGCCCTGCGGAGGTGGTGGTGTCTGGGCATTGGGGGCGGGTCCATGAGGCTCCTAATAAGTATTTTTTAAATTGTAGCCCTGGGAGGTGGTGGTCCCCAGGGTGGGGGGCCATAATGCCCCCAATTATAATTAACAAGAGCATGGGGAGAAGGTGTTTCCCAGGGCATAAATAAGCCCTTGGAGGTGGGCCCTGTGGGCCCACCTCCAATTTTACATACAGCTCTCTATGCCCCAGGGACATTGCCCACCCGGGAGGTGTCATGATTTTGTAGCAAAACTATATCTACAAAATGCTAATGGTATTCATACTCTGCCCCCTTTTCTTTTTGCGTGTCCTTTTTTGGGGACTCGAGTGAGATGGCTGCCAACATTTCCTGGTTGAAGTGTTGGCAGCCAATCAGAGCTCTGCAGATCTCTGCATGAGCGCGTCATTATTTGCAAAGTCTTTGCAACCACAGATGTACAAATTTAGATTTCCTTAAATATCTTGCAAACTAATGAACAGATATACACCACATAGCAAAAAGCTCAGTCTTTTGACCAAAAGCTAGCCTTTTGCAACATTTGGTGTAATTCCATCCAGCGTTCAGGCTTCAGACGTGTCTAAAGAATCTATAGGAATTAACAAGGGAAATGCACATTTTTTGTCCCCCTCCTCATTTTTCTTGGTCCATGCTTGATGGATCGCCTCAAAACTTTCCATGCACAACTAGAATCACCGTGGCACTTCTTTTCGGAAATGTAATCAAGATTCTTAAAACGGCACCCAAGATATAGGCAAGTCAAAAAATGCTTCTCCCATGGAAACATGGTCCTAACTATAACTACCTACTGATGACCGCCAGTATCTATCTATCTATCTATCTATCTATCTATCTATCTATCTATCTATCTATCTATCTATCTATCTATCTATCTATCTATCTATCTATCTATCTATCTATCTATCTATCTATCTATCTATCTATCTATCTATCTATCTATCTATCTATCTATCTATCTATCATTGTAAAAATAATTGTAAAAATATTTGTTAAGCGCGGTTGCTGCCCGTAGGCGTCCAAGCCCTGAGTTGAAGCAGAGAAGTGACGGGAAGAGGAGCTAAGGTACACAGCATTTGGCAAACAGCAGTGTCTTTAAGTTTTTACGGAATAAGAGGAGGTCTGGGTTGGACCGGAGTGAGAGGGGGAGGGCATTCCAGAGCCTGGCGGTATTCAAAGAGAACAGCCTACCCCCAGACCTGGCTCGCTTCACTCTGGGAACAACGGCGAGGAACGCCTCCATCGACCGAAGGTTCCTGTTAGGGTGGTAGGGGATGACAAGGTCGTTGTTAATGGCTGGGCCCGTTTTCCAGAAGGCGCGGTGCGCCATGCACAGCGCCTTGAATGCCACTCTCTGCCTCACTGGCAACCAGTGGAGACTCTTAGAGCAGGTCTGGCTGACTGGGTGCGCGGAATTTTCAGCAGGGAACGTGCTGCACAGTTTTGTACAACCTGCAATTTTCGGAGGGTCATCTCAGGTGCCCCCACGTATAGGGCATTGTTCGAGTCCAGGCGAGACTGGATGAGACCTTGTACAGCCACCTTTTTGGCCTCTAGGGGAAGTAGCGGGAGAACCTTCCTCAAGATTCTAAGTAGGCCAAAGCATGTGGCGGACAGTTTTGTGGCCTGGGTGGAGAAGGAGAGTTTGTTGTCCAGCCACACTCCCAGGCTTTTAACACTTTCCTTAGGGATGGGGGGGGCCCAGTGCACTGGGCCACAAGGAGGTGAAAGGCACAGGAGAGGTTGGGCCTAGGAGCATGAGCTCCGTCTTTTCTCCGTTTAGTTTTAGGGAGGAGTTGGTCATCCATCCCTTAACGTCCTCTAGGCATTTTAGCAGATCGGCTTGGGAATGCCTGTTGTTCTCAGTGGCCAGCGAGACCACAAGCTGGCTGTCATCGGCGTATGACACGATTTTAATGCCATACGGTTCGACAACACCCGCAAGCGGCCCCATGTACACGTTGAACAATACAGGGCTCAGGGAGGAGCCCTGTGGTACTCCGCAGCTCAGGGGTTTGCTAGAGGACACTGTCTCACCGTCGAAGATCTGAAACTACCTCCCAGACGGAAAGGAGTCAAACCACCTTAAAGCGTCACCTGAAACTCCGATGTTATGGAGACGGTCCAGAAAGGTGGTATAGCTGACCGTATCGAAGGCAGCACTTAGATCAAGGAGGATCACTGCCACTGATCCTCCCTGGTCCAGTATCCTTCTAGTTTCTTCGGTGACCGCTAACAAGGCAGTTTCCGTGCCATGCTTCGGTCTGAAGCCTGTCTGGGATGTGTGTAATAGAGAGTGGTCCTCCAGGAACTGGACCAGCTGTGGGTTTATATACTTCTCTAACACCTTGCTAGCCCAAGGGAGAAGTGAGATGGGGCGGTAGCTGGAATGGTCATCTGGGTCTAGGCTGGGTTTCTTCAACAGCGCCCGTATCATGGCCTGCTTCCAAGCTGTGGGGACAGAGCAAGCGGATATGGACGTGTTTAGAAGATCCAGGATTACAGGCAGGGTTGCTTTGCTTGCCTGTATCAGGACTTCTGGAGGAGCAGGATCACAAGGGGAGCCCGAC